>NC_134539.1:27434318-27744090 GCF_050624435.1 Tenrec ecaudatus
AATGCATATATATTGGTAAAAGGATTACCTATTATCCACTCTCTCTTCAAAACTTTAATAGCTGTTTAAGAAAAATTACAGTTAGCAAGATAAATGCTTTCAATATGAATTATTTGAAAAATCACTCAATGATCAAAAAGGAAAATGTATTCAATTTATGGAATTAATATATTAATGGGTATTAGATTTAGAATAAATTTTAATACATAATTATGACAATATTATCACTAAGTACCATATAAGATCACAGAGATATTACACAACTGTAACAGACAGCCTAAGGTTCTTCCATGGGCCAGCTGGAGAATCCCCATGGATCATCAACCTTGCAGCTAGAAACCAGATGCCGACCTCAAAGTACCACCAGCATTACTTACAGGATTAAAAGGATTTTTTTAGAATCGATTTTTTAGAGGATGAGATAAACGTAAAATTTAAGAATCCTCAAAGATTCAAGGACTCATTAATTAAAAATAAATAATTTGATCTAAAAGCATATGTGAATTTGTCCCAATACTAATGTCGAGTTACTAGATTCTTCCTCCAAGATGAAGTATAATACCAATACCATCGTAAACATATTATAAACTCATTTTAGCAAGAAGGACTTAGCTACCTTGGACATACAAACCCAGTAAGTGCAAAAGTGCCCAACTCCGTCTCTGCCTGAGACTAGGAGAGGCAGAGTAGGCATTTCCAAGTGGTCCAAGAATAGTTAATAAGCACGTCACTAATGTCAATGTAGGTAAGCGGTTGTGTGTATGTGTGTGTGTGTGTGTGTAAGAGAGAGAGAGAGAGAATAAATCTCAATAAGAGGTCTAGGGACTTGACCTACACCCATCATATTTGTATATGTTTTTCGCCAGAGACTAACATTTGACCCATGAATCAATAACTGAAGAGGAGAAAAATCATCTCCAACATTTTATGTGCTGTACTTTTAACTCTTCTTTTCAAAAGGCATAAGAAATTGGGAGGAACTTTGGAAATGTACAAGATAAATGAGAATATTTTTTTTTGCCCTGGTGTTAATAAAGAAGGTATTTTGCTTTGCAGACAAGTTGCCTTTTACATTTTTCCCCCGGGCTATCAGAGTAGAACACAGGGATTCAGAAAGCAGAAAAAGATAGTTCAGTTAAACCTACCTAGGGATTCTGAATATTATTTTCATCTTATTATTTATTATGTATAGGTGGAACATCTGACTATATCTCCTGGGTGATCATAATTCTAGAGAAAACCTGCCAGTCAATGAAGATTATATCAGTCAACATGTTCCCTCAAGATTCCCCTGCCCCCTCTTTTCTCATAAGTAAGTGAGGAACATATTTCTTGTTCAATAAGCAATGATCCGTTATACTCAAGTGCCTGGCAAAACAAGTTTGTATTTTCTTTACTATGTTTAAAAATTCTGACATTTCCAGGCTTGCCATTTCTTGGGAAATTTAAGTTAATAACCATGATTTTTTAGGTATAAACTCATTAGGATATGCTTGTAAAAATTAAAAGCAATAGCCTATTTACAAGCCCCCAGCACCGTCGAGGGCCACAGTTGTGGGAAGGACTGGGCATTCCCTCATCTCATTTCCATAGAGCTATCAATTTATAGACAGAACGCCTGCACTAGAAGTGACTTTCTTCCAGCACGGACCTCTTTCTTAAAGTCTTTCCAGACTGATCTGAGAATAGCTACAGCCTTCCACATGCCCCCACTGATGACCATCATTGCATAGACCCTCATGTGACAGAACTGGTCTGCTCCTGGAATCGTCTCTTTTTTGACAGTTAAGGGAGAGTCTCAGACTTAGGTGTAAACTGTGATAGCAGAAACATTGCTTGGTATAATTATTTTCCCGAGAGTGAAAGCCCACTTGCTGATTTATTCTTGCAAGTCTTTACCCATGCTGCCAGAATGCAGCAATGATGGGAGCTGGCAAGTGGATCTTGTGCTGACTCGAGATACGACCAGAGAGGGAGCTGGGGCTGAAGGAGCAGAACTACACCTTGGATAACTTATGACTTCATAGGGGAAGAGGGTCATTAGATCAATAAAATATGAAAGCAATATACCCTATCTTTTTTTTATTACACATCCAGCTTCTCCTTATTCAAGGACAACAGAGGCTCCTGTCAGTCATTAAAATCTGCATTCCTCTATAGTCAGATAAAGATGGATTGTCACATGTTTTTAGCGGCCTACCATTTTAATTTTTATTAGAATGCTCACAGAATAAAGATGCAATCATATCCATAAACTAATACTTAAAACATAATTGTTGAAAAAGTATTTGAGTGCTACAAAACTTTAAATGAGCTAGTAGAAAATTAGAAATAACCAGATGACACCGCAAGATCACAATGGCTGGTGTGGTTCTTCCATGTGGGCTTTATTGCTTCTGAGTTAGATGGCCGCTTGTTTATCGTCAAGCCTTTAAAACCACAGATGCCATATCTTTTGATAGCCGGGTACCGTCAACTTTCTTCACCACATTTGCTTATGCACTTGCTCTGTCTTCGCCAATTGTGTGGAGACGTGAGCATCTCAGAATGCCAGATTATTAAAACAAAGTGTTCTTGTGTTGAGAGAGTACTTGAGTAGAGGCTCAATGTCCATCTGTGTCAGGCATCAAAGACTCAGAGATAAAAATCAAAATGTGAATGAGGGGGGAGGGAGTGCACAGTGGCGGCCCAAAGCCAATCTGTAATCAATTGGACATCCCCTTACAGAAGGGTTGTGGGGAGAAGGCAGGCCAGTCAGGGTTCAGTGTAGCAGTGATGAAACATACAACTTTCCTCTGGTTCTTTGATGATACCTGCCCCCCAATATTATGACCCTAATTCTACCTTACAGATCTGGCTAGACCAGTGCATGTACATGGCTACAGATAAGAGCTGGAAACGCAGGGAATATAGGACAGATAAACTCCTTGGGACCAAATATTGAGAGTAGCCATTATAGGAGGGTAAGGGTAAGGTTGGGGGAGAAAGGGGGAACCTATCACAATAACCTATCTATATAATCTCCTACCAGCAAGATGGACAACAGAAAAGGGGTGGGGGGAGACATCGGGCAGTGCAGGACATGAAAAAATAATAATTTGTGAATTATCAAGGGTTCATGAGGGAGGGACGAAGGGAGAGCGAGGGGGAAAAATGAGGAGCTGAAACCAAGGGCTCAAGTAGAAAGAAAATGCTTTGATGATAGCAACATGTGTACAAATGTGCTTGTGACGATGGATGGATTGTGATAAGAGTTGTACCAGCCCCCAATAAAATGATTTTTTAAGAAAAGAAAGAAGCTGAAGACATACTGGTGGAAGACAGACAAGATGTTTTGTCATATTGCACTAGAAAAAAACAGAGATAAGGAATGAAACAAAAACCTTAGGAGGCATGAAGAATCCATTTCCTGTTCCAACATTTGTCTTTTAAAATTTCCTGAGGAGTCTAATAGAGATAATGGAGGAGATAATATCTTAATAAAAAATAAAATATCCACAGTTTGAAAAAAAATAAAGATCAAAAGCAATATCAGCAAGCAGAAAGTATGTAGCAGAAAGAGAAAAAAAATAAAATTGCGATCTTATAAAGAAACTATATTTGAAAAAGCTAAAATGAACCAAAAACATTGTTAGCTTCCAAGACATGAGAATTGGGTTAGTATGAGATGTTTTAATACTTAGATGCAATAGCTTCAAATATTTTTGTCCTATATCCAGAAAAGTAGCACATAAGAGTAGAGCAAAATCTATTTTATAATACTCTATATAAATAACAAGTCCTTTATAAAATATTAAAAACTAAGAATACATATATTAGCCAAATTAAATAGATACATATATACAAGATATTAGTGTTTAGATATTCTGTTTTAGAAGGGATAAAGCAGAATAAATGAAAGAGAAAGTTTGGTAGTTTTAATTTTGTTTAAATGTGGAGATGCATAGTAAGTAATTTAAGATGAAATATGGAACTTCTCAATATTTGATAAAAGTTTAGGAATAGCCTAACTTGACCAAAAGGTAGAAGTGGAAAACAAAGATATTGTGCAGCTATAAAGGAAAGTCAGTGGAGGAAAGAGAATTTCATGAATTAACAAAAAATCATAGATAGTGTGATAAAAATTAAAGAGAAGCATATTAAGTTAAAAAAACTAAGCCAAAGTTAGGAATATGTCTATAAATATCAGTGACCACTTTAAGAGAAACACTCCTTTGTGGAAATACTGAATTACGGAAATACTGAATTAAAACCCAGGGATTGTCAGTCTGACGGAGAAAAGTCTGAGAGAAAGCAGTCCAGCTGTCTGCCTAGACCCTGGTTTTCAGAAGCACACTTGAAAAACACACATGTCTACATTTCCCTCATAAAGGCATCCAGATGAGACTCATTAGCTGGCACTTGAGAAATATATTTTCCAGAAATTCATAATGTTTTGCTCTACAGATCATAATATTTGTCATTTTCCCTATAAATTTAGAGGTGATTGGTTTAGGATTCATGGGACTTCATAGAAGAATCCATATTACCAAGAAATATCTAGGAAAGGTCTGCCTTGTAAGAAATTACCTGAACCCTACTGTCCTCCCAGTGAGCCCGCGGGAGAGTGCCGAAGGGTCCCACACGATTCCCCAGACCACAGATCATTCTAGAAGCAGATGACATACCTTTCTCCTGTGCAAGGGGTGGTGGATTCCAGCTACAGAACTTGGGTTGTGCAGTGGAGCACTTGAAGTAGAGTGCCACCACCACGCCTGCTGATTAACTACAGACATGGAAATTAAAATGAGATGCATTTCTTTTCGTTTGGGAAAATTGAAATAAAATATATTTAACAGCTATTTATCACTTGTCCACACCACGAAGACTTCTTAAAAACGTGTCCAAAGAAATATGTTTAGCGTGTCAGTTTAGAAGTCCCAGAAGACGATTTCATGATGTTTTCAATGCTAGGCTCACAGGGGCAGTTCGACCCTGTCCTGCGGGGTCACTAGGGTCGGCATGGACTCGGTGGCGATGAGTTTGGTTTCGGTTTTTACCATGAGAACGAGAAATCCCCAGTTGGCACAAATGGTGCAGTGCTCTAAGATAGTTCAAAGGTTGGGAGCCAGAACCAACCCAGTGAGGCCTTTGAAGACAAACCTGGCTGGCTGCTTCTGAAAGAACACAGCCTAGCCTAAAGCAGAGCCCATCTGCAGACCTGCCATCGACGTGACGGAGAGTGACGAGATGACAATTAACCAGGACAATGAAAGAAAACCCAAACCCACAATTGCTGAGTCAACTCTGACTCAAAATGACAACATAACACAGAGGAAAACTGGTCTGTCGAATCCGTAAGGCCATAACTCTATGGAAGGAGACGGCCCCATCTTTCTCTGGCACAGAGGCTGAAGGTTTTGAACCCCTGACCTCTCTCTCGGCTTTCAGTCCAACATTTCACCCTCTAGGAAGCCACAAGGGCTCCTTAACAAAAATAACAGAGCAATGGATACTTTTCGGCCTGACTAGATTGACAAAACAAACTTTTAAAACAGAAATTAATTAAAAGAACTAATAATGCTACCCAGCTCTAGAATATTTTATAATTTTATACAGTGCAACTAGCCAATAAATGTAACAGTAAAAACAGTCCCTGATACTTGCCATGAAAATGTTCTTTGGGGAGAGTAGCACATTATAGTTTAAGTGAAGCTCTTCATTAGATAGTATGAGAAAATGAGGCATGAAAGGAAGATGGAAAAGCCTCCTTAATAGTTCCTGCACAGATAATGTAGGCCAAAGACAATCAATAGCCATGCCTCATTTATTTTATGTCTGCAAGCGCTTAGAGGCAAAATGTTAGTGTTTGCTTTCCTGTTGGCTTTCTTTGCTCTGCATCAGTAATGAAAAAATGGATTTGCATATTAAGGTGTAATTTTTACCAATTTGACTCAAATGATAGGCTGTTATTGTTAACCAATATGGGAGGAAACACCTTCTGTATTACTTTGGGTCCATTAAAAGCCACTTTCAAGCAGCTCTTTATATCAATTTAAGCAATTCTCCAGAATGTGACAGCCAATCAATAGGAAAGTTTATAAACACATTATAAAAATACATTTCATGTACACATAAAAAATTAAAAGTTCCATAAAACAGCTAGATTAAAAGATGTGAATCTTGTTGGTGAAAGCAGTCCTGAAACCTAGATCACATCACAAGAGTGCATTGCTTTTATTGAATCTATTGATGATGATCCCACTGGAAACACTCTTGGCTTCGTGTGTGATGAGCACCGCTCATCCTCTTATGATCAGGGCACCTGGAGGAACAGGGCTGCTCACAGGTAAAAGGCTTGTTTTCATTACAGCTGTCATTTATGGTAGCAGGGCGCATGGGGAGAAATCTGCAGCCAAGCAAACGTACACGTTTCTGCTTTATCCTTCCCCTCGAAGTAAACCTTCAGTGTTGCACAAAGCAGAGTGGTGATAGGTTTTTTAAAGATAATTTAAAGTTACACCACACTTTGAGCTCAATGATCATTCGGTATTAGCAAAGAATAGATTAAGAAACTAACAGCAGCTCTGAAATAATCAGATTTTCCCGTTAAAAAATTACCACTCGTACTTGCTCCCCACTTTCCCTGGATTATGGCCAGAAAGAAGCTCTTAAGCAGGATAACTGATTGGGGCAGGAACATAAGTATGAAGAGAGGACGACAATGAAATAGGAGGTGGGGTGGGGGACAAGGAAACGGAAATAGGAAACTAGTATGAAAGGCAAACCCAGAGAAGTGGGTTGTGTCTGTGTGTGGTTTTAGGGTTCTCCTGAAGGGCATTCACTCATTTTCTGGTTGTCTTTCTACTTTCCAATCCCCCCAAAGTAAAGCACAGAATAAGACTCTAACACAGCAGACAACTATGCTCAAATAATGCAGACAGTCCAGTCCTCCGATTTTAGCAGTTACATCTCAAGATCTATTTGTGGGAATCCATGGGTGTTCTTGAGGATGCAGCTTTGACACCACAGGGAAATGCTGAACCCTAAACAGTGCAGCAGCATCTCTTTTTGGTCACCTGTCTAGGAGTCCTGGGGGCACAGAGGGTTTAGACATGGTGCTGGTCACAGCAAGGGCTGGGGCTCAAAAGGACACGCCCCCTCTGAGGCTTTCTATTCCTGGAAAGAGTTACAGTCTTGGAAACCCGGCGGGGCATTCGCTCTACTTTGTCCGTTAGGGCAACTGCGAGCGGGAGTCCACTTGATGGCAGCGAGCAAGTGCTGTCTCTTTCCTTTTCCGTATACTTTCATATTGACTTTGGTTTTTATTTTTTAACTACAGAACCTTCTGTTGGATTTTGACTTATCGTTCAGATTTTAAATTTAGATAGATTTATTGCTATGTCCCAAAATAGAGTACAGCAAGTAGACAAATGCGACATGTCACAGTTTAGAATATAGTGGTATAATCTTCACAGAGGCCATGTCAGGAGCTGTGTGGAAGTAACCAGTGCCCACATACGGCCTCTAAGTTGGGAAGAGGAAACTAAGCAGGCCCCTGCCGTGCTGTGTTTACCCTGGTACAGTTCTAATGTGGCTGTTTGGAAAGTGTTCTTTCATCTGCTTCTAGCCTTGCTGTTCCTTTGCTGTGAGTTTATTCCCACTACATTTTGCCTTAAAAATGCATTTAGCTTTTTCATGGAAATATATAAAGGACAATTTCTCATAGATTTAGAACACAATTAATCTGCACCAGATGCTAAAAATAGGTACAATTGGAAAATGGACGGCACGTTCGGTGTCCTAGATCAGTTGACACTTTAGTGGGAAACTAAGACTGAGAAAGGAACAGAAGAGAGAAAAGATGGGTTACACCTGGTGATGAAGCAATGTGGTAGAAATTGTAAGTTCAGTTGGAGTTAGAAGGACCTCATGGATGAGAAAACCCCCCAGGAACAACTCTTTGAAAGGGAGTCCTGCTGAGTTACATGACAGGCTGCCAACCTCAAGGTCAGCAGTAAGTGCCCGCCAGCTGCCCGGTAGCAGAAAGCTGAACCCCCTGTTCCTCTAAGGGTTTGTACCCCTATAGACCCCAAAGGGCGGTGCTTCTCTGCCTTCTCAGATCGTTGTAGTTGGAATCCACCGTCTGGCTGTGAGTTGGTTTGGGTTCAGATTGCTTGAACAGAAAGAGCAGAAAGCCTTTATAAATCGGGGAAATGACATACACCAAAAAGGACACTGAGGGGACCAGGAACAATGGAGGCAGAGATTACTGGAGTCACGGATGCCAGTTAGGAAAAGATGTGAAGTCAGTTACCTAGTCCAAGGTGAGCCAAGGGAGAGGAGCTGTGCATATCATATGGGGGGGCGGGGGGAGAACTCAGTCATATAAGAGAAATAGGATGTGAAAACAATTGTACTGGCTGAACACATTAAATAGGTATCAGGCGTCAAAGACAAAAAAACATCATAGCATTGTGAATGAGGGGGAGTGAAGAATGGGGACCCAGGGTCCATCTGGGGGAAATTGGACATTCCCTTGCAGAAGGGCTCTGGGGAGGTGACCAACCAGTCAGAGTGCAATGTAGCAATGATGAAACAGACAATTTTCCTCTAGTTTTTGAATGCTTCCTGCCCCACACTATCATGATCACAATTCTACCTTACATAACCGGCTGGACCGGGAGATGTACACTGGCATGGATAGGAACTGGAAATACGGGGAATCCAGGACAGTTGAGCCCCTCAGGAACAGTGGTGAGAGTGACGATATTGGGAAGGTGGAGGGAGGGTGAGGGAGAAACGGGAAACAGATGACAAGGTCTACATGTAACCTCCTCCCTGGAGGACGGACAGCGGAGAACTGGGTGAGGAAGACATCGGATCGTGTAAGATATGATAAAATAATAATTATGTATAAATTATCAAGGGTTTGTGTGGAGGGGGCGCAGGGAGGGAAGAGAAAATGAGGAGCTGATGCCAGGGCTCAGGTGGAGAGTAGGTGTTTTGAGAATGATGATGGCAACATATGTACGAATGTGCTGGACACAAATGATGTATGTACAGATTGTAAAAATAGTTGTATGAGCCCCTAATAAAATGATTTTTAAAAGTAGCTGTGGTGATATAATGCTCTCATTTTAACTGATGTGAAGGCACAACTTTACTACAGATCTAATCTAGAAACCAAAAGCTGATTGGGGGGAAAAATGAGACTCTTTATGAAACAGGAGATTCTCAAAGCATGGAATTAACAGTCAAGTGAGGTTAGCAGGTTTCTCCCCTCTGAAGCTTTAGTTGACTCTGCTAATACCCACTTAATTGACAACATCTCAAAGTTTAGACAAGCAGAGGACAAAGCCATGAGCTAATTTGCCATTCCTCATCACATGAACACTTATCTTGACATTGGTAAGATGAAAAATAAGGGTCGGTTTATTATTCTGTGTTTATTTGTGACTAGCAATACATTGGACTGGAAAGTGTTACTAACATTTTTTTCATAAGCCAGTTCTTATTGATATTTTAGAAGTAGGTCAAGTGATCATTTTAAATGAATACTTTCTAGAAATGAGACATTGCATTTGTTTCCATGTTAAATCATAGCAAATAACATAGGCCACCTGCCTAAACAAATCCTATTTCTGAGTCTAATATTAAGGATAATTGGCATAACCAAAATTCCAAGTTCTTTTTAATCAAACCCGTCTTAATGCTAGATAACTAACTCTTGCATTAATTAAGTATCACATATTTCCTGAGCATTTATAGCTTTCCTTTCTTCAAGAAATTACAGAAAAGTCACTGAATTTTTGGTGGGGGGGGTATCATTTGTGCAGTAAAATGAAGCTGCCAATCACCATTAAAAAGTCGCTGATGATATCAACTAAACAATCCTCTCCCTAGGCTCTAAACAAAAACCTGCAATTTTAGGTAATGATATAGGTTCTCCTTACATGGTTTGGCTACTCCAACTGCAGTACTTGTGATTACGCAATATAAACTCTCTTGCTTACATAACGAATAGTAATGATGATGATTAGGAGAGAGGGGCAAGAGCAGAAGTCTTTAGTTTCCAAGGAATGTTTCCCACAGGAGCTACCGTATATACTCGAATATACGGCGACCTGAGAATCAGCCGAGGCACCGAATTTCACCACAAAACCGGCATTAAAAATGTGCTGAAAAGCTTGGCTTAGACACAAGCCTACACGGTACTTTGATTTGTTAATGACAGCAGCACTTCAACCCAAGTAATTATATTTCCCTCCTGTGTCAACACTCACGGGATCCGAGGCTCAATGTGAACGTCCGATCTCCATATTCCTAAGAAAGCTACTCTGGCCATGTCATAACTCAGATTCCTCATTTTCAGGATGTAATTATTATAATATATCCAACCACATTCCATTTTAAACATAAGGTCTGCTGAATTATTAGTAGAGAACAGCCCCCCCCCCCAAATTCCAAGATGACCTAGTTCAGTGCAATTTAGTATACACATTATGATGTGATTGGAATGGCTTTCTAGCTAGTTGCACACATCGATGTAGAGGTAGGGGCAGGTGCAGATTCAGATAGAGACCCAGATACAGATACAGCTTTCTTTCTTCTCTCATGATAAACAACTGTCCATTCATAGTGTGCACACAAAGAGCCTTAGCTCAAGCTGTGAGCAGGAAACAGGTATTCCTAGGCATCGTGATTAACAACAAGAGCAATAGTGCTTTTTGGAAGGTTCAAGGTGAAGTAATTACCATGAGGGTGGCTTTCAGAGATATTTCACTTAGGGGGAACTGACATTAATAGAATCATTAACTCACCATCTAGAGCCACTAGATACATGTACTGTAATTATATTTATTTTCCTCTGCCAATATAAAATTCAGGATCTGTAAAGAAAAGCGACTGTTTAGTGTAACTGATAGTTATAGGATTTGGAATAAAATAATAATAACAATAACTGGCTTGAATCTTGCTACCATATTTGAGTTGAGTGCTTCAGAGACTAAAATGCAATCATTCACTGCGGTCTTTACTGCTCCTTCCTACTTGCCACTCTTGGGTTTTCTACTAGTGGATGCTCACTGCCCTTGGATTTAAATGACTTGACCCCCTGTACAAAACATTTGACTTTCTGCATGTCTTTAGGCCGTTTTACAAGAGTTTAAAGGCCCCTTCTTTCTCCTTTGGTGCTGGCTGGTGATTTTGAGTGGTTGACTTTGCAGTTAGCAACCCAAAGCATAATGGCTACACCATCAGGGCGCCTATAATTTACATGAGAGTGGCCTCTTTTTCTTCTTTATATATACTAGGGTGTATAAAACAAACAGAATTTTTTTTCAAAGCTATGTATTTGAATTGTTTTATGAAACAAACTTATCATCTTCAAAGTACCCTCCATTACACTTAATAAAATAGTTACATCTGTGATTACACCATTGGAAATATTTTTCAAACTCATCTGTTTGGCTGGATGACAGCACCTCCCTTGTTTTTTGATTCACCTCTTCTACATCTCCAATCACTGCCCTTCCATGTCCCTCTTTAGTCCAGAAAGCACAAAGAAGGCTCATGGTGCAAGGTGCGGTGAGTTAGGTGCATGAGGCAAGAAAGGCATACGGTTGTTTGCCAAAACTAGCACACTGAGATGGCTGCGTGAGCAGGTACATTGTCGTGGTGGTAAACCCAGGCCCCTGTCTGCCACAAATCAGGTCTTTTTAGGTCACACATTACTCAATCTTTTCAGAACCTCTAAAGAGAAGGCTGGATTAACAGTCTGACCTGATGGAATGAACTATAAACCACTATGAGTTGACATTAGGCTCCGTTTAGTACATTGCCGGATGTCGAGAACAAGGTTTGTCATCAATCAACATTTCCCCTTTTTTGAACTGAGAAGCCCACTCACACACCTGAGCTATTCCCATACTGCTGTCCTTGTCAGCCGTGTTCAACTGCTCTATTTCTGCAGCATTTTCCAGCAGGAAACACAGTTTCACAGCTACACGCTGTTCTCTTTAAGTCGGCCAAGCCCATCAAACAAGGTTCGAGTGAAACTACTATCATGAAAAATTCACTGTGAGCAAAGAGAACCCTCCAGGGGATTCCAATGAGTACACTAACTCAGAGCCCGTTGCTAGCTGCTCACCTCGCGGGGAAAATGCCTACTATGAAACCCTGCCCAGCAGAGTGCTTTGTTGTTTTTTGAGGGGGAGGGGCAGGGTACTGCCTTGTGTATTCTTCACAAGTTGCAAATATTTAGGAAGGGGCAGCTAATCAGATTCCTTTACAGGTTGGCGCCCTGGTGGCATAATGGTTACACACTGGGCTGTGATCGGCATGGTTAGCAGTTTGAAATCCATCACAGCTCCTTAGGAGAAGCATGGGCCCTTCTACTCCTGCAAACCGTTACAGGCCGGGGCCCTCACAGGCAATTCTACCCTCTCCGATCATGTTGCTAGAATCAACATCGACTGGATAGCAGGGTTTGGGATTTTTGGTCCTTTATTGGTGGGATCATTACAAAATTATTTTGAACTTTTAAATTTTTTTACTTTGAAAATAATAGTGGATAGTAGTCAATTAATATGGTCCTTCTGGTCATAATCCATTATATGATTTATTATAATTCAGGATTCTGTATTTGTGACCTGCTTTGCCTCTTGGATATTTGGGCCCCTGGCTCTGGACCCTGCATTTGGCTTGTCTCTTCCCGGACTTTGGATTTGGGACTTAACAGCACCTCCAACAGTGTGAGACATGGTCTTAGACTCCCTGTGGGACATTGCAGGGTGCCGCAGAACCCAGGTGTGAGATGTCTCAAGAGAGGAGAAGCAGGAAATGAAGCAGAAGAGCAACTTGGAAGAGCTGAACACTTGGGATATCTTTAATCTCCAACTCCTTGGGAATAGTCTGATATAATTCTTCTAAAATAAGCTATTATTGTTTAAATTTTAAGAGATTAAAAAAAATTTTTTTTTAGAAATTAAAGTGAAGAGAGGTCCAACGGCCTGGTTGACTTAGTCAGGCTTGAGTAGTAAAACTCTGGCTAGCACTGGGATTCCATATTTTGGGTATACATTGCTCAGAATTCCTTTTCTTCGTTCCTGGGAACCCCTGTGAGAATTATGTAAATGCTGCAAGCTCCTCCCTCAAGCCTAAAGTCATAATAATCATAGCATATCCATCTTAGATATAAAGAAAAAATTTCAGAAGTATTCTATAGAAAACACCAAGGACTGTATCTGACACAATTATCATCGACTTCCCATTGTTTCTATTGTTACTGTTATTAATTAACACCCTCTCCCAGTAAGTATGTGCCAGATTTAATTAGCTCCTCAGTAAAGTCTGCAACCTGGATCAGAAGACATGAGGACTCTGTTTCTGTCAGACTCCAGAAGATATTAGAAATAATGAAAACCAACAAAGCTCTTAATAGGTCATTTTCCCTTCTCAGACATTTTTAGTGACTATGCCAATTCAGAGTCATTTCAGTGTAAATATTTGAAGGGCGTACATTGTCAACTGGATCTGTGACAATGTGCTCAACTTGATTAGCAAGGTGTTGGAACAACTTGGCAAATAGCACTCAGACCCTTCATGCCGCGTAGGCAGAGTAACTACCTCCATTTTTCAAGGTGATTAAGCTGATTAAATAAGAACACTGTGAGTCTCCTTCATTCATCTTCACTTAACCAGATGGAAAGGTCTTTTCTACAGACAAATGAATCGAAATGGTGGGAGCTCGCCCTCCAATTCCTTTTCTTCCCTCTCAACCTTGACCTCAGCCACCATCCCCCGGAAGGGAGCCACACCCTTCACATTCCCCTCCTCCAAAGACCTCTACTGCAGGGTCTTTCCCCTGCCCCCTTTGTAGCTGAAACCACTCAGAAGACTTTCCAGGAAACAAATGCTGGGACAGTAACCTCTGAACGCTATGTAATCACTCTCTCCAATCAATTCACATGTTTATTTATGAGAATTGCTACGCCAGTTAAGTTTCGAATTAAAAGGATTGGAGGGGAGGAAGACATTATTAGGCAAAACCCAGAAAGTAGTTCTACCTGAAACATTTATGAACGTCTATCGCAAACACTTTTAAATCTGGTAAATTGCATTTTAATTATTTTGTAAATGTACTGAAATTAAAGAGCTCTCGGGAAGCAGTCACCTAGAGTTGAGGACGTAGAAATTAATCACATGGTTCCATTGACTATTCAAAAATTCAAGGATACTTAATGGAGCAATAATAATTTTCAAGCAACATTAGAATTTGGCACATGCTCAGGGCTGCTTGGAGCATATTTCCACACTGCGGTATGTTTACTCTCCCCAGCAGCCTATTTCCCCCAATAGAAGCACAATGAAAATTCAAACACTATAAATCATTCCCGTGGTACAGAGATTCAAATGCCACAAGTGCTTTGATTCACTCTGCTTCAGGGTGGAATTTATAAATTGGAGAACTTTAAAATTTGTGAGAACAAAGCACATTGGAAGTGAGAAAAGCAAAGCCAATTGGCTTCCAGGATATTTTCTGTGTGTCACCCTGCATTACTCTTGACAGTGAGTCACAGTCATGATCAACAGGGTCTTAAAGTGGGCTGCCTGTGACACTGAGCCATTTCACCTGCAGACTTTGAAAGAATTCAGAGGGGAGTCAAGATGATAATATGTTTTAAAATGGGCAAATAATCCTAAAAAGAGAAGTTCATTAATCCTGGCTTTAAAAAAAATCAACATGAAAACTCAGGTTTCTCAACACTCAGTCCACTTCTTCAAAGTCCAGTAGAGCATACGAAGACTATTTCACTCGTGCATAGTCATCCACTCTAGTGAATGAGACATTTATCTTTGCTTAATGGATGTTGTGATTTCTACTTTGCTTATATTGTGGACTCCTAT
This sequence comes from Tenrec ecaudatus, assembly GCF_050624435.1. NCBI lineage: Eukaryota > Metazoa > Chordata > Mammalia > Afrosoricida > Tenrecidae > Tenrec > Tenrec ecaudatus. Next base: position 27,449,208 of record NC_134539.1, read on the forward strand.
AAATATTTGCCTTTTGAAATAATATTGTCACACATCTATCATCTTCCTAATTTCAACAATAAGAAATCATTAAGGTGAGTGTGAGAGGCCTACTTTGGACCCTTACCATTTCCACTGACTGTTTCCTTTTGGAAATGTTGGTCTAGGTATAGTTTCTCAGATGTTAGGGAATTGACCGAGCAGTCTATGCTCTGCTTAGCTGACTAGTTCTTCCTTATGTCCTGTGATTGTCCTCATCATACTTTTGGTCCTATTTCTAGAAACTCAAGATGTCATGAGCCATCTCTATTTGATGGGGGGCTTTTTTTAAACAATAGCATCTTGAATGTGGCTGTTCATAATAGACAAAAAGTCGTAACAATCCTACTGATGATGAAGAAATAGAATGTACTTATGCCTATATGCATCTCTAAACATATCTGTGATATAATGAATTAGTTAATAAGGCTCTTTGAGCTTAAATATTTGTTACTTCACCAAACAACCTGTGTTTTCAAAGTGATTGTTAGCAAGGTTAATTTTCATGGCCACCTTGAAGTGAATAAAATTAGTCCTCACAGAAGCAGAGGGGGAAAGTGTAAAAGAGCAGAGCCAAGGGAGAGGCGAGTTATTGGAATCCTTAATGCAAGTAACTCTTCTTGATTATATCTCCTTCATCCAGGGGACGGCTTTGATGCAGAGGAACAACTGTAACAGAACCAAGCACCAGAGCATGACACACAGCTGAGGACTTCCCAGGCCACAGGGCAAGTAAACATTGTGTCTTTGAGTGAGAAGCTGAGGTGTGTGTTTGGTGTGAGGTTTATAGTGGAGTAGCATCCCCTGTGGGCATTTATTGGCAGCCCTAAAAGAGCTTGGAGCCTTGCTGAAGCAGGGCAGAAGCCTGGCCAAGTGGTTTCAGGTCAGGGAGAAGCCAATTTGTGGACAGAAGAGAGAAAAGTCCCGATGAATAACCTTATCCTGAGCATTTCTCACCTGAATTGCATCCTCTCAGCTTCTCTAATTAATTAAACAAACACATAATCATAAGCACTGTCTGTGGGTTCTCTCTGGCCATGTAAATGAATTATCCAGCCCAGCCCCTGAAGTATAGTGGCTTTGGAGGACATTTGGTGTAAGAATATGTTAAAAAGAATGGAAGGTGGAGGTATGTCTGACCTCTGCCTTGTGGCAATCACAATTTCATGGCAGTATTTTTTTAATTAATAACAAAATATTTGTACATGAATGTTCATAATAGTCAAAATAGAAAGGGTACATCAACTGAAAATGAAGAAATAAAGTGTATTTATCTCTATATATACCCAACCCCCCCCATTATCACCGAGCCAATTTTGACTCATTCTTGACTCCTTTTTGGCTACAACATAGATGAACCTTAAAAATATTGTACTAAGTGAAATAACTAGCTGCAAACAAACAAGTGAAAAATGGAGTATTGCATGTTTCATTAAATAAAAGTTCAGAATAAGCAAACGCACAGAAACAGATAACAGACAAAAGGGTTGGTTAAGGCTAAAGGTTGTGAAGATGAAATTTAGGAGTGATTGGTAATTAACAAAAATTTTATTTTTCAGGCAAAAAAATGTTCTAAAATTAGGTTTTGTTAATAATTATTATGCAATACTGAAAACAGGCTAAATCTATTTAACTGCAAACCAGAATTTAAATCATGAAGGGACCTGGTACCACCGTTATTCTGTTTGGGGGTGTGAACCACAAGTGAGCAGTTTGAAATCACTGACTGATCCAGGGGGAAAAGACACGACTTTTTACCCTGGTAAAGAATTAATTTCAGAAACACACGGGGCAGGTCTACCTTGTTCTAGAGCAGTGGTTCTCAGCCTTCCTAATGCCACAACCCTTTAATACAGTTCCTTATGTTTTGGTGACTCCCAACCATAGAATTATTTTCATTGCTACTTCATAAATGTAATTTTGCTACAGTTATGAATTGGGTAAACCCTGTGAAAGGGTCGCTCAAACCCCCAAAGGGGCCACGACCCACAGATTGAGAACCATTGTTCTATGGGATCACTATGAGTTTGAATTGACTCGATAGCAGTGAGTTTGGTTAAATTAAATAAAAAGAATCACTTTATAATATGCAAATCACCACCTTAAAACAGCTGTTAGAATAACAAATTCAATAATTCCATTTTCTAGAGAAAAGTCACGCTGAACAACAAGACCTATCTTAATAAACCTATCAGAATAAGGATAAAGAATCCTTTGACCACTCAGCTAGAAAAACCAAATGAATTACAAGGAATCAGCGGTCAATCTGACACAAGACTTCTCAGTAGCAAGATTCGATGCCGTAAAACAGTCAGGCAACAGCTCCTGACACGCCAAGAGCAGGGTGTCTCCGTGTTCCCTTCTCAGGGGACCCTGCCCCAACTTCCCAACTTGGCCTGTTTTGTTTTCCAGTGTAATAAAACCTCTTTTCTTGATACTTTATTCCACAAACAAATAAATATAAGTAGGTATAAAATGTCATGGAAAAATTAAATGGTTGGACATTTTAAATCCCATTCTACTATCTATAAATAATTTTCTAGAAGTATAGTAGACCATGTTCTTTTCACAGAACAATTTCATAGATTCTAGGTACCAATATATATTATGCCACTCAACCTTCTCAAACCAATCTGTCTTAGACAGAGTAGAACCAAAATGTCACTTACATGGTTACTAAAATACTTAAAATGAGGAAGAGCCTCAAAAGTGCTGGATGACACAGTGGGTGCACCAACGGGCTCACACATAACAACTGTGGAAGGACCAGGCCATGTGTCAGTCTGCTGCACACCGGTCACCAGGAGTGGGAACTGACTCAGTTACACCTGGCAACAACAATGGCTTACTTTGTGCAGGTGAGCCGGCTCCTGCGGGGACGTCGGAAGTCTCCTAGGGGAACTGAGCCGCGCAACCGATTTTGGTCTTGACATTATGGTTCCCCTCACAGACCTTGAAGATTGATGTCAAAGGCATGATTTTCACCCTACTGCATCGACATAACATGACAAAAACACATAAGTTTTTCTCTTCCTATTGGATTCCTGTTTTACACCACAATGCAACACGCTTTAGAACTAGCTTTGGATCATGCAGAGTATGTCACTGAAAGTCCCCGACAGAAACCTCCTTAAAGGAAATACTTATCTATTGGAAGAAAATCTGTGTTTCAAAAACTCTGTGACTTGTATATTGAAGAATGTGAAAAAGAGCCCGAGGTTAAGAAATAAAGAAGAAATGTAAACTTGTTAGAGAAGCTTGTTATACAAGAGACATTGTCATGCCTACTGGTCAACCTATATCCAGGAAATGAGAGATCTTCTCTGATGCTCAGAGGGGAAAATTGATCAGATTCTGAGACCATTCAGTTGCCTTATGAAGACGGGGAATTGCTTGAATATTTGGAAGAAGAATTACCTCCTATTTTGGTTGATCTCCTGGAAAAACCTCAGGTTAATATATTTCATTGTGGATGTGTCATAGCAGAAATACGTGACTACAGGCAGTCCAGTAATATGAAATCTCCTTGTTACCAAAGTAGGTGTATTCTTCTACCACCAACAATGCAGACTTTAATCTGTGATGTGCATTCAGTAAAGAGTAATAACCATAAATGGACCCAGGAGGATAAACTTTTACTTGAGCCAACTGATCTTAGCTACAGCCGACCCACTGTGTCTTGAGCCTTCAGTAGTCGCAGCCTGCACGGCCAACAGACTGCTCTACGACCAGAAGAAATGAACACTCGCCCAAGGGAATGGTGTTTCTAGAGCTATTCTAGGTCTGCTCTGAATCGGCTGCACCACCTGTCTCGTTGTGCACCTCCTCCTCAGCTGAAATTACTTGATTTCTTTCAAAAAAGAAAAGACAGGAAAGCCAGTCAGCATTGTGATCTCAGAATCTCTAAAGCAGGAAATTGTGCAGATATGTGGAAACAGAATCCCAATAATTTGACCATGCCTTCTGAAGTAGATGTAGATAAATGTGCTAAAGTAGAAATATGTATCGAAACTGACAACTCACAACCGATAGCATGGCTGGCCCAGGACGTTAAAGACGACGATTTGAATGTGAAGCTGGTCATCAGTTTCAGAAAACCAAGTTGACCATTATCCAGTCAGTTGGCGATCCACTTAACTATGGTAAAATACAGCCACGTAAAGAAAATGATGACAACGATAGCCAGATGTCTCCATCCCACTCCTCCACAGATGATCGTTCAAACTGGTTCATCGTTGGATCAAAGACAGATGCTCGGAGGGTGGTCAACCAGGAATCTGTCCAGAACGAAGCCAAATGTCCCATCAAGATGTCACAGAGCTCCAGCGGCTCGGCCAGTCTGAGTCAGCATTCCCCAGGGAAAGAATCAGAAGCTGAGACTGTGTCTGTCCAGTCTGCAGTGTTGCAAAAGGGTGTTAAGCATTGGCCTCGCCCATCAAGCTTCCCTCCAGCTCAGGAACTAGTTCCTCAGGATCTGCAACTACTAAGCCATCTACTCCTACACCAACCCCCTCATCGACCCCACAGACGGCTCAGCTCCATCGACACCGGCAAACCGGCAGCCAGTCAGAAAGTAAAATGAAGAGAGGCACGCCAACCACTCCAAAATTCTCTCTCGCAATATTTTTTTTCCTCTTTGAAAAGAGCATTGAAGCAAAAATATTTTGAGTTGTTACTTCAATTTGGTTTGGGAGTTTGTTGTTTTTTTAACATGTTGGTATTTTACATGGCTAGATGTACAAACTTTATATAGAAACACAACCTTATGATTTTTAAATAAACAGGGAAATGATTTAATGGAAAAAAAGGTGATCCCCCCACCGAGTTAATTGGAGAGACCAGATTGTGCACCTTTGATTGATTTTCTAATTCTTTTTAAATGGACCTGTGACCTCTTCATTCGTTTATTCATTCCACTGATCTTTTTCTCAGCATTCGCTATGGAAGTGTTCCTGGATGCAGGAGCTAGAGGAGAAGACATGACGGCCGTGACCTCAGAGACCCACTACCCTCTGACAGAGCCCGGCATCTGCAAAGCCTTCAGGTAGAATAGCCCAGGAAACACTTCGCTTCCGTCCCCTTTACCATTCTCCCTGCACTGCCTCCAGGACTCAAGCCACTACTCTTCCTGTGAGAGTCGCTGTACAAAAGTCTGAGGCAAATCCTCCAGGAAACCCTTTCTATGCCTGCCTCCCTCACTGCCAAATTTCCGACTGCCCACCCTTGTGTGCTCCCGAAGCACCCTGTCCTTACCATCCTCAAAGCTCTGCTTATTGTGAAAGGAATTATGTGCTTACCTATTTTTCCCTTTTTCTCTGTGGCCTCTGTGAGGGCGAGGACAAAGCTGTTCTGGTGACTCTACTATCTGCAAAGTATCTCGAGAAAGGCAGTGCTCACAGACTATCTGGTGTTGACTAAATGTAGAGCAAACACTTAAACATCCTTTTCAAAAAACTGGCAACTTATATCTCAATGTGAATGAGTTTTTCCCTCCTGTTGTTATTTGCACCATATTCTACCCACCACAATCATTAGTAAAACAGGAAGTTGCAATTCACTTTGGTGAGTACTTCTCCCCATGAAGATGAAGTGCTCTCTGGCAATCTTCCAGGCCAAGCTCTCTGGTCCCTGGGGGAAAACACAGTCCTCTCCACTGCTCCGCCTCGGACGAGGTGCTACGGCTGATACACCGAGGGCAATATCCATGTTTGTCTTACTGCCTGCTCTGTGTTATTACTCTGCTCCCAACCTTCTGTGATTCATCTCTTCCATCCTGCCCGCCTGGGTCAGCACCATTCCAAAGAATACCCCTTCTAGCTCACGCCAGGTGTGAGAGTTTGAACAGTTCACACAAATCAGTGTTTTCATGTGACCCTGGACTAAAAATTCCAATATTTAACCCCAGATTCTCCTCTCCATATGCACTTTAGAAGAAGCAAAAGGTGCATTTAGAAAACATCTGGGAGAAAATGATTCAAGAACTTGGTCTCCATCGATGGGAAGATACAGGGTGGCGGGCAGGAAGGGGTGGGAAGAATCCAGGGGGTGTATGGTGGGAAAAGACCCCTGTGTTCTAATCTGGGAACCTGAGGTATATGAGTTACCTGCGCTGCTCCTTATCTGGGCAGACACTAAAATCCCTTTTTGTTTCTCTTGCGTTCAGTGTCTACTCTATTGCAGCTGGTTAATGGAGCAGGACAAGGACCCAGAGGTTGGGCTGAGAGCAATAGTAGGATTTCACCACACCAGAGGCAGACTCAGTTAGACTTCAGAGAAGATCACATCCTTTTCCTGTTAAATGCCCAGATGATTTAAAATTTGTCAAAAGATGTCTGCAGCATAAGGCAATGCTAAATTCGGAACATGGCTGTCTGTCAGAAATTAGCTTTCTGAGTTGACTGTTGGCCGTGATCGACTGAAGTAGATCTACGCTCCAGTTTCAGAAGCAAAACACAGTAAACAACCAACCCTCAGCACCAACATAAAAAAATCCACACGGTTCCCTTTACTTATTATACAGGCCAAGTTACCATTCGTCCTCGGGTGGAACTGGAAATAGCAAGGCCAATAGATTCCTTTGGATCTAAACTTTTATCTAATTGAACGCTGCTTACAATTTCTGTTGGCAATGTGAAAACACTACAGGATGTCTTTGCATTAAAGGGAGCTACAGGGGTTTAAAACTAATTGTCTTTGAATTGTATTACAAATAACTCCACAGGAGGCACTGAAAACTCAGCTTACCATCTAATAAATGCTAAGAAATATGTCAACACCCCCTCTACATCTACAGCTATTGGAGGCAAAGGTGCATATAGATAATATACATGTTTCATTTCTCTTAATTATTGAAGATTAGACATAGTCTATTATTCGCAACCATAGCCCCTTGTACTCTTTCTGGGATGAACGTTAAAAGCATCCAGAGTCACTGGAAATAAAAGGAATGGTTTTGGAAGGTCCCATATGTTTCCGCATTCCTTTAGAAATCCTAGATTGAACTCATCTGGCATCTGTCTTGCAACTAAGAACTTAATGGTCTTCATGGTCCAATCTCCTTCCAATTTCATGAGTGGAAAAATATGACATGAGAAAGAGGTAATGACGCAAGTGTATTTGGAGATGTGAGTTAGAGATTAGGATTAAATCTACACTTTCTTGCATGTTGGTTGTATTGTTTAACTCAGTAGTTTTCAACCTTCCAAATGCGGCAGCCCTTTCATAGAGTTCCTCATGTTGTGGTGAGCCCCCCACTCCATAAAATTATTTTCGTTATTTCATAACTGTGTTTTTGCTATTGTTATGAATCGTGCGGCCCAAGTGAAAGGGTCATTTGACTTCCAAAGGGGTCATAACCCACAGATTGAGAACTGCTGGTTACCCTATTTAGGATTCAGGTGATTGATCATTAAAGGATTGTTTTGCATTTTAAATGTAATAATATGTCCAGAGCTGAAAGGAGCATTTTGCAAAGATCAATGGGTTTCTTTCTTTTAATCCTTAACTCACGCTCCAGTTAACAATCACATGGAAGCACAGAGTACCGGAGGGTGTAGACACATTCAGATTTAAAATGGAAATCTTACCTAAGGCATCAGCGTTCTTCCTAACCGATCCCATCAGGCGACCACTAAAACCAACCACCTTGGCCTTAAAGCTGTAGATGCTACAAAGGTGTCTGAAGCACCACATGTATTGTGAACAATTGGAATCTGGTTGTTCGGACAGAATATATAACCAAAAAACAATATCTAATGTAATGCTGAAAGTTACCCCTTCTCTTATTAGTTGTTGCTGCTAGCGTCTTTCAAGTTGGCCCTGATGATTAGCTCTACCACAACACAGTAAGGCCACGCTATTGGGACCCATAAGCTTTGCATTGGTTGATTTCTCAAAAAGTGGATCACCAGGCTTTGATTCCTAATTCCTCAGTCTGCATTGAAGCCTGTTCAGCTTTATACTGATATGAAAGCCTCCACTGAAAGGGGAATGAACAAGCCTGATCTAAATGTCAAAGGAGCAATATATATGACAAGCTTAAAAGGCATGGACAAGTATAAATGCTGCTAGACAACATTTTTTATATTTATTTTTTCCCACTAATTGATAATATAATCTCAACTCCATTCCTTACCTTGCTTGAACATGTTTTCTTCAACCCTAAAGAGGATGAAGCCTGCCCAGACATTTTCCAGCCCTCATATCTATGCGGAAAGCTGGAGGAATGAAGAGGTAATCCTTGCGTTTGGATGAGCTAACACAAGGGTCCGGGACCAGCACAGACTAGGAATGAGCCTGGAGAGCTGATCTGAATTCCACCCAGGAAAGCAGGTGAAGACAGTATCCGAGGAGGTGAGCAGCGGTTCTTGATTAGCTAATTGCAGACACATTCCAAAGCTCGATTATTATGGTGATGATGGTAATGAAAAAAATATTTTAGATTATAACAATACATCACGAAGGACCATCTGCCATTCCGTTTTGAGCAAATCACCCCTCAGGCAATAACTGCACTTGCCTGATTTTACACAAAATGTACAATACAGTGTTGCCCGAATAAAACCCAGCTAAAATTGGAATGTTTTTGCCCACAACAACAACAACAAAGTGACATGGCTTCATTAATATGGTAATGTGTCCATTTCCCATTTGAGTTAACACACACACAGGCCCTGACCTCCCAGCTGACCCAGTGAACTCTACAGTTGTTCTTCAACTTCTAAAAGATTAAAGTCCCCAAAAGTGCTGTGGATAGAAGTGAATGAATCCTGCAGAGATTGAAGTTTAAGGAAAAGGGTATTCATGAGGGGGCATATGAAAAGGCTTGCTATTGTTTTCAATCACTAAAATAAAAATAACACTTCACATGAAGTCTACATCTACATAAATCACATCCAGGGCATGTTAGTGATTTCACTCTATTGTCTTCTGATATCACCATAAACCTCTCCAGATTTCCCATCTTCCAAATCTAATGCTTATATATCACTATATTTCATTGTACATTTTACATGGCTTTTGCTGTACTTGTTCCTTCTCATGACATTCTTCATGCATCCCATATCCTAAACCCTGCCATTGTCTAGTAGACACGGAGTGACTATGATTTCCACATTTAGCCCATGAAAACAGGTCATTCAGTTCAATTTCAGATGAACAATGAGGTCATTTTTAGTAAACTAGCCATCTACTTTTTAGAATATAATTAAATATGCTTACAAAAATCCTTTTTGCTGTGAAATTCTAGTATAACTGCAACCTTTGATCTGACAGCCTTGTTAATGACTAAATGGTCAGGAGTTATTTCTGAGTGTTTATTGACCCTTCTTTACAAATCTGATATTACAAATGATTAATTTTTCCCCAATATTGCCTAATTAAAGTGTAAACCCTTGGGCTTTTTTTTTTTTAACCAGTGACTCATGAGTCCTCATACTTCCCAACCCAGACCATTCTGTAAGTGAAGTTCAAGGGTGCTATTAGCATTCCAACACTGTCCTTTTTACTTCATTGCCCATCAGTGTGTACTCTCTCTACTTTTCAAATTAGGCCCAATAATTTGCATATTTTGATTGCAAGATTCCTCAGAATTCTTGTTGCACTGTAGATAGAAGAAAATTTGCATGTACTCTATTAGAACTTTTCATAGGAAGAATTTGCATTTCAGTAGACTGATCTTAGGCTCTATACTTGCCTTTGACTCATGAATTACAAAATAAAAATCTGAAATATATACACTCAAAATTATTATCTGTAACATATGCATTTACCTTACAAATATGTTATCTTTATTTAAATTAGTATCTGAATACATAAATCTGATTTTATCATACACTACAAGGTGCTGCTCTTGACATTTTAGGGCACATATAAAAAATTAGTTCAAGTTCTCAAGGATGAGACAAACAAAGATGTTCTTTTGTGTGTGAAAAGCTGAACAGTTTTCAAGACAAAACTTTCAGAACCGCTGAATTATTCATTTTTATTTTGAAAATATTATGGGCTAAGAGCTGAAAAAATAAAATAGCATGTTAAAATTGCAGTTATTGATATCTAAAAGCATAAAAATGGTTTTTAAACTGTTATGAGAGCATTTTACATTATGTTACAAACCGGTAATGTTCCAATATGAGTCATTCAGATTCACAAAAATGAGGCAAGTATTCGTGGCAGAGTAATTAACTGAGAACAGAGACTCCAGTTCTTATTTCTTATATAATAAGGTTTTCAAGAGGTTTTCTGCCTCTATAGCCCCACCTGGAAAATGGGGATGATATATTTCAGAGAGCTTGAACTGAACAAAAGAAAATCGATTTTCTTCAGCTAATCTCTCTCTTGCTCTCACTCTCTCCCTTTCACTTTCCCTCCCTCCAAATTTCCACCTTGCCCCAGGATATAGCACTTCTAATGTCTCAGCAATCTTGAAGGGATGAATTATAGACTAAATGCAGGTAACCCACTGCCATATAGTAGATTCAGACTCAGAGGGATCCTGCAGGAGACAGGCAACTCCCCTCTGTGGGTTTCCAAAGCTGTGCATCTTTTGGGATCAGAAAGCGTCCTTATTGTCTCATGATGTTTTTGAACTGCTAAACCCAACACATAAACCACTACACCACCAGGGCTCCTTGGCTGGATAGAGAGGAAGAAAAAAAAATAAAAGAAAACACGGGAAGAAGAAAGACTGCAGGAATATCATGGAAAATGAGTAAATGGAAGAAGAGATTTACTTCAGAATCTCTAGTCTATGACAGAAGGTAAGGGGCATTCATGATATATTTGACCTATGGATGAGAGTAAATTAGCTTAAAGTGGTAGGGATTTTCTATTAAGAAATGATAGTATTTCTTTTGAAAAATATTTTGGAATGCCATGTTTAGATCAAATTACATAAGAAATATAATGTCCATCAATTATCTTGCTAAAGAAATGTAAAGAATGATTGATGTTAGCTCTTTCAATTTAGTGGAAGAGTCTGAGGCAGTTAGTATAATCAGAAACATTATTAGCAGTGCATTTTTCCTTGTAGAACTATTTAAAATGTCACCTTAAGCAGAAGGTGTGCATTAAAATCTTGCATTATTTCATGAAATGAAACTTCTGAACTCTTCTGTGGGTCACAAGCCAAGTGTAATTAAGCCGTTTGGAGAGGGTTTACGGATTAAAACCTCAAATCTGGTTGTACAGACCTGAAAATTGCACCATAATAGTTAATATGCACTTTCTCCCTGTTTCTCATTCTCTTTTCCCACCTACTTCCTTACTTTCAACCCTTCCCTCACACGAACCACACACATTTCTATGTTAAAATTTTTTTCTTTTCCCTAGAAAAGCCCTGTGTTTTCTGAAAAACATTGTCAAATAAAAGGAATGAACTGTTCAGTTATATCATTATTGTGAAGTTATGATTCATTATAAAACTATTCCTCACCTATCTACAATATTCATCAAATAACTGATGAAGTTCTGAAGGCACATATGAACCTATGCCAGGAAATTTGGCCAGTTAGCTGGACGAGACCTACACTTATACCCATTCCAAAGAAAGGTGACCCCGCAGAAGGCTCCATTTCTAGACCAATATCATTAATAGCACATGCAAGTCAAACTTTGCTGAAGATATTCCAACAAATATTTGCAGCAGTGCATTGACAGGGAGCTGCCAGAGGTTCGGGCTCGCTTCCAAAGAGGATGTGGAACAAGGGATAGCATGGCTGATGTCGGGGGGATCTTGGCTCAAAGAGAGAATGCCAGGTAGATGGTTACTTGTGTTTTATTGACTCTGCCAAGGCATTCAATGGTTTGGATCTTAGCAAACCATGGCTAACCTTGAGAAGAAGGGGAATTCAAGAGCGCCTCATGGTGCTCACACAGAAACGGTACATGGATCAAGAGGCATTTGTGCCAACACAGGAGGGAATGATGCCTGGTTTTAAATAGGAAAGCTGTGTGACCAGGCTGCGGTGGCTCACCATGCTGGTTCAACCTGTGTGCTAAGAAAAGAAGAGGTTGAAGCGGGATTCTGTGACGAAGGATGTAGACAACACAACCTTGCTTGCTGAAAAGTGAGGAGGGCTTGAAGTACTCACTGATGAAGATCTAGGATTTCCACCTTCCCTGTGAATTACAACTCAAAGTAAAGAAGACCAAAATCTTCACAATGGGACCAAGAGGCAACATATGATAAATGGAGAAAAGGCTGAAGTTGTTAAGGATGTGGTTCTGTTTAGCTCCACAATCAAGGCTCCTGGAAGCAGCAGTCAGTAGATCAAAAGAGAAGCTGCATTAGCAAATGTGCCCCAAAAGACTTGTTTAGAGCATTGAAGACCCAGGGTATTATCTTGAGAACTGGGATATTCCGGACCTGAGCCTCGGGTATTTTCAATGGCCTCATGTGCATTTGGCAGTTGGACAATCAATCAGGAAAACCAACGAAGAATGGACGCATTTGAATTGCAGTGCTGGAGAAGAATACTGAGAGGACCGTGGCCTGCGAAGAGGGGATGCTGATTCATCTGGGAAGACGCTCAGCTACAGTGCTCTCAGAGGCAAGGGCGGCAAGACTGTGTCTCCCATGCTTTGGACGTATGTTAAGAAGCGATTGGTGTCCTGGAGAAGGACACCATACTTGCTATATTAGAGGGACAGTGAAATAGAGGAAGAGCCTCAACGGAACAGACTGACACGGTGGCTGCAACAATGACTTAAGCAACACTTGGGAGGATGGCACAAGACTGGCAGTGTTTCCGTCTACTGTGCATAGGGTCACTACGGGTTTGAATAGATTCGTAGGTACCAAACAACAACATTCCTACTTCTCTATGATGGTAATATCTGACATTTTACATTCATGACAATAGTAAAAAATGACCTATGGAATTATCTTTGTATATTAATTATATATGTCTGTAAAATTTGAAGAAGAAAATAACACTGGCCGTTAAGGTTAAGGCTGTGTGTAAGTTGGCCGGACCCTGAGTCTCAGTGTCTTAACATTGGTATTGTGATTTAATTTGACAATTTTGAAATGATGATGTCATCCTCCATTGTTTTAATCTGTGTGGGTGCCTTCCATTTTTACATAATGCACTTTTTCACTTAATATCAGTCCTTAGAACTTAACCATGCCACTGAGTGAGGAGTGGGTATATATGACCTCAGAAACCCACAATTTAAATGTTAGTATATATGAAAATCCTAATGAATAAAAATATAACAAAAGCTGAAACTATACAATCATTATAAGAATGCAAAAATTGCTATTAAAATTATTCAAAATTTTTTGAAAAGTAGAAATATTAGCCTATATTTAAAATTTTGAGGTATGATCCTTCAAGGAAATATTTTCTGAATTTATTTTAGATGATTTCTATTAGAAACAAACAAAAGAAAGGTTGTGAACTTGCCTTAGGGTTGCAGGCTTAAAGTCTTCAAGATAAGATTTTGTTAATAGAGAGCTATATGATAAACTTTGTTTATTTCTAAAACAAAGTTGTCTGAGTTCTTGAGTTTTTTCCTTGATATATAATGTTGATCATTTTAGCCTATAATTTATACACATGTAAAATGAGAGAAAAGACTCAGAAGGTGGTTTTGGTTTCTATATTTTCTAAGATAGTAAAGTTTCATATAATGTTGTAAACTATCCACATGGCTACTTAAAGCACACACCAGTAAGTAATGCACAGTTCTCTTACTTAATAAGAAGTTCTACAAAGTTCCTTTTCTGATACAAAGTAATATAAAGTTCTCTTACTGACCTAGACACCACCCCAAATCATCATTCTAATTATGAAATGTTTGTTATTTTGATTATTATTTTATTTATCATTTACTTTTATATGTCATAATTAAAAACAGGTAACATGTTTCAAAACAAGGATCAACAAACACCCATGTGAATAACTTATTAGCCAAAAGGATGCAAACTGCAGATTCTTCCAAATCAAACTGCTTAGCTTCAAATCCTAGATCCACAAAATACTTATATCTGTGACAATGAACAAGTGATTTGACATGATCAGTTTCACTGTCATCGTGGATAAGCGGAAGAAACTCCACTCACATGATGACAACACAGACTGAATGGTATCATTCATGCAACAGTTAACACAGCACCCGATAGCTTTTAGTAAATGCTATTTACTATATTGTTTTTTACTAATCAACATTTCAGTGCTTATATCATCACATAAAATTGATATCTTTAAAAGTTGTGGAGTATGAAATTTACAAGTCTTTTCTTTTTTCCCATTACTCCACAAAAAAACCTCCACATTCCATACATTTTTAAAAATAGGCAAATTGACTGACACATAGATGTTTTAAAATGTTCATTTTCATTTAAATTTTTTTTAATTTGTGAATTTTTAAACTGGTTAATCTTTTATTTAGACATTCTGAGTTTGGTCTAAAGACTGAATTTTGATAATATTTTTTGCTTCTTTTCATAAAGCGAAAGTGATCATTTTCTCTTTGTATCCCAATCATCTATCCATCTGACAAACATTGAGTGACAGTCCCTGCTGTCGATTGCAGGGGGAGATTAATGAGATCTGGTGCTTCCACTGAGGAATCAGTGGGAAGAGAAACAAGTCATGAATGATAAATCAATGTGACATGAAATGCACGGAGGTTGCTATATAAAAAGACATCATATTTTGTACATCTGAAAGGAGAACGTACTATGAATGAGTACCCACTTTGCTCCAGGCATCTTGATAGGGATTCTATTTTCATTGTCATATCACTATATAAAGCAGATAATACTGAATCTATTCATCTAAAGTGAAAACTAAGGTTCAGGTAACAATGGTGGTGAACTCTTCATTCAAATGCAAATCTATTTGCACTTAAAATTCCCCTGCCCTGGCTTTGAAAACACACATGCCAGTAGGTGCCAGGCACACCACAGAAACCAGAGAGGTGGGCTATGGGAGTCTGAGGTCAATGGACAAGTTCAGCCCCTGTCTGCACAACATTGGCTCCTCAGCTACCAGGAATGGCTCTGACAAGGGATTACACTCTCAGTTTGCACTCTTGACCTTTCTTTTTTTTTAGAAATAAAAAATCGAGTTTTATGTGATATTTTCCTCATTTTCTAAGGTTGGAAATTCATCACATTAGACAAAAGAAAACACCAGCTATGCACTGAGTGGTTGAAGTAAACAACACTGAAAACGCTTACCATCTGTTCTGGTCTGTTGTCTCTGTACTTTACTCTTTTGCTTCCAGGTCCTTATTTTTTAATATGTTGCATCCTCTGCTCTTGATTAGTTCATGTGCTAGGTTAACACTCTGCTCTGATTTAACTATTGGAAGTTGATACAGCAGTAGTTCATTAAAGAAAACCTATTAGAAAATTGACTAAGTGTTGAATTACAGAAATTCTTCATTGATTATTCCAGTTCATATCAAAACTCCAAAATCTTATTATACTTTTATTTTCTTAAAATTATCCCATGTTTCAAGATATAATACATTAATGTAATATAATATTCCTCAGATCAATATGTTACTAAATATTAGAAAACAGAAAAATCATTATGATACTGCTGCTAAAGTAAATATAAAGATTTAGGAAAAGAAATAGGGATTAGCATTCTACTATCACACCTGTCTACTTTTAAATGTCAGTTGTAGAGCAGGATTAAGGCAGTTGAATTTAAACCTTAATTTACAATCCATAGCATATGATTCCAGTCTATTCTTTTTTAGGAATTAATTACAATAAAAATTAGTATACATATGTAATTTTTCTGCCCAATTTTATGTGTTCTTTTATTTTTATTTTATTATTTTTATCATTTTATTAGTGGCTCATAGAACTCTTACCTTAATCTATACATACATCAATTGTGTCAAGTATGTTTGAACATATGTTACCATCATCATTCTCAAAACACCTGCTTTCTATTTGAGCCCTTGGTATCAGCTCCTCATTTTTCCCCTCCCTCGTTGCTTCCCCCTCCCCCTTCCCCTTGATAATTTATAAATAATTATTATTTTGTCATATCTTACACCATCTGACATATCCCCTCACCCACTTCTCTGCTGTCCATCCTCCAGGGAGGAGGTTATATGTAGACCTTGTAATCTGTTCCCCCTTTCCCCCTCACCTTCCCTCCACCCTCCCGGTATCACCATTCTCACCACTGGTCCTGAGAGGTTCATCTGTCCTGGATTCCCTGTATTTCCAGTTCCTATCTGTGCCAGTGTACTTCCTCGGGTCCAGCCGGTAATGTAAGACAGAATTGGGATCATGATAGTAGGGGGGAGGAAGCATTCAAGAACTAGAGGAAAATTGTATGTTTCATTGTTGCTGTACTGCACCCTGACGGGCTCATCTAATTTTTGAAAGCATAAATGTAACATAAAGTAATTTTATGCATCTAAATCTTTAAGAACTACTTTATGTTTTGAGGGTAAAATTCCATTCCAATGTAATTAGCAAGGGAACTATTAGAAATGTGTCCACACATCTGTGTTCATGAATGGATCACTGAATAAGAAAACTCTATAATCCAACAAAATAGGGTTTTTAATGTGAAATATCATATTCATAGAATGTATACTAGGCCCAATTGAAAAGCGTCCCTTAATGTAATGTCTAGTTAAGTGGGAAGTGGTTGTAATTTAATTTGAAGGGATAAAAAACATTTTCAAAATTGTATTTGGTATTCTTAAATTTTTTCAGGTTCAAGCACCATGCTGATGTTATGATACCTAGAAAAATCCACTCATATACACAATCAACATAATTTCATGTAAGTTAGTATGGGGAGTAAAATCCCAGAAGTCATTTTTGGATTAAAGTTAGAGGATAATCCGATGTATGATGCAGTCTCAATTTTCTTTCAAATCCTTTTTTTGCTAAGTTTGTGCTCATCATTACACACACAAATGTCCGGAAACTTCAGTGATTTGGGCAAAATATTTGCATGCAAACTTGTCATCTTATATAAACACAGAGAAATGCTCAATAAAAGCAAGATCCACTGTGAACACACCAAAAGAAATATGTGGTCAGGCAGTATGTCTCTCTGTGTCTGTTTCTGTCTCTCTTACATTCTCTCTCTCTCTCTCTCTCTCTCTCTCTATCTCTCTCTCTCTCTCTCTCTCTCTCTCTCTCTCTCTCTCTCTCTCTGTGTCGGTCTCTCTGGACCATGCACCCAAAAAGAGAGTTGAGCTTGGTGTCGGTGAAGAAACAAAGAGAAAGACAATCCAGAAGAGGACAAATCTCTGACAGCATAAGCATGTGTGAGACTACAGTTCAGAGCGGCATTAGAACTCTAGTCCTGGGCGTTCCCTGCTTGCTTGGAGAAGGAAGGTGCGATGTGCAACACAAGCTAGAAGAGAGTACCGACTTGAGATGCCAGCACAATGGAGAACTCTCCTGGCTCAGGAGGCTGATGGATCTTACAGGATTCATTTTAAAACAACAATCATCTCATCATCCTGGTATTCTTGTGTATTGTGTCACAAGAGTCAGGGATTTGGGGTTGCCACTGGCTAGGGATTTAATACATGGGATAGAGGAGGATATGTTTTGAAATAAAAGATGCTAGAGCCTAAAGTGACCAAAGTCCATAAATGAGTGTGAACTCTTCAGGCTTAATGTGCAGTGAGATTTCAGTGACAAATTATGAATTTTTATCATGTACTATACTAGAATTTTGCTAACTCACTCCTGAAAATGTCTCACAAGTCCACTGATATTAATTGGTTGGAGAGTCTTACTGAACAACTCCCACCCCCAGAAAAGACAACAGAATAGAACCAACACTCTTTACTAAAGGAAGTACTTCACTCATTGTCAGCATTTGACTCAAGAAGTCTCTGGTAGTCCCCAGTTAAGTCAAACACAAAACTACAGGGCACTAGATTACTTAGCCTCTACTGCACAATAATGCATGAGTGAATACATTCCTTTGCCCTAAGTCAGTCGTCTGAGAGAACTTGAATAAGCAATTCATGCACAAGCGACAGAGGTAGGCAGAGCCTGGTTGTAAGAGTCACAGCAAAGTGCACGGAGTTGGCCTGAGCTGCCGAATATTTTCACCATGTTCTACTTCAGTGAAAAACTGTGATAAATGTAAACCCTGCTTCAAAACTAGTCAAGAAGCTGCCAACGAGCAATGAATGCTACAGAATCTGAACACACCATGTAGCACAGTAACAAGGCTGAGTTATGAAGCAAGCACTCGCTACTGGATCATTTTGAGTGTACTGTGCTGAATGATTGCAGCAGAGATGCGAAGCACTGTGATTTAGAAACAAGAGAAAGCAATGGAAACATGAGACGTCATAGGAATGCCATCGGAAGTAAAAGGCTTATTGTTATATGACATTTGGGACCTGTCTTTTTTCACCTGATTGTGAATGTAACGTGAGAGGTTCTGGGTTCAAAACCCAAGTGGGTGGGGGGGGGGCGGGGAATCAGTACTAGGCCATTATGACATAGGTTTATCAATCAGAGAAACACACACAGACATCTACCATTAATTTTCTTGAGTGGTGCAAACGGTTGGGCATTCCACCACTAGACAGCACACTTGGGGTACAGCTTCACCCAGCTCTTTGCCAAGGCCACGGACTTGAAAACCCTAGGGGCTGTTCTATGTAGCTGAAGTCCCCATGAATGCGAAGGGACTCAGGGACAGCAATACCACCACCACCATAAACTCATCTCTTCCCCAAACCTAACGACTTCATTTCGGTGGCGGGGGTGGGAGAGGGAGTACAAAATACCAAAATAAAGAAAATAAATCAAACCCTAATTTTTTTTCTAAAATAATGAATACAAGATTGACAGCAGTCTTATACTTCGGCACAATAATGGAGAATGACAGTAGATGAAATCAATGAATGAATTGAGAGAAAGTCTCTGTAAATCTAGAAGAGCATATGAGTTCTTAATTAAGACTAAGGACATAATTGACATTTCCTACCTAAGACAGAGAAAACACGATCCTCATAGACCTCAATGGGAAAATATTCTAATGCAAATACCTTAATACAATGAGATTCAACTCAGAACAGAACAGTGGAGTACAACATACAAGAGTGAGCAATTAAACTAGTAAATGTAAGCATTATTAATGGCTAGATAAGCATTTTAGTATAATTTTATAAAGCTGCAGTTTGACCTATAAAAGCATGCATGATGAGAAATGAAATTGGGATAAAAATGAAGGTGGAGTAAAATATAGATTTGGAACATGACATGGGGATGGGTATTAAGGCTTTTGTATCTGGGGAGGCAAGCAGATATATTTATTAATATTATCTATGTTTAAGATAAGTAGTTTTTAGGAAACATATTAGGCCATTAAATTTAAGACTACAGCACCAGGCTTGGGGCTTAGGATATGGGCTTGAGACTTTAAATCCGTTTAACATCATAAAGTTGACAAAACACAAGGTTCTCCATCCTACTTTGCTGAGAGGAGGGTTTTAAAAGCTCATGAGCAACATCTAAATTCGGCTATTGTTTCTTTCTCTTTACAGGGGAAAAGAAGACAGAAGAAAATTGGAGACACATGGAAGCATTCTTCCGATAGACTAATAACCACATGAACATCAATCTCCAAGACATCCATGACCCAGAAGAACTAGATGACTCTCGGCTTTTAATACCAAGTGCTCTGAAAGGGATCACATGAGAAGTTTCTGGCTAATAGGAGAAAAAAATGTGAAATAGAACTCAAAATTATATATATTTTAAAAATTACCAGGCAAATAGAAATGGTTGAACCTCTGAGGCCATAGTCTTTATTACCCTTCAGGTCTCGGGATGAACTCAGCCTCATGACCCAGTTTTCGTTCGAAGAGCAGAAAAGTCTACAAAGGAAACACTTCCACTAGGGTCACACACACATGTTCGCATAGCAGCCACTGAGATCCACAGGACAGCACTTACTAACAGACAGCGCTCAGGCGTGTTGGGAAAGAAGTGGGATGCAAACTGGAAACACGGACAGACAGGAGGATCAGTGATCTCATGAAATAAAATACGAAGGGAATTTTCAAAGGAAAAATGTTAACTTTCAATGTGCAATAAAAGGTTTTATTTTTAATTTAAGAGTATCACTAATAAGTGTATATTAGTGGTATATATATATATTATTTACAATTAGATACATTGTATACAATTTAAAATTACTAGAGGAAATAAAGCTATAAATAAAAAATAATACAAGGAAAATAGAAGGGAAGAAGAAGAAGTCATAGTACTGGGGAAAACAAAAAATATATCAATAAAGATAAATATAATAATGTTGCTATTGAACTGGTTCTGACTCATAATGCACAAAAGACACAGGACCATCAGTCCTGCCCCATCCTCACCATGGTTGCTGTGCAGGAGGCTCATAATATATTGATAGTCTTATAACATAGAGACTTGTGGAGTTTTTCTATTTTAAGTCAGAGATTTTCTGATTATATTATTGGATTTTAAAAAATAATATTTTATGAGATATGCCAAAACATAGGTTTTATATTTCGTATGAGGTTGGGCTTTAAAATAAAGAAGATAATCAGGTTACACCAAACTTGAAATGATCATGTAATACTATTACAATGAGATATAATTGATTTTAAATGAAATATGCTTTTTTTCTATACATAAAATGTCAAACCTACTACCATCAGGTTGATTCAGACTCATCACAGCACAAACTGGATTTCTGAAAGTATAAATCTTTACCTAGTCAGCAACCTCATCTTTCTTCCTCAGAGCAAGCTGGAGGTTTGTTCCACCAACCTTACAGGCATCAGCAAGATGACTAGCTCACAAAGCTACCTGGGCTCCTGATAGTTTCTATAAAGTAGGTTATTATTAGCATGTAAACTTAAAAATAATTGATAGGTTTTTCCCATTGTATTAATTATGGTAATATATTCTGAACATATAGAATAAAACTGATAAAGAGTAGGTTATCAACACTGTGGGTTGAAGTAAGGCAGACTGAAACGAACAGAGAGATAGATCCCGGATTTATTACAATTCTATTTTATAATGAATAGGTTAGACTGCATGTATATCATATTCATATGAGGTATGTGCATATACATATGCAATTTTGGAAAAAGCAAAACATTTGCCAGAAACTGTATCTTGTAAAGAAATCACTACCATCTGCCAGACAGAGCCACTTGTGTAAGACTATGTGACTGCTGGATTATAGGTACCGTGACTCAGACCAATAACACTGTTGTGTAATACCATGCATGTGTTCTTCCCTTTGCTTATTAAATAATGGCATGAGGTGCACAGATAAATCAGTCATCTTGTTTAGCTGCTTCCCCGATGCTAAAAGGACAAGGTGATCTTCACATTCTGTTTTCAGTGTGGTTATGTTGCTGTCGCCTTCAGTCTTTCATAGCATCTGGCGAGCATGCCATGTGACTTGTTAAGTCACCTCTGGCTGTAAAATTAGGCAGGTTCCGCAGAGATTGTAGGGGCAGCTGGTAACAATAGGAGAGCTCCCAGGCGCTATCAGATGAATATGCTTCAACAGGATGCCTGATTCGCAAGATTTTTTCCCAGCCTCTTTTTATCTAGTGATGCTGTGACATTTGGCAGGGGTTTCTACACAGAAACTAGTGGACTGCTGGCAGGAGAATTTGAAGTCCAATTAAAAAAAAACCCACAACACTGAAAAATAAATCAATCTAACAAGACTGAAAATCCAAGACTTTTCCTTTTTTACAGAGCAATCGTACTTAAGGCTGCACCCACAGTGAAGTCTCCCTTCACGTGGTTCTTTTCAGTTCGCATCTGCCTTTTTCTCCCACAGAGATGGAGAAGCAATGTGCTTGTCTGCAGTATTCTCTGGGACAGCTTATCTGCATTCCTTTCTTATCTCTTTGCTTACTGGCATTGCCCTCTGGGCCTCACACCATAAAAATGTGGTGGGACATCTATACCAAACCAAACCCGAACCAGTGGCAGAGACGTCACTGTCCACTTGGGGCCACCTATGTGTATCTCAGTCGGGCGGGATCCACAGGGTTTTCAATGTTTGAGTCTTTAAAAGTAGAGTATCAGGCAAGATTCCTGGCGACACGATGGAAAACAGATACGTTGTTAAGCAAAAGTTGGTTGTTCCAACTCTACAGGAGAAACAACCAACTCTACAGGAGAAACAACTCTACAGGAGATCTGTCACTACAAAGACTACAGTCTAGGGAAACCCTAGGGCCAGGGCAAACTACCACCTCAAGAGATTCTCGGTCTCTCTTCCTAGGAGCCGCTGGGTGAGCTTGACCTGCCAACCTTTCAGTGAGCAACCAAGCCCGTAACTGCATATCAAGGGGCTCCTCACACCACGAGATGGAGTATTTTTCAGAGGTAGAAAGAAAGGGCATATTAAGCTATCAAAATTCATGAAAGGACTTTAAAATGCATATTGTTAAGGACAATATGCATTTTTCTGGGGAAACACACACAAAACTGCATCCTGTATGATTCCAACTGAACGGCATTCTGGAAAATGCAAAACAATAGTGGTGGTAAAAGGATAATTGGTTGCCAGGGAGAGAAGAGAAGGGGTGACTAGGTGGGACTTGGTGGCGTTTCTGGCAATGAAAGTATTTTGATGGTAGTCATGTTGGACACATGGCATTGTGCTTTGGCCAATACTCATAGGTTTACATAATGCAAACATTGGACCCTAATGGAAAATATGCACTTTGGCTACTAATATTGCATATTTATTTTTCATTACTCATATGTAACATATGTGCCATGCAAATGCAAGACAACAATAATTAAAACAAATACAAACCAGATGCAGAGGCAAGGTGGGGAGGTATATGGGAACTGAATTTTCTACAGTATTTTCCTGCTGATCCAAAAACTGCTAAGAGAAAAATAAACTTGTAAAACAAATGCAGGTGCTATCAGCCTCCCACCAAGATCCGATAGAAAGCTTTGGTGAATCTCACAGGCCTTTAAATAATAGAGATTTCATTATCAGAACAATATCCACTAAAAGAGTGGCTCTCAATCTTCCTAATGCTGTGAAACTTTAATACAGTCACTCATATTGTGGTGAGCCCCCCCCATAAAATTATTGTCGTTGCTATGTCATAACTCTAAGTTTGCTACTGTTATGAATTGTAATGTAAATTATCTGATATGCAGGATGTATTTATTAGGAGACATCTGTGAAAGGGCCCTTCATCAAAAAGGGGTCGTGACCTACAGGTTGAGAATCACTGCACTGAAACAATAAAACACCTTGGCTAGGGAAGCAAAGGCCATTTGCATAATTGTGCCAACTTTCCAGGTAGGGGGGGAATTTTCAGTGTTGTTAGCCGGTTCTCAGAACTATTATGAAGGAAGCAAAGTTCTAAGAGTTAGTGAAGAAACAAGAATCGTCAAATCCCATTTTCCCACAAAATAATTTTCATAAGACATAATCATACCTTTCAATAGTTCATTCAAGTGAAGCAGTGTTGTACAATCATTTTCAAAATATTTTCTCATTTCTTGTACTCCTTTGTCTAGCCCCGCATTTTCCCCTCCCTCACCTGCTGTAACCCCAAGACGAAACCAAGCTCGCTGCCACCCATTGACAAAATGCTCACTCATAGTGACCCCCCTGAGGATTTCCAAGGCTATAACGATTTACTGGAGTAGAAAGCCTAGTATTTTGCTCGTGGTTCAAACTGCCAGGTCTGAGGGTCAGAGCCTAAAGCCTACCCACTATACACCAACAAGCCTCCTAGCTGTACAACACCGCCCCGCACCCCCCCGCACCGCCCACCTACACACACCCCACCTAAGAACCCTTATTCTAGTTATTATCGCTATAGATTGACCCAACCTGGGATTCACACGGTGAAAAACATTGGAAGATACATGAGCATTTCAAGAACACTTCCAACAATAGCAAAATACAGTACAGATAAGTCACAATCTGGAACAAAAATAACAATAACAAAAAGAAATATTAGCAGCAAGCTCCAGCTCAAAGCGCACCCAAAGGGAGACCAAATGGCAAGGTTTTAACCATTCGAGTCAGAGATATCATTTGAGCCGATTGACATTGTCTCTCGATGCTCTCGATCTGATATCAGCTGAATTCCACCCCTGCCTTCTGGTCAGTGGGGAATCGCGGGAGGCTAGTCCCTGTGTATTTTGGGCTCCCACTGTCACCATAGCCTTCTGAAAACCAGGTGTTCATACCAAATCACCTCTGTGATAAGAACTATTGACATATACTAAGTAAAGGAAACCTGGACTGCAGTAGGGATGCAGCATAAGGTAATGGAAGGAGCAGGTGCTTGCGCTCATTTAGAAAAACGCCTAGCATTGGGTTGCGGTTGACAGGACTACGAGGCAGGACGAGACTGTCTCAACAGGAAGAATAAAGCCTGAAGGGCCTGTCACTGCAAATGCTCTGCTGAGATCTGTGCTGGCAGCTGGGCCCCAAAACCGACCGCGTGCGGCCACCGGAGCAGCACAGATCCAGGTCACGAGGGAGTCTGACAGAGAAGGAATCCTCTGCGCGATGCTGGCGCGATGGACAGAAACTTCACAGCACCGATCCCTCAGGATCACATTTCAAGTGTGTGCGTGAGTCTACGTGTGTGCGTGAGTCTACGTGCGTGTGTTCAGAACAGTTTATGCTAACATAGATAGCGAATCATTTTGCTAATCACCAACCATTTATTGGAAGGAGTTGGTCCCTTCAGGGTGATTCAGAATCATCGAAGGCACTTCTTCACAACACGCTTACGCAGCTCGGGTCCCCCGGGCCGGGCTGTGGTTCACGAGCTCAGTGACTCTGAGCATCTGTGCCCGCCAGGCCATGCTGCCATGAGTGGAAGGCAGCTGGTGCCACGCTTGGAGGAGAGCATCGGAGAGCCCATGCCTGGCACCACGGGCGCAAACATCACAGCGGTGGGACAATGGAGGGCTGACAGGGCTGCATTCTTTGCTACGTACGCTCAGGGTGCTGCACGTGGGAACCAACTCAGTGGCATTGAACAATAACAAAATCCCCCAAGCGCTTCTATCTTTTGTTCCCGTCATTCTTTAATGTTGTAGGGAGACACTATTCCATTCCACAAGGTACATTATCAAGAAAGAATGACTCGGAAACATCAAACATAAGAAATCCCAACTAGGACACCTGACAGGATTCTATTTCTGTCAAATGAATCTCTGTACAGATACAGATACTCTTAGTGATCATTTGTCAATACATTGTGTCAGAAAAAGGCAATCCCTGTATGCCCATAGTCCTGTGGTTTGGAGTCTCAAAGGAGGACAGGCAGGAAGAAGCAGGAGGCACAGAAATGAATGGTTACAAGACAGCTACCAGGGAAAGGCAAGCTTCAAGGGACAACATAATGACATGGCTTTTGCCAAATGTAGCAGCGACAGAAAGTCTTGGGAGACCCTGGGTGAAACAAATAGAAGGTTGGGGGTTTCTTTTCTAACAAGAAGCACCTGGGAAGAAAGGCCGAGAGATATCATTCTGGGGGTGGGGGTCTACTATTGAAAACACTGTTCAGCTCTAACAAATATTGGATTTCCACAGCTTAATTTGAGGACAACTATTTTTTTAAGAGCCTGGCAAGAGAAATGCCTACCAAAAAACCTTTTCTGGCATGTGTCTGGTAAGAAGATGAGGAAAGATGCTGATAGAATTCATTGAGCAATTTTGAAGAGAATTCCTGGGAGTAGTGTCCTGCTGTTTATAAAATGAGCCCTCTGAGAGGTAGGAGGTGGGATCTCATTACCTGCCAGAGCTGGGGGTGAAACTTGTCCTCTGAACTGGAGATCCATTCTCTGCGAACCTCCTGGATTCCAATGGCAGCTAGACCATCCGAAGAGCAGCAGCAGACCCAGGAGCACAGCAGGGAGCCGAGGGATGGAATTCTCAGCCCACAGATAATGCAAAGCTGGGTGCTTTGGTGCAGGAGGCTGAATTGCAACATGCTGTGTCTCTGGGCACTTAATTGGGGAGTTTGGGCTTCGAGACCCATGCATGTCTGGCTAAGCGTCTTTGGGCTAAGGCTTCCTAGAGTGGGATGCCTGCGGACACTGCATTCTGAGAGCTGGGTCGATTGACTCACTGAACTTGAGCTGAATGTCTTTGGGTTGAGGCTGATATTAGACGGGTAGGCCCCTCTGGACATTTACTAGCAGACCTGCAAGAAGTTGATAACATGTCTTGATAAGCAACTACCCTGAGCATTTCCCTGTGGCATCACAACATGCTAACTTCCTTAATAAAACCGTTAATCATGGATTCTGTCTGTGTATTCTGTGTAGTCTTTGCAATGGATATTAGAACCCAAGGCGATCAAAGAACATTCAGACTACACAAGAAAATAAATGGGTGACAAAGAGATAGCTTTGGGAGAATAT
Organism: Tenrec ecaudatus; assembly: GCF_050624435.1. NCBI lineage: Eukaryota > Metazoa > Chordata > Mammalia > Afrosoricida > Tenrecidae > Tenrec > Tenrec ecaudatus. The sequence goes on from NC_134539.1 coordinate 27,475,618, forward strand.
AAGACACTATTCAAACACAAATATAGTAAGCTAAATGATAGATTAGTACATCTTGAAATGAGGATTATATACAAAGACAGTAGAATAAGAGGTGCTTCACGGTATCAAAGATAACTAAGTACCTTTTGTTGCTTTAACAAGTCTCTGAATTCCCCACTAACAATTTACAGACCAATAAATGTCTACTTAAGCCTATCATTTTATTTAATTTATAACCAAATTCTTAAAAATCTAAAATTTCCCCATTTACCTGTAGAATAACAAGTCTGAAAAGCTTTAAGAGCTACATGTTACCTTTTTCACTCTCTTCAGAATATTTTGTTCAGCATTAGAAAGACATTTCTCAATTATCAAGCACTAGACCTCTTCATTTATTCCCTGTGAATAGATGTGACACATTTATGAACAGCACTGAATAATTTAATGAATGGATCTCACATGGGATTGAACAACACTCATATTTGGAATGTCTCAGAATGTTTAAAATGCGATTATAGTTTAATCCCAAGATATGGTGACAAAATACATATATCAACAATAAAGAGACAGAAATGTGAATGCTTAAAACTTCTCTTTGTTTTTCCCTATTTAGTATAAGCCTACTTTTTGTGTGTAAAATTCTACACAAAAATCATTAAAAGTTGCTTGAAAGTGCACTATCAATCTAAGTAAAATATATTTCTTGTTTTTAATCAAAGATAGAAATATAAGTACTTCTCCAATTCCAGAGTGGCCTTTTATATATTACGATGTGGGAGGACTGGATGAGAAGGTGCCTTGCGACGTGCTCAATGTTGATAAAATTTTGAATCTCTCATTAAATGATAAAAGCAAACACTTATATTCCTAACAAGGGAGTTTAATAATTGGTGATAAGGTGATGGTTGTGATTAGCTAAAAAAATTATAAAAAATAATTACCCTATTATCATAAATCATAAATTACAACCAACTGTATGTGGAAATATTAGAAAAATGCAGTGCTTGACTGTCTTCTACTCTCTGTGGGATGAATGAACTGCCATCTGTCTGAAGCATACTGTCTCTGTCTCTCTGAAGCATACTATCTCTGTCTCTCTGAAGCATACTAACGGATGTTCCCAGTACACTGACTCTGTACCTGGCCACCTACTAGTACTGTCACTGAATTTTGCTCATCCAAGTGAGTCCTTTCATCACATGAGTCTGTTATATTTGCACAAAGCCTAGCAGACAATTTGTAGTAGGTACTCCGATTCATGTTACTGTATATTTCTCTTTCCTTCTCTTCCCCAGGAGAAAGCCAGGAACTGGTAGAGCAATAATTATAGTAAACTATATTTTCAATGTGACATTAAGTATGCCATAGGCTTATGATACAAGACCAAAAACCATGATATCACACATCAACTCATGGTGCTGGTGAAGAATATTGATGGTACCATGGAATGCCAAAAGAACAAACATATGTGCTTTGAAAGAAGAACAACCAGAATGCTTCTTAGAGGTAGGATGGTGAGACTTCGTCTCACATACTTAGGTCATGTTTTCAGGCGAGATCAGTTCTTGGAGAAGGGCATCATATTTGGAATGGTGGATGGGGCAGTGAGAACGAGCGAGTCCACAACAGTGGGCACAAGTGTTTTGTTCTCTTGTACAATAAGTTGGAACCAACTTGATGGCACCTGTCAGCAGCATGTCATCGCATGTGGTATCCAGGGAAAACAAAAAGATAACACCTAAAAGGCAAAGTTGGGGAATTCCATTGACCTCTTCCTGCTTTGAGCTGGAGCAGATCTTAGAGAGCATCTCATCTCCATGCCCTCACTTGCAACTGAGGAGCCAGACCCAGAGGAAATACATTCCGGGTGCTACAGATAATTAAGTGCTGACTACTGACCCAAAGTTTGGTTAAAATCTCCCCAAGGATGGCTAGGAAGAAATGCTTAGCATTTCGTTTTCAACAAAACACAGCCCCAATCTTATGCAATATCCTTTACTCTTCCATGAGGTCTGCATGAGTCGGAGTTGACACAAAGGCAATGGTTCATTCTTGCTCTTTTATGCCATGCACATAGAAACGTGAATGAATTTGTTATTTGCACCTTCAAATTGCTCTGCGCTTTACAGAAGAGCTAAGTCTTGCTAAATAATATACAATCATTAGCTGTAAAGCTTAAACTTGTTTTGCCTTTCCCAAACTCGTGTTTTCCTGCCTTTTCTTAGATCCTATAAAAAGGATTCATAAAGATGTTAATTGAATTGAGGAGATGCAGAGAAGGCAGTGATTTATTTATGGTGACTTTAAGATAAGATTGTGATGCTAAAGGTGATTTGTCAACTTGTCTAATCCACGATCTCCAGTGGCTCTGCATATATGATGCAACCATCTTCTAGGTCGTGAACTGATGTGAGAAGCCAGTGCACTGAAATGGACATTTCCTTGCGAGGTTGGCCTGCAGTTAATATACACAGGCACGCTCATAGTTTGCGCTTACAATTCTGCATTCATCGCAACATTCTTTGGTTTCCTCTTCTCAAGACCTGAGCAAGCAGCCTGTCATCTGACTGACAGAATTTACCTTCATCCCAGCTACATGAGTCAGTAGAAGCTTCCAACCTGCTCTCTGACCCACAGATTTATGACTGCATTAGGATAGTGATTATAAGACTGAAAAGAAAGGAATGCATTTGAGTAGAAATAGTGTGGATTACAACAGCAACAATAACTACCAGAGTTATTTATTGTGTATTTAAAGTATGTCTGGTACAGTTTATTCTATGTACTTTTAATTACATTAGCTCATTTAAACTTCCCAAGAAACATATGAAAAGGACTATGTAGCTTAGTGGGTTACACATTGCATTGATATTCAAAAGCTCAGCCGATCAGAACCACCAGTTGCTCCACTGGAGAAGGATGAAGCTGTCTACTCCTATAAATATGAAAAGTCTCAAAAACCCCAAAGCCCAGCTCTTCTCTGTCCTATCAGGTTGCTCTGAGTTGGAACCAACTGGAGGGCCCCTTATAGTGACCACAATAACATCAACCTCATATACAGAAAAGAAAACTGAGGCATAAAGGTCTATACAAATTGTTCACTCTTAAGCAGACAGATTAAATTTTAATTTCAGCCAATTGAACCATTGGTACTTTTAACCAAGGAATAAAACTATATTTATCAAACAAGTGAGGCACTAAAAGAAATATATATATTTCTTTTAGTGCCTCCCTTGTTTTATATATATATATATTTATATTATACATATATATATTTCTTTTTCCCCCCTCAGTGGTATTAGTTTTCCTTTAGCATAATTCTGGCTGTAATAGTTCAGTTTGATAAGGTAAGAAAATACCAGTGAGGCCATATCTCTGGGTTCAAACTCTTACGGACATAAAAATCACCCTAAAGAGCATTTGAAATCTCACCTTGTAACCTCATCAAATATCTTACAATCCTAGGGACGTCACTGGGAAAGATTAACAGAATAATTTGTGTACATCAAACAAGTTAAGGGAAGCCTTCCCAGCAAAAGCAGCTGCATAGTATGCTTCTCTGGGACTGAGCAGGCTTCTACAGGCTCTATGTCTCTAGCAGAAGATGTGTCACCAGGATCTGGAGTGAAGTGGAAAATTGGTTTCCAATTAGCTTGCATATGAAAACATATGCTTTCTTTTTGTAATAAATATGTGAACAAAGTACAAAATAATGTATGTCTTCTATAACCATCCTCTCTTGCCTCCTTTTTCAAAAGTTTTAGTAGATAAAGTTACAAAAACATTTCTACGTGGGGAGTTTTTAGTAATTTCATTTAATGAAAACACTTAATTTGGAAAGAGACCATTTAGAATGTTCCATTTCCATAACTCTGATATAAATTTCAAAATCAGAGTTATAACAGCAGCCGGAAAAAAGTACCATTAGCTTGAAAGAACAACTTTGCTCTTAATGGAAACACTAAATTACTGCTTTCAAAGCTAAGCCATATAAAACAAGTTTAGTTTCTTTAAGAAAGGAAGAGGAACCTTTTATTTTTAAAAGGAACATATGTTATTTTCATTTGCCTTAAATGACACATGGAAATTAAGAACACCCTACCATTAAGTAGACAAACAATTGAAAGACATGACATATAATACCAACAAGATCTTACATAGATCAGGTTTCACAACTAGACTGTGGAATATTATTCACAAGAACGAGGGAAGGGTAAAGAAACAAGGGTGATTGCCTGGAAGAAAGAGGAAACATCGAGCAGCAGAACTGAAGAGGAAATAAATATGACAGAGAACGGTGAGTAAAAAAGTCTAATTCTATTTAGTATTCTCCACTGCCTCCAGGGAAACCTGGTACACAACACAAGGGCTGCACAGTTGCTAAGTGGCTACATGGACTTGAATAAAATGGTCTATGCTAATATCTTGAAGTTCTTTTGGTTACCAATAGCAAACATCAGACTCAGGCTACCTTAAGCTGAGAAGAAATTTATGAGAAGAGACTAAAAAACTAGTAACATTGTAAGCAGAGAGAGAAGTTTATTGAAAGAGGCAACAGGATTTGTGGAACACAAAAACATGCCGCTGAAACAAGCTATGGAAAAAGGAGGATAAACGCCTATTCGGAGGGAAGTCTAACAAGCTTTTCCTGAGTGTTAGAAGAAATATTTACATCTCTGGGATGCTTTTCAAGAAAAGGTCAGGGCACCTCAATTGACTCTGAGACGTGAATCAGAGTGAGTCCGAATCTAAAAATAAGAGTAACGAATACCTCCATTCTCCACACTTCTCCACAGTGAAGAATCATCTCAGGGCTTCCTAGAGAGGTCAAAATGGCCTTTGAGCATCAAAGCTGCCTATGATGCTGACGGTATCTACCAATTTGCCCCATCAGAGTTGTCGTCGTTTTTAACATCATAAAACCTACCAGATGATCTGGTGTTTTGGGGGTAAAGGAATGCTTGCTCACCACGACTGACAGGGTTCCTGTGATAAAAATTTGTCTTCCTACCTGAACCTTGCTACTTCCCTTACCTCTCAACTGGTCTTTAGAGGCTAATGACAGACACTACGTACAAAAAGGGGAGATATCAGTTATGTCGATTTTTCATTTTACAATGTAATCAGCCAACGCTTTTCAGAGTCCGTATGATAACTTCTTAAGCAGCTCTGCTCACACTGTTGTATGTGTTTGGGTAACACTGTGTGCCTGTGTAAGAGTCCACAAGATATCTATAGGTTCTTCTGAGGTGTGGTGGCTCAGTGTCACAGTGATCCGCTACAACATAATGAACCATGGCCCAGCTCTGTACACGGAGGAAAACGGAAGGAAGAGAGAAAGAAAAGCCATCCACTGTGTTGATTATGACTCATAACAACATCAAGGAGGGTTTCCTCAAACCAAACCAAACCAAACGGACACCATTGAGTCGGTCCCTGCTCATAGCAACCTCAGCTGCCCCCGTGGGTGTACAAGACCGTTACGCTTAACAGGAGTAGAAAGCTTCATCTTTCTCCCCCTGGGCGAAGATAGTGGTGTCCAACTGCTGTCCTTGCAGTGAGCAGTCCTCCAACATGTAACCCCTAAACCACCAGGGCTCCCTAGGTTTTGTGAATCTCTGTGGGGGCCGCCAGTCTCTTCTTTCAAACCTCTAACCTTATGGTTAGCAGTGCAACACTTCCTCAGCAGTGCGACCGATGTTCTGTGCCCTATATACAGAGCCCTCTGAGACGCACTTCTTTACGGAACCCAGGAGACAGCTCCATTTCCCAGCCCAGCTAAGCAAACACTTCTGTGTTATGTACCTGGGACTACTTCCAAAACGTAAGAGGGTATCTTTTAGCTACCAGAGGTTCAGCATACAACATGGGGGTGGGGTGGGGAGGGCGTTGAAGGATGCAGGCTTTATGCTCCTTGCACAAAGCAAGAAACATGTGCTGCAGACAGATTTGCAGCGTGCTAATACAAGCTAATAGACGCTTAATGGAAACTCCAGCTGTCGGCTCTTCAATTTGCACTCACCGGATTTATTTAGAACACCTCTTTTTTACTGAAAACTAATTAAGACACCCTCATCCTTTTCCCTGGAAGTGTCTGCAGTCGTTACATTGAACTTTGCTGGTACACGAGCAAATGGCCCTGGAGAGTGGGCAGTCTGTCCAGATTGCAGGGGAAATGCAACAAGGATCCATGGGAAATGGTGTGTAAAACAGTGACTTCAAATGCTCACATAAGGAACCCGTCTCAGATGATGCGCTCACTTGGTAGCAAGGCTTTTTCGTTTTCCAGGTGATGAAAAGTTCTCTGTCTAAAGCAATACCCAAAGTGAGCAGTTCCTGGTAGAGTCCCAAAAGCTTTCTTGTTATTTCCTCCCTCCGTGAACTGGTCTCGCTCAGTCAACTTTTTGTACTTCCAAAGTTTCACAAAGCTCTCACCTAACCATCTCCAAGCCCCCACAGATAAAGTTAAAAGGAATGTTCTCCAAGAATTCAATATTCTGCAAGAGGAAATGAGCAATATGAATTTACTTTAAAAAAAGAAAATTGGTTCCCATTCATCAAATTTCCTCAGTAAAAATACATCCTCCCTACACAGAGATATGGAAAGATAAATTTCCACAAAGCTTTTCGATGTCATGCTGGAAGAGTCACCGACTAGGTTCTGAGGTTTACAATGTTAGAGAGGCAAAGGAATATGTCTTTGTAATGAGGTGAGACTCTTTCTGATGTTGTTAAGATACTTTTTCATTTCTGACGTTTTGGTCTTTTGGGAACTGCCTTTCCCTGAGAGGCCCGTGGATTCTGAATACAGGATGGAAATAAACTGACTTTGACTGTAGGGGACATATGCTTCCACCTTTCAGCTTACGATAGCTAGACATAGGAGAGTTGCGTATGAAATCCTTATTTTAGAGACAAGAGAAGTAAAACAAATAATAAATAAAATCAGCAAAGTGACTCTAAAACAGGTGTTTTGATAGAGATTCCATAGTTAATAAATGGGAAAGCCAGGAATTGAGCTTAAATTTGCGGCCATTCCCTTTCATTTTCAATCTCTGGCGATATCAGTAATTGAAAGCAAGGCACTTAAATCACTCTCAATGGGGAAAAAAAACCACATTGAGAATATGTGCGATTCTTAGTGACCAGCAATGATAGAGGTTTATATTGATGCTGAAGTTCAAGAGCTATTCAGAACAGCAGAAGAATAATCTTCTCTAAAGACTTATTTTGGCAAGCAAAAATGCAGACCAATTTGCTTGCATTACCAAAATAGAAACACATGTAATCTCAAATTAACGGTTTTTGTTTTTGTGAGGTTCTATGAAAATGCAAATATGCAAGGAACAGAGCCTTAAGAAACAAAACTAAACTAAAACACTCGTACCTGGTGGCAAGTAGCCAAATTCAGGTTTCTCTTAATTGCAGAGTGGTTTCTCTGTTGGAACTCTGACCATTGTCCCCACTCCCTGGCATTTGTCTTCATGAAATATTATCTCAATGACAACTTTTCAAAGACTATGATGCTCAGCCAGGCATCCTGGCTTACATACTAGAGAGGTCTGATGTGACATTTGGTGGCCAGCTTCGTTGTCGTTAAGCCAAGTAAGCCACCTCTCCAGTCGTTCCCTGCCCCACTTGTGGTTTCGCTGCCAAAGGATCTTCTAGATGGCCAGTGCTCTCCAGCCCTGACTGTCACAAGGAGCCAAGATGATTCACAAAGGCCCAGATGCTTATGAAGGTGGTGATACACGCTACAGATAAGAGGAGGCACTGATGAACAGACTGAATGCCTGCACATGAATGGAATGTTTACACAATTATGAGGAGAAACAGCCAGTTTATGAGAACATGACTTTATAGAAATTCATTTTAGACACTTAACACATGGTAACCAACACAGAACCCAGGAAGAAGCATTGGGTGGGGAGTATAATCATAAAATAATTAGATTTATTAGTTTTAAAATATACCTGTATATGTAAAGAAACTGACCATTACATCGCATTTTGTAAAATAATCACTGGATTAGAGGGTACACAGGTGTTCAAAAATCACTACAGGTACTCTTTCAAGACTAGGCTGACAGAAAATTACAGAAACACCTAGATCTGCAACAATTGATAAACTCTGGAAAAGCTCATTGACAGATACCAAGCTGTCTTAAAATACGATCCATCTTGCAGGCATGTGACATTTTCCCATGCCTCTGGCACCATCTCTCCAACCTTTGTACTGGATTATAATTACGTTTCTAACCTGGTTCTCTGGTGTCTCTGGTGATTACAGATAGGGCAGGCAATCTTAAGGTCCACAGTTTGAAACCACCAGCCACTCCTCAGGAAAAAGACAGGGCTAGCTTACTATCCCTCTAAAGAGTCACAGTGTGAGAAACACACAGAGGCACTTCTAACCTGTCCTACGGGGCTGCTGTGAGTCATCACTGACTCGATGGTAGTGACCAACCTGGATTCTACGTTCTTCATATCTTCCAGTTCTCTATTCACACCCAATGAGAGGGTTTTCCAAAAAGTGCTGTTTTGATTGTATTTTGTCTCTGCTATAAGCCAAGTATTCTCATGCCATCCACATAGTAGCTACAGCATAAAACACATGTTTAGACCTTTCTACTCAAAGATTAGGGCTGCAATCTACTCTTTCAGCATTGTATTTCTTTCCTTCCCAACATTAGCGCTATGCTCCTACCAATGAACCTACATTGCTCACTACAGTTGATCTGAATGGCAAGCCACATTTTGAATTTGTTAGTTAAAATTAAAAATTCAGGTTCTCAAAAACAATTGGCTTAAGGCCTCCTTAGATAAATATCCCCACACTAACAATTAAGAACTTTTATACTGTAGCTCATAATCCCAAATCCAGGGTAGGAATCTGCTTTTGCAGCCCTCCCCTGGACTATTCCAGGACTCACAAAGGGGCAGTTTTATTCACTTTGGGAAATATGCTCGCAGTCAAATAAATTGGAGTAAAATATTATATTCTTAACATTTAGATATGGTTTTGCTCTTAGAGGATTGTGCTATCAAAAGACTCAATGCTATTTTAAATAGAAATACATAGATATAATTTAAAGAAATTATAGAGACTAATTCTTGTCCAAATACATTTTAATGAATGAATACTAAGCACCAGAGAGATGATCTGCATAACTGATACTCAAACTACTTAATTAGTAGTAAGGAGTTAGCCAGTCAAAATCGATAGTGCCCTTATAACCAGAATTGGGACCCCAAAGCCACCTACATCTGAATTCCTACATCTTGAGAAGATCAAAGAGGTACTACAAAGAACTGGTGGGCCAGAAACCTGTTCAGGGAGGGCTACTTCCAGGATCTGAGGTAACACCTACTTTCAGAGAAAATGGCACAAATTCAGTCAGTCACTAGTATATTTGGATAGACACTGTGAGTAAGTGAACATAGCTCTCGCATATGTCACAATATTACAGAATTAGAAGAATTCCCCATAATTCAGTTTCGATAGCACTCTTCAGAAACACAACTGTCAATCCCACAACAGACACTCACCTTCTAAGACACTGAAACAAAAGCCTTTAAACTGCCAAACAGTCACGTGATCTGTCTACACTGGTATCATGCCACATACTATCTGTGTGCCGATCCCGGCATTCCAGAAAACTGCTCCCTTCGATTGTATGTATGGGGTACCTGATGTGTTAGGCCTAAAAATCTTAATAAGCTGACACTCTTATTTTCAGAAGTGCCTGCAGAGATACAATTATAAAAATTATGTTTTAACCTGGCTTATTGGCTAATAAAATGAAAGTAACCCATAGAAAATAAACAAGTAAAGGATATGGCCTTTTTTAACATAAATGGTTAAAATCACTTAATTTCATTCAATAAAAACATCTTGTACCTAAAATGAAATGTCTGATATTCAGACAGAAATGGCATGCTTTTATTAAAAAGAAGAAAAATGGAAGCTTTATGTCGCTAGTACTTAAAAGAAAAATATACTATATTATATATATATATATATGTATATATATATATATATATATATAGTCATCCACTATATATATATATATATATATATATATAGTCATCCACAATAGTGAAACCCCTCTAGTTGATGTTATACAATTTTTACCTAATCTTCTAGGCTGAGGTAATGTTTCTTAGAAAATACAAGTTTCTTTGTTGATTCTTCTCCATAAAGGCTTTAAAATAAGTCCACACAGAAAACAATAGACAAGTGACTTGTCATTAATTATTTTTGCATTTGAGTGGCCCTTTGATAGTCAACATTTTTGTCCTATTACAAAAAGAATTGTTAGCAACATCTAGATTCTAAACTTTGTATGTATCCTGGATCTTCTTTACCTTTGCCAGCTCCCTCAGTTCCTACTCTAAAGCTACTCATGTATAGTTTATAGTGAAGAGTTACTGTCTTAGAAACCTCAAGGGGAAGTTCTATGTAGTTCTACAGGGTCATGATGAGTTGGAATTGATTTGATGGCAGTGAATTTTCTTTGGTTTTGGTTAACTAATAAATCTGGTTTCTATTCTCACGAAATGAATAATTCAGAATAATCACAGGCAACAGAGGGACTGCTAAAGGCCTGCATGTGAAAACAAGAAGTAGGGATAGTTAAACTGAGAATAATAGATACTATTGCACAAGAGGACCACACAGACAAAGAAAACAGGTATTTAAAAAATGCACATCTTTGTACAGGGGAAAAGATCCACCAATATTTTATGATAGTTAAGTTTTGTGTCAACTTGGATTCCCGTAACTTGTAGTTAAGATCGAGTAACTCCCCATGATGAGCTTACCTCCTGAGTGAGGCCTACTTCCAAGCTCTAATGGCATAAAGATTACCAGGTAATAGCTAACTGCAAGGTCTTCAGTTCAAAACGAACAGCAGCAGCTCCACTGTAGAAAGATAAGCTTTTCTACATCTACAAGGAGTTAAAGATTCAGAAACTAAGAGGGGGAATTCTCGGTATCAAATGGATAGCAGTGAGGTTTTGTTTACGTGGAAAAGCTTGCTTGCTTTTTGCGGGGTCATGATCCAATCTCCAGTTTTCTCAACTCAAGGCAGTAAAGACCTCAGCACCCTGACACCTTACCAGCCAACCTACTATTCATCCACCACCGCAAACAGAATCCTGTCATCTGACTTGCTGATCTTGGTTCATCAGCCCCTAGAAGTACAAGAATCAAGGGAGTTTCAAGCCTAATGTCTTATCCACAAAAGTGAAACTTGCCCAACTCTACAACTCTGGGAGACATCCCCTTCATATCAACTTGTCCTTACACCCACGAATAAAACTTCACTGCTTTTCCTGTTTAGATAAGCCAGCCTATGACACACATCATTGACTCCTGTTAGCATACTACCTTGTGCTGTTGTTTGCCATTGAGTCTACATTCTGACCCATAGCAACCCTAAGCACAACAGAATAAAATACTGTCCGATTTGGCACCATCCACACAATCCTTGCCACTTTGGGGCTCACTATTATAGGCACAGGCAATCCAAATGGTTAAGGTTCTTAGACTTTCGTGCTGGCTTTCTACTTTACCATGTATGATGTCCTTTCCAGGGACAGATCTTTCCTGATATGCTAAAAGTATGTGAGAGGAAGTTTTGTCATCCGTACTTTTAAGGGGCATTCTGACTGCATTTAGTTCATGGCAAACTAGAGATCCCTGGTATTTTCCATAGTTTCCAAAATATAATTTTAACGCTTCCATTCTTCTGTGCTCTTATTTCAACTTTCACATGTACACGAGGAGATTGAAAAAAAAACATGACTTACAGTATAGTATAATAATGACAGAAAACACCATAATTGACCATTTGTCATAATGGGACAAACAGGAAATTGTTTAGGTAATTTCCAACACAATTTTGATGATGGGGTTCTGCTCACTAGAAATGCCACCATTTATTTCTCCAAAATATGAGTGCACTGATAAAGATATTGGTATCCTAACCTAACCTTAGCATTAAATGAAGACATACTATAAGACACATTCTAACACTTCTTTCAATAAGGAAAGAAAGAAGGTACGTGTCCAGGAACAGAAAAATAAAAAATAAAATTCTAGCATAGCTCTCTATGGAGACAGCCTATTTTGATATCATCAGCCTTCTTTCAGAATGTCCCTATTAGGATTTCAAGTTATATCAGAGACATGAATAAAGCAAAAGCTAATGGAGCATTCCCAGCAAAGGGATTGACCTCACTCATAGGAATTCAAAATTTGGGGTTTTGTTCCCCAGGGAGTGCTCACAGTAAAACACATCTCCTAAAACAAACAAACCAAAGCTACTAGTCATTTTTGTTAATGGTTATGTGATAGGTTTATTGTGCCAACTAGACCAATAGGAACATGTGGGTAAAGTTTAATCAAGTAGAAGCTTGATTGGAGGGCAATGAGATAAATGGCTTTCTAAGACTTACCCTTTTCTCTCTTCCTCCCTGTTGACACAACCAGCATGCTCCTGCTTAAGGGAGTTCTTTACCTCAACTGTGTGCTGTACTACCCGTGGGCCAAGCCAACCCGTGGATAGTGTAGCTAGAGTTTAAGGCTCCTGTAAGACCTGCTTTTCCATGCTAATGGTATATAGCTCACTTGAACTTGAGGCTGGTTTATCCTGTTGCCTTGCATTTCTTGAGTTTGATATCACATTGGGCCTGCTTCACTAAGCTCCAGTCCTACTGCCTGTTGCTGACCCAGCCTGCTCTCTGCTGCCTGCAGGCCGACTCTGCCTGTGTTGCCTGAGAGAAGACTCCACTGTCTGCTCCCTTGACCTTGCAAAGGCAACCTTCGTTAGTTGAATGGCTTTCAGGATATTAACTGCTCCTCAAAAGTGAGTTTAACTGAGCCCTCCGTACTGCTGTGTGGACTAATTAACTGTTATATTCCTTCTTGCTACATAAACCTATCCATATATATGGATATGATCATATCTATCCTGGTTTTGTTTCTCTAGAGAACCCTTCCTAACACAGGCTATAATTAAAACATTGGTGTGGTAGCTACATAATCTGCTGTCAACTTGGAACTATTATAAGTGAAGGGGTAGAGTTTAGCCTGTCAATCAGGTAACAGCTTGATGACCTCATTTGGAGGCACTATGGAGATAAATAGCTCCTTGGAGGATAGATCCATCTTTCTGCTGACAAGACACATGGAAGTTAGAGCCTTGGAGCTAGAAGAGCCACATGGAGACCCTCTCAGTGCTGGGATGCTTCCATCTCCACTGATCCAAAACTCTTTCCACCATTAGCCTGTGATCTTCCTGCATTCAGCATTATTGCATGGCTATGTGAGTCTGAAGAAGAATTTGTAGATTGTTATCAGATATATGCGCTAATATCAGACTTATGGACTTGATCTGGATTGAGCTGGGAAATTTTCTTAATATACAATTACTCTTTGATATAAAACTCTCTGTTACATACACATGCGTGTCTCTGGATTTGTTTCTCTAGTCCACCCAGAAAACACAATCAGAATAAACCTACATTCTGGTCTGCATGGTTAAAGAAATAAATGAACAATTGTTCTAAGTTACCACTGAGTTTGGTCAAATAATAGAACAAAACAATTTAAATAATCTTCATTTCTTTTCATATCATACAGCCAAGTTTTCTTCTACTGACATTCTAGTTCTTCAAAGGAACCCATAATGCTTTCCAGGTAGGCAGGCATCATGTCCATCACCACGTCATGAATCATTTTGAGGGGCCATTTAGTTGGTTCTTACTCATAGCAACTCATGTACACCCAAACAAAAAGCTGCCTGGTCATGCACCATCATGATGTCTTTGCCTATATTTGAGACTGTGTGAGTCTGGGTAAACTACGGAAACAAGTCCACATATCATATGTATAGGACAGAGTTTTATATAAAGGGTTAGTGTATATTAAGAAAGCATTCCAACCCAGTGCTACCCAAGTCCATAAGTCTAACATTAGCCCATATGTCTGACAGCAATCTACAAAGTCCCTCTCCATCTCACAAAACACACACAATGACACCAACCGCAGGAGGAAACCCAAATCAGTGAGCGTGTAAGCATCTCAGTGCTGGCAGGGGTCTCTACACTGCTGTCCCAGCACCCAGGGCTGCATCGGTGTAGGTCCATGTGGCTTCTCCTCAGGGATGTCTTGCAGGAAGTGAGCCTTGCCAACTGAAGCAGGGAACTGGCTAAGGCAGTTGCACCCTGGTCTGATCATCAGAAAGCAAGAGGCCTGAGAACTAGAAAAACGAGGCTCACTAAGCCATTTATCGCTCCACCCTTCAATTGATCCCACGTGTGTATATCGGCCATTTTGGCACAATAAACCTTAACTATCTCAAGCCCATTACTGCATCTGCTGTGTCAATCCATCTTGTAGAGGGCCTTCCTCTTTTTTGTTGCTCTTCTACTTTATCAAGCACGATATGATTCAGGGATTAGTCTCTCCTGACAACAATTACAACGTGCTGAATAAAATCTTCAAATTCTGGTAAACAAGTGGCCATCTAGCTCAGAAGCAACAATGCCTACATGGGAGAAGCCCACACCAGCCAGTGTGATCATCAGGTGTCTAAGGGATCAGGTATCAGAAATCAAAGAACAAAAAAGTATACCATTGTGTGCTCATCTCCCCAATAAGTTCACTGAAGATAAACACATATGCAAAAGTGTTAAAGAAAGCTGATGGTGCCGGGCTATCAAAAAATATATTATCTGAGGTCTGAAAAGCCTGAAGGTAAACAAGTGGCCATGTAGCTCAGAAGCAACAAAGTCCACATGGAAGAAGCACACCAGCCTGTGTGATCAGGAAGTGTCAAAGGGATCAGGTATCCGGCATCAAAGAACAAAAAATCAAATAATTGATAATGAGTGTAAAGTGGAGACCCAGGACTCATCTGTAGGCAACTGGACATCCCCTTACAGAAGGGTCACGGAGAGGAGATGAGCCAGTCAGGGTGCAGTGTAGCAACAATGAAAAATACAAATTTCCTCTAGTTCGTAAATGCTTCCTCCCCACTCACAGTCATGTACCCAATACTACCTTACAAATCTTGCTAGACCAGAGGATGCAAACCGGTACAGATAGGAATTGGAAACACAGGGAACCCAGGACAGATGCTCCCTCCAGGACCAGTGGTGAGAGTGGCAATGCTGGGAAGGTGGAAGGAGGGTAGGTAGGGTGGAAAGGGGGAACAGATTACAAGGATCTACATATAACCTCCTCCCTGGAGGATGGACAACAGAAAAGTGAGTGAAGGGAGACATCGGGCAGTGTAAGATATGACATAATAGTAATAATGCATAAATTATCAAGGGTTAATAAGGAAGCAGGGAGTGGGGAGAGAGGGCAAAAATGAGGAGCTGATACCAAGAGCTCAAGTAGAAAGCAAAGGTTTTGAGACTGATGATGTCAACAAATGTACAAATGTGCTTAACACAATGGATATATGTATAGATTGTGATAAGAGTTGTATGAGGCCCCCAAAAAAATGGTTTAAAAAATGGATCTTCAAATTCAAATGTAGTCAACTGAACAGTTGAAGAAACTCATAGTGACATTCAATTTAAAAGATGGAAATAAATTCAAAATGTTAGTTATAGTAATAAAATTTAAATGCTGAATTGATCATTATGATAAATCCAAATAGAAGAGAATAAATAAATTGAATTTTGGAAGTATGTTAGAAAATAAATCAAATGAATGTCAAACGATCTGAGCAACTTGGAAGATGGAAGCTTTATAAATTTAATGGATCATAAAGGGTGATTATTGTGGCTGCTTACTCCTGAGTAGGGAGCTGGGGTGGGAGGCCAGGAGTGCAAGGAATGGTTAGAAAATTCTGAGAAGCTCAATAAAGATTAGGTTGTTAACAACATATGCTGACATAAAACAAGATGAGAAGTATTATTTTTGTGTCTTTTCATTTAAAATAAATAGTTTGAAAGTTTAGTAATATAGATGGTCTCATTTATTTATCTTCCATACCTGAATGATAAATATTGGCTACCCCCTGGAGGTTATCTGTTAATAAGAAAACACTTCTTATTTAGAAATTTTCAGATAAGAAGACACTTGATAAATGTGCACACAATTAACGTTACCATCATTTGCTGAGTTTCCTTTACACCATATGATTAGCATGCATAATCTCTAATGCACAAAACAAGGAACTATCGTAATCCTAAAAAAATTAAAAAGGAATTATCATGATCCCATTTTATAAATTAATGAAGTGAGACTGAAACAAGTTAAATAACTTACTCCAGGTCACAAGTCTAGTAAAATGATAGAATTAGGATTTAAACTCCCTGCAAGCTACAGTGCACAAGGTCAGTAGTTCAAAGCCTCCAGGGGCTTTCTACTTGCAGAGTTACACTTGTGTCCCATGGGGTTAATATGAGTCAGCATCCATACAATGGCAATGAGTTTAGTTGTCTAATTCATGGTTTCCAATAAATTAGCTCTTTGCAGAGATCATATCATTAATGAATTTATTATTAAAGGTTTGCTGAAATATTTCTAAATCCCGATTATGTGACATATCTTAGGTGCATAGTATAAGGAGGCCAAGGACGAGGACTTCAACATGTCATCTTGGAAAGCTTGACATCCATCACAAAAGGACTGGTCACCAGGCTGGTCGTGACCAGCTAGTTTGCTTAGCCCTTCTTCATGTTTAACTTTTTGTTTTGTTTAATGAACTACAAAATAATACATGGTGGAAGGGTTTGGTATGGGGCATCACTCTAAGCCAGTGGCCTCTGCTTGGGATGCAAACATTGCTTGAAGAATATGTAAAGCAAACAGCATCATACTGTCTCCTGGGTAAGTTCCATTGAGCACGGAGATGCCTCTTTCAGTCCTTATATTCACCTAGGAATTTTTCTCTCCTAATTTATGATACTCAGTATTCCCCTTTTCCTCATCACACCTTCTAGCTTTCAAAAGAAAAGCATCCAAGTAAATCATATTGATAAAAACACAAATAGCACTATCCTTGGATCACACATTTCGGACGATACCAATTTTATCAAAAGGAAGTAGCTAATACTGAGTAAAAATTTCAGAAGGTATACAGAGGCCCCCAGATGTTTCCTTTCCTGTATCCTACACAGATACAGATTGCATGTCATGGTGTGATCTTGTTTATTGGGCTGCAATCGCAAGACGTGAAGTTCAAAACCACCAGCCACTGCAAGGAAGAAAGAGTGGACTTTGTATTTCTGTAAACAGTTAAATCCTTGGACAAACACAGGGGCATTTCTATCCTGTCCCATAGGGTTGCTATGAGTTGGCATCAACTCGATGGCAATAAGTGACTCAAAAGTCCAAGAGCCCAGGTGGTGTTATGGGCTACTAATCACATGATCAGCAGTTTGGATCTCATGGTCTCTCTTCAGAAGGAAAATGAGGTTTTCTGTTCCTCTAAAGATTACAACCATGGGGACCGAAGGCCAGATCGACTTTGTCCCTAGGCCAGCAAGAAGTCAGAAATGACCTGTTGCCAGTGTGTTTTCTTTGTTTGTTTGCTTTACAAAAAGGAAAAGTAAGTTGTATTCCTAAAACCAATATTACTAACTGACCTGGGAGACATAAACAACACTACTGCTATGGTCAGATGGCTGCTCTTATGGCCCATGGTGTGTCCTAAGGCACAGAGTCATATATCATCTTGTTAGGTTACAATTATAAATCAGCTGACTGATGCCCAGCATTAAAAGAAGCGGGGAGTATTTTACTGCGTGTTCTATTGGCTCAGAAAAGGACTCATGACTGAAAAGTGCTTTGTAAAATGCTCTCTATTGGCTTTTGCAGGCCAACAGCTTCCAGAAGACAGGTTTTTTACATAACTTTTGCTTATACAAGAAAACTGAGTACAGGAATTGGACTCCAATAACCTCTACAAGATTTATGAAATATACTTAATTCAAGGAACACCACCGACTCAATATAAGTTGGTCATTTGGAACTCATCATTTGGGATGTCCTTAAAAATAATATTGCTTTTATAAAGATGCCATTTTACTGCCTAAGTAATTCAGCCACCTTGAACATGCTACGAAATAGAGACATTGTATTTCAATCTCATTATGCATATCCCTCAATTTACATGTCTTCAAAATGTCTTCAACAGCAAATTTTTTTCAACATTTGTTGGCAACATACTGGCCGACATTTATTTTACTATTTCCAATTGCTATCTGAAATGTTGCTGCCTCAAATACACAAAAATTGTATATTTCCTGATAGAGTAAAAGTCAAAAATCGTATTTAAGCGTAAATGTCAGAATGCATCTGAACTTTAAATATATCAAATAAGTAAAAGGAAGATTCAGCAATGATTTAATCACTTCAACAGTGACTTAACAATACATACCAGGTTTGTATAAATGAAATTTCATTTGTTTTTGTCAATTTTTTCTCATAGATACCAATTCCACGTTTAATTATGATTCTATATTAATGGATACTTTTTAATTAAATATACACCAGGACCTAGAGTTAGCTAAGGGTATCTTAAACTGCTATAATTTAAGGGGCTTCATGGAAATGAAATTCATGGAGAAATGGAAATTACAAGATAACAGAATCTTTCCATGAACTTTTTAAAGTCCTAACATAGTGAAGTTATGCTACTTTTAAATTTTACTCAAACTCACTCCAAACTCTGATAATCAAAGTTGTAGTTTTAAAGTAAAATCTTGCATTCCACAAAACAATTTTCTAATATTTTAGAATAAAAATAAACAAAAAAGACTAGGGGTGAGTATAAAGAAATACAAATTAAGGAACAAAGACTATCTCACAGTACTAAGGTTACTGTGAGAAACCCTGGGTGACATTACACTATGACATTTGACAATATTCATATCAGAATGTGCTATCGAGGCATGTTTACTCCCCCATAAAATGCCGTGGTTCTTGGACTTTTGGAATTTTTGTCACATTATTCTCTTCTGCTAGAATGATATATGGCCTAATTTTACAGCCAGACATAATCATGTCAGGGGCATTTTTTTGTTGTTATTCCACCATTTGTTCTTCTTGAGAATAAACAGTCATTTCTACCTGTGCTACAGGAGGCAGAAAATAAGTGAACACTCACCTGACAAATGAAGTGTGAAATAAAACATTGACTGAAAATCTCTATCAATTCTAATCTTTTGATGTTAAAATATTGCATCAAAAATCAACCCTATTCTATATGAAAGGAATACAAACAAGCAACTCCATCACAGATTATAAACACACTTCCCTGAGCTCATTCAGACTCGCAAGGACTCTGTATAGGGTTTCCCAAGATGTAAACCTTTGTAGGAGATGGTCTCATCTTCTCCATGAAGCAGCTGGTGGGTTTAAGCAATTGAGCCTGACGTTAGCAATCTTAAACTTCACTAGCATGACCACCAGGATAATTATAGAATAGAAAGAAAGTAAGGAGGGATGGGATCCTTGAAAACAAGCTTGTTAAGACAGTGCCTTGAAAGTGTTAATGTCTTTAAATCCATGGTGATATACCATGGTGAGATTATCGTGTAACATATCGACTGCTAGATGACAGGGAGTTGGTTAAAATCCAGAGCCCCTCAGAAGGTGAAAAATGAGAGTATGTGCCCCTTTAACGATATACAAAACCTCAGAACCCTTGGAGATGGTTGCTGTGAGTCAGAATTAAGTAGATAGCAGTGGTTTAGTTCGGGGTCTGGGATTGATAACAGCTTTCTGTCAGTGTGTCATACTCTGGTGGCTTGGACATTGTTGTGAATGCCAGGAGCTATGTCACCAGTATTTCAAATACCAGCAGAATCACCCAAGGTGGAGAGTTTTCAGTGGAGCTTCCAGACTAAGAGCAGTCATCAAAAAAGGAATAGGCATCCACTTCATAGGGATTAGCCACTGAACACCCTATGAATTGTAGCGAAATACTGTGAGATGCGGGGCTAGAAGATGAGCCATTCAGGTTGGAAGGCACACAAAATGGAACTGGGCAAGAGGTGCCCCCTCCAAGTAATATGAGCGATGATGACCTAGATGGTGTAAAGCTTCATCTGCTGAGGAGGCATGTCTCAAACTGAGAAGAAACTGCTGGTGATGCTGAAATTGAAGGCTGGTATTAATTTCTTCAGTCTAAAATTGACCCAACATGCACTGAGGATACACTGATCGATAATTGGTAATTGGAATGTAAAATTTGGAAACAAAAAGGAAGGAATAGTGGTTGGAATTACCCCTTTTTCCAAAGCATAAATACAGACTCAAGACATGAACCTCAGCAGGTGGAATATATAAGAGTAAAATATACTCTTCTCTGTGTGAAGAAACAATGTAGAAGCGCAATATCAACCGCCCAAATGAGGTCAGGGCTGATTGTAGAACAGACTATCAATTTCTCAGAAGTTAAGTTTGAAGTTGAAGAAAATTAAAATAAGTCCATGAGAGCCAGAATATGACTTTAAGTATATCTCCCATGAATTTCAAAGACATCAAGAATCAATTTGGCTCACTGGAAACTAACAATAGGAAGCCTGAAGAGCTGTGGAATTGCATCACGGACACCATCCATGACAAAATCAAAAGTTCACTAAAAAAGGAAAGAAAGAAAAGATCAAAGTGGTGTCAGATGAGACACTGAAACATCCTCTGGATTGTAAAATTGTTAAAGCAAATGGAAGAAATGATGATGAAAAGGAGTTCAACAGAAATTGTCAAGGGCGGCTCATGAAGACAGAGATGAATATATAAATGAAATGTGTAAAGACCTGGAATTAGAAAACCAAACAGGAAGAACACATTCAGCACATCTAGGGCTGAATGAAAAAGAAAAAAAAATCAAACCTTAGTTGCAACACGGATGGATTCTGTGGACAACATATTAAAAATGGAGGAGGTATCTACAACCAATGGAAACAATACACTGAGTCATTCAACCATGTATCAACAAGCTGACAAAGCACAAGAAGTACTCAATTCATCTATGCAAAGACATTTGGAGGACAGCTACTAGGACAACTGGACCACACCTGTATTTCTGTACATTCTGAAGACAGATGAGCCCACATACAGAGAAAATGGGTGAAGAACATTCAACAATAGTTTCACGGTATATCAGAAAATTTCCAGAAATGCAAGGTGCATTCAGAAGCAGAGTTGTACCAAGTTATATTATTGTGGAAGTCAGATGGAACTTGATTCAAGTGAAGAATATTATAAAGATGTTTCTCTGTGTTTTATTTATTACACAAAATCTTCAATGATGTGGATCATAACAAACTTTAGTTACCTGTGGTAGTTACATATTTTCATGTTAACTTGATAAAAATAATGAAGGGGTGGAGTCTAGCCTGTCAATCACACAACAGCCTGATAATCCCTCCTTGTGGGCACGGCCTTCTCAGAAGGATTATGGGAACACTCTCTCTCTTGCTCTCTCAGCTACATATTCCGGTTGGCAAGCCACATGGAACCATGCCTACGGCAGCCTGAGCCTCTTTTTGGATCCACAGGACTTTCCAACCACCAGACTGTGATCTTCCTGGATTTGGCAATATTGCATGTGCTGCATGAGTCTGAAGAGGAATTTATGGACTAGTACAGACATCTGGGCTAATATCAGATTTATGGACTTGATCTGGACTGAGCTGGGATGTTTTCTCAATATACAATTGCTGTTTGATATAAAGCTCTCTCTTACACACATAGGAGTATCAATGAATATGTTTCTCTAGTCAACCCAGACTACACAATACCATTGAGAATAGGAAATCCAACATACTTAATTGCGCTCACTCAGAACCTTTACACACACTAGACACAGACAAGAGAATAGTGAGCGGTTTATAAACAGGATGGGCATGCATTAGGGTTCTTTCATCTCACCATATTTGTTGAATATGTAAGCTGAGTAAATAATATAAGAAAGTGAACTATATGAAGAACACGGCATCAGAATTGGCATATGTCTTATTAATATCCTGCAATATGCAAATGACACCACTTTGCTTGCTTAAAGCAAGGAATACTTGACATATTTGCTGATGAAGATAAAGGACTGTGGCTCCGGTATAGATTGCAATCCAATGTACAGGAAACATAAAATCTCACAACTGGACCAATAGTAATATCAGGCTATAAAGAGAAAACATTGAAGTGGCCAAAAATTTAATCTTGTTTAGATTCAAAAGCAATGCTCATGAAATCAGCAGTCAAGAAATTACTGAAACACAAATGAAGGCCAGACATGATAGTGGGAAAAGAGGAAAGTAAAAGGAAATAGAGGAAAGAATTAGGAGGCAAAGGACACATATAGAGGTTTACGTACACATGTAAATATGTGGATAACAATAGGGAAATTAATCCATGTGCTTATGTAAAGTATTAAGGTTGCAGATGGAGTTTGGGCCTCATCTCAAGTACTCCCTCAATGCAAGAACACTTTGTTCTAATAATCCGGCATTCTGAGATGCTCACCTTCCCGACATGATCAATGAAGACAAAATGTGTGCATAAGCAAATGTGGTAAGGAAGCTGATAGTGTCCAGCTATCAAAAGACACAGTGGCTGGTGTCTTAAAGGCTTAAAGATAAACATGGGTCATCTAGCTGAGAAGCACCAAAGCCCACATGGAAGAAGCACACCAGCCTGTATGATCATGAGGTGTCGATGGGATCAGGTATCAGGCATCAAAGACCCAGAACAATCATATCACTATGAATGATGGGAGTGTGAGGGAGAACAGCATGGAGACCCAAAGCCCATCTGTAGACAATTGGATATTCCCTTACAGAAGGGTCACAAGGAGATGAGTTAGGGTGCAGTATTGCACAACTTTCCTCTAGTTCTTTAATGCTTCCTCCACCCCACTGTGACCTCAATTCCACCCTATGAAGCTGACTAGACCAGAGCATGTACAGTACTACAGATGAGAGCTTGCAACACAGGGAATCTAGGACAGATAACCCCCTCAGGACCAATAATGAAAATAGAAATATCAGGGGGAAGGGGGAAGGGAAAGGTGAAAGGAGAAAGGGGGACAATGGTCTACAAAGAACCCCTCCCTAAGGTGATAGACCACAGAAAAGTGAGTGGCGGGAGATAGCGGTTGGTGTAAGACTTTGCTGGGGGATTTATACATTATCAAGGGTTCATGAGGGAGGGGGAACTGAGCAGTTTACCAAGGGTTAAAGTAGAAAGAAAATGTTTTGGAAATGATGATGGCGACATATGTACAAATGTGCTGGACACGATGGTTGTATGCATGGATGGTGATAAGAGCTATAAGAGCCCTCTATAAAATGATTAAAAAAACAAAACCACGAAGTCCAAGGATGTATTGCATTGGGCAAATCTACTGCACAAGACTTACAATGTTGAAGAGCAAGAATATCACTCTGAGTGTTAATATGTACTTGATGGAAGCCACGGTATTTTCAATTGTCTCAGATGCAAGTGAAAATTAAGTACAGATTCAAAAATTGATGCACTTAAAATAACGATGCTGGAGAAGTTTATTGAAAATGCCATGGACTTCCAGAAGACCAAACAAATGTGTCTTGATAAAAGTACAGTCAAATTCTCCTTAGACCCAAGAATGATGAGACTTCGCCTCGGGAATTTGGACAAGTAATCAGTAGAGAGCAGCCCCTGGCATATAAAACCATGCTCGCTTACGCAAAAGGGAAGTGGAAAAGCAGGAGACCGTACACCAGAGGGATTGGCACAATGGCGGCAATAGTGAGCAGAAACATAACCATTAGCATGCAGTGGAATCAGTGATGCTTTGTTTTGATGTACAGAGTGTTCTTGCGAGTCGGTATCAACTTGAAGGAATCAAACAACAACAGTGATAGACGAGGGAACCTTTGTGATACAATGGGATGAACTTGACCTGCTAACCCAAAGTGTGTCACTTGAATCTACTAGTGACAATCTGAGTCTCTAAGGACGTGCTGCTTTGGGCAACCCTAAGGCAGTGGTTCTCAACCTTCCTAATGCCGCAACCCTTTCATACAGTTCCTCATATTGTGGTGACCTCCAACCATAAAACTATTTTAGTTGCTACTTCATAATTGTAATTTTGTTTGCTACTGTTATGAATTGGGTAACCCCTGTGAAAGGGTAGTTCGACCCCCAAAGGGGTCACAACCCACAGGTTGATAACTGCTGCCCTAAGGAGCAGTGCTTCTATGTTCGACACAGGGTAGCCGTGAATCAATTCGGTGGCAGTGTATACAAATTAAAATGGCTAAAGCTGTTTTCACATTAGCAATATCCCTCATGTTTTTCTGATGAAAAATAAACTACACATTTTTCAGACCTACCAGTTTGCACAAATAAATACATTTGTGTGTTGTGCTCTATTTCTTTGAATGCCAGAGAGTGATAGAGAAGAGATAGAGACTGAGAGTGAGAGAGAGAGAGAGTCCTTTGGAATAGACTTACCCCTACAAATGATATATTTATGTTTTATTAGTGGTACACTTTCTGATAAAAGGTACGTAAGTTTTTATAGGCTCCTGAGCAGATTTTGTGACCTACTTCACATCTGAGCCTTCTCCTTCTCTCTATTTGCAGTTAGACTGAGTGTGCCATGGTCTGTCCTCAGAGGGCTCCTGCTCCTCGGCTGCCCAGATCTACTCTGATAACCACACTCATGCTGTTCTAGGTTCAACAGAGGTGGGTGATTGGGGTGTGCACAGGGACTTGTTGAACCAATTAAGCTAATACGATGGTACAGGCGAGGAAGGAAAAAAGGACCCACGCCCCTAAGATTCCCATGAGGAAGACCCTGTCTTTCAAGTATGTGATTATTTCAAAGCTAGAAGCTGAAACTCAAGATAGACAGAAGTTGAGTTGCGGTGACATGGCAACATAAATTCCTAGCACGTTCCGTGAGGAGAATCAGAAATACATTTGGACCAGGAGCCAGGATGAGGGAGGCGCAGGCCAGGCCGTGCTCCCTTCGGTTGTGCACAGGGCCATGCTGTTCTGACTCTACAGAACCTATCCATGGAGTCATAGCGCCTGAATGTAGAACTGCTCTGTCTTTACCTAGTTCAATAAATCAACACAACCAACTCTGGATTCAGACCGTCTCATCTCATACTTAAAGGGAAATTATTATTTTTAAGAACATCAATGGATTTATTTCCGTGAAATGACATAGAAAATGATTTTTTAAATTGGTTTACAGATAAGCAGCTATACTATTTACATAAAAGACCCTTTTCTCTAATATATTTCTCATTGCTATTAGGTGTCTTTGATTCAGTTTGGACGCGTAGCAACCTTATGCACAAGAGAACAAGACACTGCCTGGTCCTGCAACATCCTTTACTTGTTGTTTTTGAGCTCGTTGCTGCAGCTGCTGTGCCGATCCATTTCTTTAAGGGTCTGACAGTATTACCTACATATCAGACTTAAAATTAGAATTGAGAAAAAATAAAATGATGTCCATTTATAAGATTTAAAACACAATATTTGAAGCATCACAGCAATATTTTAAAATTTATATCATTTTTGAGAGAAAAAATAGGAACAAAACCTTTTAAAGTGCTATTTCTAGATTATCTAATGTAGCACAGACAAGATAAGATGTTGGATCCTGTGACTTTTTTTGAATATTTTTAACTCATGGAAAACACTTTCCTGATTAGAAGATCTTGCACACAAAGGGCAACATTTCAAACCAAGGTAAAGGGAGGTGCAAGAGTCTCATTTCTTCAAAATAAAATGTCATTAACAAATGCCAAGAAGTACAAAATAAGGAGAAAATGATTATCAAATGTCTCAGTTGATAAACCGTTAGTCTGATTAGGGAAATACACTTGTCAGTCAATTTTCACTTAGCTGCTGTGGGATCACAAAGAAAGTGGCACTTAATTCTAAGATGTGAAAACTCATGAGAGAAAGGAGGGCTTTCTAGGAACCCTTGAAGCAGCACCAATCGGTCTTAAGCGACCTGGAGCGGCAGAGAAACTAAGAGAGTAAGGAGGTGAAGGAGAACAGAGACCCTGTGTCTGGTTACCTCCACCAACAACTGCCTCCTGTGCCAGGAGACCAGGGGACGTGGATGTTGCCAGGGGGTGACTGAAACTTTTGATCCAAGATAGCTTAGAAGAAGCCTGATCAAGAAACAAAGAGCAGAACTGAATTTAAAATTCTCAGAGAATTACAGACTTTTGGGAGTCCTGGAACCCAGATGAAGCACTGAAGCTATTGCCTCATGATGCTGATCTTTAAACCAGGAACCTCAAACCCAAGCTATCTTTTGAAGTCTAATTTGAACCAAACAGCAGCTAAGTTTAATAAGTAAAGTGTGTCTACTTTAAGCCTTGTGTTCTTTCAAAGAACTATCTCTGAGGGATCAAGTTGATCAGGGGAACTTGGAAGGTTAGGTGAGCAGTTCAGGGGCAGAGAATTTACAGTAACGGTGGTAGAATAATTTGGAAAACCATGAGAGAATGGTTACACCATCTGAAGGATGCAATCAATGTCACTGATTATACAACAAGAACTGTTGAAATGATGTATCTTTTGCTGTGTATTTTTCTTTAAAAAATCAAAATTAAAAAAGCAACAGTCTGCCCTCCCCCCTCCCCCACCCCCCTCTGGTGAAGAAGAGAAAGGCATTACTGGCAAAGGAAATGGAAGGTACCTTAGAGCTGAGACGATGCAGGAGATGGTGAAAGCGTTGCTATGACTTGATTGGGATGTTTATGAAAAGTAATGATATGTGATGAGGCGGACTTGGTTTTTCTCTAGGTGACAGAAAGGGGCTTCTTGCCAGCTTATAGTTCTGAACTCCATCCTGGATGAAGAGTGTCAAACCATGGAGACTAAGTTTCAGAGGATAGGGTATCAGCGCATGGGGGCGGAGGTCAAAACAAACAAACCAAAGTCACTACCATTCACTCTATGCCAACTCACAGTGACCCTACAGGGTAGGGTAGAACTGCCCCTGCAAGATTCTAAGACTGTAACTGGTTTACAGGAGTAGACAGCTGTATCTTCTCCCGCAAAGTGGCTCGTGATTTTAAACTGCTGACTTAAAAATCACAGTCCAATGAATAGCCACTAGGCCGCCAGCGCTTCTGGAGGAAGGAAGCTAAGAATTACAGATTTGTTTCTCAGTCTCAGCAGCCCTCATCCCTTCTCCAGCTATGTCTAGGAATCAGCTGAAATGTACCTAATTAATCTTTGCCTGTGTGTGATTCTTCAATTTAAAACTACAAGCATTGTGCCGTGGCTTTATCGTGTGAGGTTAAAAATCATTGGATTGTATTACAGAAACTTTTATACTCTCTGTTTCTGTTTCTGTTGTAGTGTATAATTATTGATCAGAAATAAGAGTTTCCTTACAAAGCCCGATACATAACATAGCAGTAGTTGCTACCAAGAAAAACAATTTCCTTGCTTTTAAACCGAGTGCACATTCCTGCTGCAAAAGAAACAGTTTTAACTTAAATGAGCAGAATGTCCTACCATTATCAGACATTATAGTTATAAATTTTGTTACAACCAGCTACTCTACTCTAAGTACAAAAATCAATCTCTACCTCTCCAGTTTTCTAGGAGAATGCTAATTAACACTCCCCAATATAACCTTAAGTGTGCCTTCCTGGTACACTGTGAAGGTCAATATGCTATTTTCAGGGGAAACACACTCTCATGCAAATACAAACACACACACACACACGAGGGGGCACCCCTACAAAAAACTGGAATTTTTTCAAAGCGATGAATTTATTAAAAAAAACCAACCAAACAATCTCATCACCTTCAAAGTACTCTCCATCATACTACCTACGTTTGTCAAATTTGTGATGCCATTCTTAGAAACAATTTTAAAGTCATCAGTTTGGGTGACTGATGGCGCCTCCCTCTTTTATTCCTTCACCTCTTCTAAGTCCTCAAATCACTCTCCTTTCCTGTTTCTCTTCATTCGTGGAAACAAAAGAAGTGCCATGGACAGAGGTCAGGTGAGCAAGGTGAGTGGGGCTAGAGAGGCATTCTGTTCTTTGCCAAAAATTGGCACACTGACATGGCTGCATAAGCTGGTGCATTGTCCCCTGTCTGCCACAAATCAGGTATTTTTTGTCACACAATGTTATGCAATCTATTCTGAACCTCTAAATAGAAAGCTTGAGTAACAGTCAGACCAGGTGGAACCAGGTCCAAATGCACTAAGCGTTGACAATTTCTTCCGTTCTGGAAGCTTGTCTTCAATTGCCATTTCACCTTTTTGGAAAGAGAAAACCAACAGGATACCTGAGTTATTCCCACCACACTATCCTTCCAAGCTGTCTTCACACGACAACAGTTTCCACGGCATTGTTCCCGAGGACCAAAAGTAATCACAGCCACCTGCTGCTCTCTTAAACTGGCCATCACAAAAAATGCAGTTGGAGCGAAATTGTTTCTATGAGAAAAGTCACTGTGACCAAAGAACCTTCCCAGGGGATGCCCATCGGTGCACTAACTCAGAGCAAGTGGTTTGATCCTTGCTTAGTGGGAAAATTGCATTCTAAGAAAGTTCCACTCTGCCCTTGGCAATCCGTATATTTTTGGTGCCTCTCTCTATATATATATTCTCCCACGGCTGGTTTAAATGCAGATGAAATCTAGATGTTATTTTAAAGTGAGCATAGTTGGTAATGTTAAGAACTCCAGATTGGTGGGGGATACAGGGGGTAGTTGTTTCCACAGCAACCTGAGAATGCTACTGTATAATGGGATGAGCTTAAGATAATGTAGAATACAAGATACCAAACCCCCAAACTCCCTGTCATCTCAAGTTGATACCTAGTCATAGCCACCCAAAATAAAGTTCCTATGGCTTCGTGACAAATGATGAGGGTGTTTCACCCACAGAGCAGGGGGTAGGCTGAGAGCGCCAGCTTTGTGGGTTTGGAGTCCAACATTTACCAGCGAGAACACCAGGGCTCCTTGTTAAATAAAAGCAGCTGACTTATCGTATTCAGATACAGTATCTACACATCAATGTTTGGATAATCAAACATCCCGTGCTATCAAGAGCTACACAGTATGCATTTACTAGTATACTTTAATTACTAGTATAGAATTCATTGTTTCCAATTATTAGAATAGACTACAACAAAAATAAGCCAAACCAAACCCAAACAACTGCAAGCTCATAGTGACCCTATTCATCATTTCTCAGGCAGTAAAGGTTTGCAAGGGCACAGAGCCTCGCCTCATCTTTCTTCCGCAGAACATTTGGTAGGTTTAAATGACCCACATTGAAGTTCCCAGCTCAAAGCCTAACTCACAGTGCCAAACGCAGTGCTTTCTCCTGGTGACCACACAGAACAGGATGGAACTACCCCTGTGAGTCTCTGAGCAGAGCTTATGTGAGTAGAGAGCTCCATCTATCTCACATGGAGGGGCTGGTGGCTTCAAACTGTTTACCTTGATGTTAGCAGCCCGATGCATGACCATGACACCACCAGGAACCTATAACGTTGACCTAGTGAAGCCTTAAGATACAAAATCTCTACCCATCCTTTTAATGTTGGGCTGTACAAGGTGCAACCACTCTTTTTATAATTGTCCTCCAAATAACAAACAAATTAACCCTTTCACACAATGTTACCAGAACCTTACAGGTTAGTTACCAATTTCAGGAATGTGTCTATTTTTCAATTGTATGCATTTTTTGGATAGCAATCTCTACTGGCCCCTACTACTGAAAAGATATTCTACAAATAAGCAAGCTCTATAAAAGACCATGCTGGTTAATCTATTTTAGCTTTCGGTCACTTGCTGCTTTTATGTATAGAAATCACCACTGCCAGGGAAAAAGGTAGCATATAAACTGAAGAAGCAGATCATTGTATAGCTGTACTACCTCTTAAATCGGCCGACATGCACAGCATGCTGAAGGTCAAGAATGGCCAGCGTTTTAGCTTTTGAGCAGTATGCTATCACAGGATACAGGAAAAAGATACCTTTATTACCTGTGGATGATCAACAGTCAACGAGCTCTGGGCAGTCAGAAAATAATTTGTGATTTTAAAAAGCAAACTAAGTCATGACTCTTGTGGACACTCAAAATACTGGTATGTTTTATTCACCAGCAGGATTTAGTGATTGCCAGGCAGTCACACGTTCACCTTGGCAAAGCAAATAATCTTTACTCTTTAATCAAAACAGAGTCCCATGGACACTGCACAAAGATGAATGAAAAAGGTGAGACCGCATCTAAGCCTTAATGATGCAGTCGTTGTCCCCAAACCTCGCAGCCCCATCACGATCAGAATTTATGTTGCTCCCAGATGAGGAAGCTCTACATTCTTGTTTATTAACACTTCTCTTGGCTGCAGGCTTCATACTAGTCACTTTAACAGGTCAGGAAAGGCCTCTTAATGACACAGGTGAGTGGTGAGTAACTACACATATAAAATTAAATGGATGTTAAAATTTTCAGGGACATGAAAATACCATCTTCTCTTCCAAATATGTGGTCCTCCGATCTCAGGGGTTGCTATTGACTTTGGGGTTCCCAGGTACAAGGCAAGTTGTTAGGCACCCTTTGTACAACTCTAACCAGGTTCTTGAGGAATTTTTTTTTTTTTGAGAAGGAAGCTATAGAGGCTGAGGATGGCAAACTGAGTGGAGAAATAAGAAGATGCTCTACAGTAGCACAGACTTGCAGAATAGATATGGTGACAAAGCTCCGCAGTGGAAGTACCCTTGAAAGCAGGGAGATTTCTGCTGGACTAAGCTTATTTGATACCTGAATGTTGCAACATCTAACCTTATAGTCCAGAGAGCTGCAGCCAGATTTTACAGCTATGTGTGGAAACTTGCTTTCGATACACCTTAAGGATTTCTGACCACATGGCCACCACAATAGACTGAAGGCTAGAGAGCCTTTCTAATGGAATTGTTTGGATGTTATGTGCAACATTCAAGACTGCAGATAGCCATCATTAGCATCACAGTAAGTTACTCACTGCCACCTAAGTAAATCAAAACAAACAAATTGAAAAAATACTTGGGACTAAATAGAATTTAATAAAATTAAGTAATGTGAAATTTCGGTCATACAATGCTATACAAAAATAACATTGTTAAGCTGTTATGTTTCTTTTTCCACTGAATTTTTAAAACTTGTAAAGCAGATAGTGTTCATTTCCTTTCACGAGAGAATGCCAAAGTGAAAAGAAGTACATATCTGTTTGGTGGGTGGCCACAAATGGAAGAATCAGAGTTGGAGAATCCCATTGGGTCAAGAAAAGCATTTGTATGTAAGTGACCAAAAATAGAGTCTAGCAAATGTGAGCAATGATGGAGACGTGAACAACCACACCTGAGCGCCCTGGGACAACGGGAGACAGACTTCAAGTCCTAGAGTCAACGCAGAAGTTCAATTGAATTCACTGAGATTCAGATATTCCCAGTTTTCCCTCTCAGTTTTTGGTGCTGGTTTTCTTTGTTTGTTGCTTGTTTTTCTTCAGGTTTTGTATAGTAATAGGATTGCTACCAGTACCTGAGAGCTGTCACGTCCAAGGCTGAAGTAGAGCTGAAACAGTGGTTCCTCTCTCAGGTCAGCCTTGACAGAAGCCTTATGGGTTGGTTTTACCTGTCAATTTCTAAATTCCCTGTGGGCATGCAAAATGGGCACCCTTTATTATTCTTGTTTTTTGACTATTAAAAATAGGTAATGCAATCACCACTCTAGGTATTTTAAATTAGAGACCACAAAATATCATTAACTTCTATTATAATTATATATATGTATGTGAACATACATATGTAATGAGAAGTGAAACTGTGTTTGCAGGTTAGTAAAATTAAAGTAAATCAAATTTATATCCTAACCCTATTACGCTGAGTGTAACGTTTTTGTAACATTTAATTACATACATTTAATATGTTTAATGAAATGTTACAAAAATGTTATGCTATAAATAGATATAGATATAGATAGCTATGAAAGTAAAGAATAAAAACAAAATTTTTTATGTAATTAAAAATTCAGGCATTATAGGCTAAACTACTATTTGAAGAAACACATGTGGTATCTTTAGATAAAATGATTAGTTTTCTGTTTTCCTTACTAAGTAATGAGCTATTTAGAGGCACTTATATTTAACACAATTCACTAACACATGTAGTTTAGATTTTATTCTGCCCATATTATCATCAATTATGGTTCATTGTCATCAAATATGAACTGATCTATTTTTCTAATCATCCAGTAAGTCAAACTGATTGAAGATATTTTAGAGTCACTAAAAAGTAGTTTGAGATGACTACTTTTACTATGAATTTGTATGTAAGCTCAGCTGATTCAGGAACTGGTACCTTAAAGTGATAGTTATTTGATAAAGTGGGACAATGTTTAGAAAGTATAGAATTCCAGTATATAAGATACACTGTTTTAAAACTGCACTGATTGAGACTTAATGAGTTTTTTAATATGTTCGTGAAGAGAAATCACTGTGTGAAAAGCATAGTTTGGAAGAAATAAAGATAATTTATTCCATCAATGCTTCATCTCAACTATTCCAGTAAGATGATATTATACCCTATGTTCTAAAATGGGTCAAGATGAAGATTTCATGTTAAATCTCTTTAAAATAAGAATTCCCATTCTATTACTGATTTTCCATGTGTGAAATGCCACTGGATTGGTGGTTTAAAAATTTGAAATGATATTTGAACCAGTTATTTGCTTTAAAATGTGGTTTGATTTGAAATGTCCTTATGAAGAGAGTGTTTTAGCCAACTCAAGGTATGATCATTATCAATATTCATACACATTCATATTTAATACTGGACCTAGAAAAACCAGTTGTTACATCATTATCTATCAATGTTTCTCTAGGCAGCAGACTTCATTTTTATGAGTAAGCAGGTAACAGGAAGTCTAAGAGTATAGGAAAAGTGGCCAAGGATTATGTAAAATTAAATAAATGCCTATTTTAAACAAATGGACCAATTTTGAAGAAAAATTACCAGATGTCACTCATTTTTCTTTTCTATACTCTCTTTTTCTTCCCTGTATTATTTGTTGGGAATAGTTATTTCAATTTAGTTACCACATTCCACCAATCTCCTCTCTCCATTGTTGGTGCTTTGCTGCATGGCTTTATTCAATAAATTGCTTTTCTTAGATAATATACCCCCAGGTCATGAAAAATGTCTCCTTGTTGTCCAAAGCACCTTTTTTTTCCTAGCCAGATTATCCATTAATTTGTATAATGTATTTAATTTTTTAAGGTTCAAATCATTCATTGGAGTCCATAGTCTCCGCTGTCTAGCTATATGTTTGGAGGTATCTGCAGCACCCACTACGCTGTGATATGAATGGGGCTAGTCAATACGCACTGTTGCTTATGATCACTAAAGAAATCCTGGTGGCATAATGGATTTTGAGTTTGGCTGTGAAACTGTTAACCCTAAGGTCAGCAGTTTGAAACCACTAACTTCTCTGCAGAAGAATGATGAGGCTTTCTGCTCTGGTGAAGACTGACAGCCTCAGAAGCCCACGGGGGCACTTAGACTGAACCCTACAGTCACCCTGGGTTAGAACTGACTTGATGTTAGTGAGATTTGAGTGTGATCATGACAACAACCAAGTTCCTCTTCAGGGAATAAGAAAGGCATAGTGAGAAGGACTATTATACATACATACATATATGTGCATATGTGTGTATGTATACGTATATTATACAAATACAATCACCTCTTCTAAAAAGAGTATCTTAAAGACTCTGTTTATGAATCAGAGCAGAAAGGCCGTGAACATGAAGTTGGGCAGAGTACTGTCATTAAGTGGAGTGTTTATTGCTATCTGTATGCATGTGGTGATGTGTAGTTCAGCAAATTTTTATAATCTGTTAATAGCTGATGATGAACAAGAATATTTGTAGATAATTTGACAACTACACATTAAGACATTAGATAAATGGAATACTTCTGCATGAAAGTTCTGATTTTGATTATAAGGGGCAGATTTTCCATGTATTCTTTTTATTTGGCATGTATTTTTCCACACACACAATGACAATTTTAAAATTTAAACTCCCTGAAAATGGCAGAAAGCTTAACGACACCTTCACAAGTGTTACTATGACCTGTGAGCTGGCGGCTAGCACCCCACTTCAGCGGGAAGACTGTCGCCAGCGTCTTTCTGTCGTCCTCCGGTTTCCTCACACCTGTTCTTGGTACCTCGATGCAGACCCGGAGAAGGTAGAGCATCTGCGGGCTAGGGGACGCTGCTCAAGTGATGGTCTCAGTCACTGAGCTCCAGTCGGCACTCTGATCACTCAACACAAAAAAAAGACAGACTGTAAAATCCCTTCCATCGAGGATGGTTTCATAGCTGTTTGTTTAATAATTACCCGATGCTTGCACGGACTGATGCTTCACATCTGCCAAATACGAGGGGGGTAAGAAAAGTTCATGGAAAGATAGACTGGAAATATAATGGTAGTTTCCCATTAGTAGTAGTTTGATGTCGCTTCCTAATAGGTTAGTGCTTTTAATTTTCATCAAATCTCATCAGATATCCTGGCACTCAGCAGTTGTTAATTCTATTATACAGCAATGGCAAGACACATCTACTTGAAGTTTCTGTAAGTTTTTGTTCTTCGTTGGAAGAAGCAAGGCTCGATGCTTGCAGCGAGGTCGAGAAGTGACTGTTTGGTTGGTCATGGAGGGGAGGGGAGGGGAGGGGGGGGTGCTGCCTGGCAGCCTCAGTGAAGTTCAGAATTCGGATTACTGCCTAGCCTTGGCTGTCAGCTGCCTTCTCTACCTCCCCAAGAGTTCCGGGCCAACAGGGCTGCTCCACAGCAGAAACCGCTGAGTGTTTTTTTTTTTCACCTGTTCCTAATATTTTTATTGGTCACCTTAGGCCCGTCCCCCGGTGGGTGGACATCTGGAAAGGGGGGTGGGGTCACCATTCATTAGCTACCAGGGGCATGAGAAGACCTTAGCCCAGTCCTCCAAGGTCCCTGATGAGGGAGTTTCAAGGGGACAAGCTGGCCTTTCCTGGGTCAGCACAGGTGGGAAGAGAAGACCCAAACTTGTCCCTTCGCGTCCACAGGTCTAGTTGTGCTTGGAGACGTATTCCTTGCTGTCGTCCACATTGGGCTTGATTGTGTAGCTGCCTGGCTTCCAGCCAGCGGGACACACTTCCCCGTGCTCATCCGTGTACTGGAAAGCCTGGACCAGCCTCAGGGCCTCTTCCACGGAGCGCCCCACAGGCAAGTCATTGACCGTGATCTGACGAAGGACACCCTTGCCATCGATGATAAAGAGGCCCCTGTAAGCGATGCCTTCATCTTCCTTCAGCACACCATAGTCATGGGACAAACTTCTGGTCACATCAGCCAGCAGGGGGATGTTCAGGGTACCCAAGCCTCCCTCCTTCCGGGGAGTGTTGATCCAAGCCCGGTGGGTGAACTGAGAGTCCACGGAGACCCCCAGCACCTCGCAGCCCAGGTTTCGGAAGTCATCGGCGCGCTCGCTGAAAGCAATTATCTCCGTGGGGCACACGAAGGTGAAGTCCAGAGGGTAGAAAAAGAGCACCACGTACTTCCCTCTGTAGTCCGAAAGCTTTACCTCCTTGAAGGCGCCGTCCACCACGGCCGTGGCCTGGAAGTTGGGGGCGGGTTTTCCGATGTGTGCGTTGCCGGAGGCCATCACTAAAAGCTGCGTAGGCTAGAGCAAGACGTACGGACAGGCAGAAGCGCGGACTCACGTTCTCTGCGTCCCGCTGAGTGTTTTACCAGGTATCTCTACATGGTTGACTTACTTAAAGAGCACATTATTTCCACTTTTGAAATATAATTTCTATATAATACTGAACAAACTTATTGCTCTTTTCCTCAAAAGGAATATGTCAGAGTTCATAAATATTAAATCAGTAATTGGTGTTTTAAATGTGTTTTGTTATTTAAAAATTTTTAGTAGCTTAGCATTGGAAACAAATTTTAATCACATCATTTTTGGGGGTGGGGTGGGGTGTTCTGGACTGAGATAAACTTTGTATTGTTCCCATTAAAAATAATGGAATAAGAAAAATGTTTTAGGAATAAATTAGGTTTGGATAATTGGGAAACCTATTATTTAAACTGATCCTCCTCTATAAAGATATTTTAATAAGATTTTCTCTTTTTCTCTGACAGGCCACAATTAGATGGCTATGTTTATTATTTATTCCATGATTTGTCCCCAAAGTATCTGGTTTGAATAATTTAAAATTGCACATTTAAAAATGACTCCTAACATAAAGCTAAGGGGTTTATGGAAATGACTGTTACTATATTAAATTCAGACAATTTCAGCAATTAGTTAAAATATCAATTCTGAAGAGGAATCCTGTTAGCCAAGAAAATATGAAAACACTATGTTATGTAATTTTTACTGCCTAGTAAATTGAACTATACTAGCCTAGAGCTGGTGTTAATTTATTACCATACTTGTTCACAATAATTTATTTAACACAGTTAATAAAATTGTTAGTAAACAATGGACATAAATGATTGTGAAATGGCAACATGCTATATGATAATGGAGTTATCATTAAGCTCTATTACAAAGATCTACCTCAATTTCACAGCAATAGTGTTTTTCTTTTAAAATATCATTTTATTAGAGTTCTACTTTCTCAGGGAACTCTGTAGAATAAAAAATTAGCTTAAAATTACAAGGGGAAAATGTTAGGTAAAACGGGTGTCTTCAAAACTCTTCATAACAGGTATCTTGTGTGTGTGTGTGTGTGTGTGTGTGTGTGTGTGTGTGAGATAGTTTCCCCCCAGCTGTAACAAGTCAACAAGAAACGAAGTTATTTTTGGCTGTTATTGTTTCAACATGGCTACATTGAATTCAGCAGAGTCAGTGGTTCAAAGTCCCCAAGCACATCACAAGCTGAAGATGAAATTGTCTATTCCTGTAATGCTTTATCACCTCAGAAGCTGTGCACAACGTCACTGTGACATGGAAGGAACAGCAGGACAATGGGTATGGTTGGATTGTGTGACACAGTTAAGCGAAGTTATACTTTGCATCGTTGATTATATTTTTCTATCCACGAATTCACATTTGCTAAAGAACATTATTTTCCAAGAAACAACCTGAAAGTCTGTGTGTGTTATAACCCAAGATTTCATGATGCTGAAGTGACGAGCGCTGACAGACATCATCTCCTCAGGTGCGTGCATGTTGGTGAAGCAAACCCAGCTCTTTCTGAGCCGGCTGGTCTGAACTTCTAAATAGAGTGCTGCCATTCGTCTTTCCTGCAACCAATATTGGAAGCCATTTAAAAAGTCTATGCAGCAGGTGAGCTGGGGACAACCGCCCCAGTGCCGTCTCTCCCGTTCTCCAGGGAAGCTGTTTTAATGACCCAAATAATAACACGAGGCAATTAGCACACTAGCTGTCAGTAGGTAAATGCCCACGTGGAAGTGCTGAAGGGCGCGAGAGCAGCCTGTCCACTTAACTAGTTTAACGATTCCCTCCTGAACTCTTGCTTACATCACTAATTCATGCTTTCCATGTAAAAAAGGAAAAGACTTTCGATCTAAAAGCGACATGACTCCAGGTCACACATTCCGCACCGCGCATCCTAAGCCCATAGATGAAATGAAACCAGTTGTCGTGAGCCCGTTCTGACTCGTGGGGACTCCGTGTGTGTCGGAGAATGGGGCTCCAAGGGCCTGCTGTGTCTTCCTTTTCATGAAGGCAAGTAAGTGCCATCTATAACCAATGACACTGTGTTTACTTCACTGGTTTTGGTTTCCCTGTCACCCATGTTAATGATTCTAGTCAATAATCTACCCTCCCTTTCCTTCCCTTCCCACCCCCAGTGGAGCTGGAAACCGTCAAAGAAAGTTTCCTTTAAAGTGAACACCAACAATTCTTGATGTTTTTACCATAGGGGTCTAATGTGACATGTATCCTTTTATGATCAGTACAATATCCTCTCGGCTCCTCCATGTTACGAAGTAGTTTGTAGATTCATTCTGATCCTGTCACGTTGGATCGCATCCAATGGTTTTATTCACTGTTCTGATGATGGGCATTTAGGCTGCTTCCAGCTCGCTGCTACTGTCCATGAGGCAAAAATGAGCGTGGACATCTATTTGTGCCATGGCCTTTATTTCTCTTGGGCACTATACTTAATATTGGGATTGCTATAGTGTTTCTGTTGGAAACTATTTCAGGATGCACCATGTCATTTCCCGCAGTGAGTGCACCATTTTACGGTCCCCGCAGTAATGTATTAGAGTTCCAGGCACGGGGTTTTCCATGGTGCATTGTGAGGGAGTATCACCACTGCTTCCTGCTGTGTCTCTCCAGGCGAGCGCTTGAGTACATGACCATGTGCATCCACAAATGAAGCACACCTCCACACGTGCCACCATGATGGAAATACAGAAAACGTTTCAAAGGATAAAAAAATAGAAAGATAATTTTTTCCCTAAGGTAGAACATATTTGTTCTCAGTAAAGATAGCCTTTGGAATCAGATGAGTTTTACGTAAAGAAACAACACATCTAGCATTCTTTGTGATACACGCAGCAGGGACTTTCCAGATGCATTTTATTTACATATCCGTGATACATGTTCATACCACCCCCCCTATGTTGGACTATGTATGTGCTTTGGATTAGATTCCAGAGGACTGCCAGCACGGAGAGAGGGAGAGGTCAGCTTTGCTGTAGAAATCGTCACAAAGACATTCCTAGAAAAACTGCCAAGCATGTATCGTGTGATCAAACACACTTATTAATGCTTATTCTGAAAGAATCCTCAAACAACTAAGTAGCTATGTGCCCACAAATCCTGAAATCCCAAAATTCTGACCAAGACGACTTACATCTGTGGATTCTTATTAAAAACTGGGTTGAATCACATGAATGGCTTGATGGTGGGGGTAAGCGGAGGGGATGGTGTCAGGGTGAATAGGGCTTGAAGCCTTTGCTCTCTAATCAGTGTCACTCAATCAGAGGCCGAGGCACAATCAGCATCTTATTATGGCGTTTTACTTTCTTTTCTTTTTGTACTGCATAATTTGGTACTTTATTATACTATCTATTGTTTTTTGGCTCTTTTCATTTATTTCAAAGTTACTTATCCAAAAACCTAAGAAAAATCCAGCTGAGATAAAGCACCCAAAGAAATCTCAACTCTACTTTCAGAACTACAGATGTATGCACACATCTAAAACAGGTTGCAAGTGGCCGAACAGAAGGAGCTAGAGGATGCTAGACCAGGCAGATCGATTTCTGTCAAGTCATGCAACACAGAGAAAGAGGAGGCTTGATTCACAGCAGCGATAAAAAGAATCGAAAGAACTGTGATTAAACTATCAAAGAACACACCTGTACACGCCTGGGGCATCTAAAGCCCCTACTAGTCATGGAGGTCAGTGATCATACCTTATTCAGCACTGAAACCGGGGTGTGCGGACAGTGAGGGAGGAGCCTGATTAAATGCAACTGAATAAACGTTTGCACCTGTATTTAAAGTCAAAATAAGAAAGCTGGAGCCGTGGAATGCCCACAGGATGGAAGTTGAGAATGGCAGATTTCAGTCCTATTTACGCTTCCACTCAGTATCTAAAAGAGAGGCACACGTGACCTCTTGTTTATTTTGTGGATTTGAGTGACTGCCGTATACTCAAATTCAACAAACATCATGGACTTGATCTTCAAAAAGCACAGTAAAGTGCCACTGGAGAAGATAGCACCTGAAATACCCAGAATTCATCAAATAAAAGTATTACATTAATAATATTTAATTAACTATTAATGAAAAACCTCTAGTAAGGTCAAGAGCCATTTATCTAGAGCCTAATGTGTTTTCAGACACAGGGGATTCCTTTCTTGTAGTTCTGGCCTTATATATATCAAGTTACAATCTCATAGTCCCTTTTTTATAATAGTTTAAATATAGTATATATATATAGTTATAGATAGATAGATAAATGTGTTTACTTTCAACCGTTTGCATATGTACAAGATGTTAGTACTTAGAGGTGCTATTTTTTCCAATGGAAATTAAAAACGTACACTGAATCTTACATAAATGTTTTCGTTTATGTAGCTCTAGGTTTATTTATTTATTTATCCTAGGGAGTCATGTTGGGGGTGGGGGAGAGTAATCCTTTATAACATGTTTTTAGGGTTTTCATAAAGTTCCAAATATAGATTTCTAAAGGCTGTATCTGCACAGAGACGTCTGGAATGATAATTTTAAAACAATGAAACAGTGCGTGGTGGCTGTATATCTTTGCCACAGAACAATCACATAATCTGGCATGATTAAATGGTGTGATCAGCATTCTATATCTAAGAGCCAAAACATGATCCAGATTTCTGCAGAGAAACTGCAAATAAAGATTGGCATGGAGATCACAGAACACGGTTATTCTTCTACAATGTAGGTCAAACCCAATTTTGGGTAAAGAAGTGTAAAATAGGAAATGATTCTTGGAGCCCAAAGCTAGACATTAGAAATTTCTAGCTCATATCACAAAGCTGAAATTTCTAATTTTGCAATTGAAAAAAATATGTTTTTAAAATCAAAATAGAGGATGGTAGTTATTAGATGGTTTATAATAAGATTTTAGTAACCACATTCCTCAACAAGAAATGCACAATAAAAGACTCTCTGAAATTATGAAAAATGAACGTGAGTATTTTAAGTGAGCAACTAATAGCAATGAAAAGAGAGTTGCCTGTTTGAACATACAACACTCTGAGGAAGAAATGCGGTGTGTGTCTTGATCTCCTGTGGACAGCACCAGCCCCTTGGATGCCATAAAGCTGAGCAGGCAGAGCGCACCTGACCAGTAGCATCTTCTAAGCTATAAACACTGAAGCAAGGAGACCTTCCCAACTTCTTTTCTACAGATAGTTTGGTGAGTTCAAACTGCTAACCTTTTGGTTTGCAGTCAATAACTGAACCTTGTGCCACAAAGCTCCTTCTGGCATATCAAAAAACACCAAATAAATATTTTTGTTGAATTAAGGAACATTGATTGAATAGGGCTGTGTTTGTGAAGAAGGAGACAACTATGTGTGGTTCTTAAAAAACCAAAACCAAAAGCTAAGAATGGCAGGGATTTCTGCACTGACATCTGCGGAATAGTAGAAGTTACGGCCACATCAATATACATGACCCAGTGAACCACGGAGGAAAGAAACGTTGACATGTCATTTTTTAAAAAACAAGATACATTTCATATCGTCATGTGCGAATCGCCTTATTATAAATCTTGCGTTTTCTTCTGCAGCTGTCTCCTCGGGGAGAAATGATCAAACAAAACAACCTCAAGGTGGAATTCAACTTCAATAATGTTGGCGTCCTCGTGCACGGCAAATATTCAAATATTCTTGATCAGGCCACCAAGGCCCCGTTCTCAGCTGCTAACCTAAAGGCTGGTGATTTGTACCCACAGGTCCCTCCAGTAGGAAGATGCGACAGCAGGGTTCTTTAAAGATTACAGTCGTGGTAACCCATTCAGAAAGTCCCGCTCTCCTTGGTGGGTTCACTCTAAGTTGAAGACTTCAGGAGAACACAAGGTTCGCTTTTGGTGAAAGCATCATTTGAATCCTCTTGAGTGTACTTTTAAACTCAGTAAAGAGCAAAACTGCAAAGTCCTGTTGCCTCTCATTCTCGTTCTGTCTAGAGGCTTTTGCTTGAATAACGGTTCTTGTTCCTTTTTTGTTCTATTCTGTTCACCTTTTGTTTTTGTGGTTACAGTTTTTCATTGCTTTGATTCTTGTCCTTTGAGTGTCTTCATGTAGAGTTCTATTTTGAAAATATTAAATCTTACAATATTGCATGAGCTTTTGTGACCTCATGGCACAAAAGGCTGCATTCCCAGAGGAAAGTTTGGCAGCTCAAATCTCCTCCCAGATACTTTGGAAGGTGGCCATGACGATGTGACTCTGAAAGGTCACATACTTGAAACCTGGAGGAGTTCTCTTCTGCTCACACAGGACTTTGGTGAGTCGGAATGGACTCCATGACAGCTGACAATGATTGAACGGCAACAGGATTCTAGACAGTGGAAGGATGCCTAACAACCTAATAATCATAGTCAGTCTCATCCAAAGGTGCACAAATATCACCAAATAACACAATGTATGCCCAGGCATGAATGTTAGGCAGTGATAAGAAAAAAAATGCCCAGAAGGAAGATGTCTAAAGATGTAATGAGCCTATATCAAATTCACATGCCAAAGGGACTTCGAAATTAACTGTGCCCAAGGACTCTATTTCTTATAAGTTAGAGAAGCCTCCTTTTTGTGCTCAGTAAGCGCTCCCATACAATTTCAATGATCTTTTAAAGAGATAGCCTCTGGTAGAAGGTCAGAGGTCACTTTATTTTTAATTAAGATTAGAGACAATGGAATTTCAAAGTCTTAATCATGGATTTTTCAATAAGGAATTATAAAGGACACCATGTTTGAACATTCAATTTCTATCTAAAGGTTAAATAACAAATACTTTTTATTTCACAATTGTAACACCTAAAGACAACTAATTTTATCTAAAATTTACTATTACTATTGTGTGCTTAGTAATAAAGTATATCTGCAATTAGCATGTATAGAGAAATATCTCTTAGGAGTCAGCATCACTGAAATCCTCATCAGATTTGTGTCATCGTCACAGATATATTGAACCAATGTGATCTAATGTGATATAACAGATGTAATGGAACACAATCAGATCCATTCATGTCACGTGCTATTCTGGGCTGCCATGGAAGACAGCAATAGAGTTTGGTTTTTATTACAAAGACTCCATACTCAGCAAATCCTATAGTATTCACTACATGACACTTTATTCAAAAAATTTTTCCCAATCTTTGTTTAGCTAATACCACCA
Source organism: Tenrec ecaudatus (assembly GCF_050624435.1). NCBI lineage: Eukaryota > Metazoa > Chordata > Mammalia > Afrosoricida > Tenrecidae > Tenrec > Tenrec ecaudatus. Next base: position 27,518,503 of record NC_134539.1, read on the forward strand.
TTCAAAGTCAGTCCTTTCCTTTGGTTTCTCAAATCTCAAGTATAAAATCTCATTAAAACTACTTTAAAATCTACTTAAAGAATAAACCCTATAACATTTTAAGGATGTTCCTTGAATTCACATGTGTTTTAAGACCGATTCAATCATATCATCTACAAGAATGTTCATATTTTATATTTTAATAAAAATGTCTAGAAAGATTTATGAAGTTTTGTGATTGTTCTCTGGGTTGGAATACCAAGATGGATAAAGAATTCTAAGATGTCCTATTTCCTGACACTAGACTAGGGCTTGTCTCTTCAAAGTTATCATCATTGGAGACTCAGTTCGGGAATCTCAAGATTTGCATGGGATATTACCCACCCTGTGGTGACGCACTAGACACCTAACTAAGATCGTGGTGGTCTGAGCCCGCCCAGCTACTCAGGGAGGAAGATTTAATAATCTTCTTGTAGAGAACTTAGAGTTAAGAGTCCGGCTGCAATCATTTTGCTATAATTCAGAATTCACTCATTGAACTTTAGGATTATATGGAATTTTTATTATGTCCCAAGAAAGCCATTGAAAAAGAAGATAAAATCCACTATAGCAGAAAAAACTAAGCATGTGAGAGGCAAGGTGGTGGCTCTATGCAAAGTCGCCGGGAGGAAACAAGATGAGCACTTCCTGGGGAACAAGCACTTCGAAGTCATTTCCCTACAGAAGCGGCAAGGAGCACATCCACACGGACACAATCATTGGAATGATCTGTTGATAAAAGAATATTTTGAAATTTTTATTTTCTAATGCACCCAGTGGGCCACTTGAAAGTCATATAGAGAGGAAAATGTTCATTTTTGATGCACTCTTATTTGTGTTGGCACAATGAATCAGTCTCGGTTTTCAGCGATAGAGATCTGGTAAAATTCAAGTTATTCTTAAACCAAGCATTCCTATCACGAGGCAAAACCTGAATTGATATAGAAACATTTATTCCTTGCATATTTTCTAAAACCAGCTACTGTCAACATTTCCAAAATCTTTACAGCAAACACCACTGTGACAACTGCGATGCACACAATCATGCACAATTCAGTCACACAACACAAGCCATGTAGCAGACTCATAAGAATCTACAAAGATTTTGAATCATATTGTATACCGAAGTCTGTTTGCTCTTTTTTAGGAAGGTCCTTAAAAAGAATAAAATATGAATTGGATATTACATATAACCATTTACATTCTATCTTTGGGACCTCCCTATTTAGTTCACAGAGAATTGGAGCACATTTAGAGGAAATCGATTAAAAACAACATCTAGAACAGGCTTTGAAATATTTAAAGGAAATATTGAGTGAAACCTTTGAACTGATGAGTCAAATAAATATTTAGGTGTTCTAGGAATCCAAGGAACTATGCAATAAAACAAAACTTCCCCAAATGGGCTAAGCCCTAAATGACGCATTGCTATAGAAGAAAGAAAATAATACTTCCATCACCAACAAAAACAAGAAAATGATCAAGCATCAATGTTAATTTTAAGTATTCTTTGGTCATTACTTTTCAATGTGACCCATAAGTGCAGACTCTGTCTCATACGGCTTTCAATGATGTGGTCTTCCAGAGATAAACACCAGAGCTGCCACCTAAAGTGCTTCGGTCTGGGTTCAAACCACCAATCTCTAAACTTATAGTTCAACACAACCATTTGTGTTACCTAGGAATTCCCTTTTACACCTTAAAAAACTATGCATCCTAAGAACACCGCCATTAAGTACTAATTGTCACAAGATATAGCTATCATGATGAAAAAGGTAAAACTTTCATAACATTAAGTGATTCACAGTAGCATCCTCAGTCACATATTTGTTTTATCATGTTACAATGTATGAGTGTTCATATATATTTTATTGGATGAATTCCTGGATCAGATTAGCATGTGTTATCCAGTATAATATTAATTAAGCAAACAAGTGGCTAAAACATGCCTGTAAAACATATGTAAATAAAAATCAAGACACATGGACACAGATTCACTATACTATAATGCAAGGATTATTGAAGCCCAAGAACATAAATGGTGGAACTGGAAGTACTACGATTGTAGAAGTTCTTCTTCAGCCACATTAGCAGTTAAAACAAATGTTATCTCATTTCATTTATACTTTTTTAATATGCCTTACAATGTTTTACAATGATATATTAATCAATATAGTGGATCATATTAAATATAGCATGGTTTTCTAGAGAAAAATAAATCTATGATAGAATAAATACAGATTATTTTTTTGTTTGTTTGTTTTTAAATCATTTTATTGAGGCCGCATACAACTTTTATTACAATCCATCCATATATCCATTGTGTCAAGCACATCTGTTGCCATCATCATTCTCAAAACATTTGCTTTCTACTTGAGCCCTTGGCATCAGCTCCTCGTTGTTTCTCCTCTCTCTCTATCCCACTCCCTCACGGACCCTTGGTAATTTATAAATTACTATTATTTTGTCATGCCTTACAATGATGAAACATACAACTTTCCTCTAGTTCTTAAATGCTTCCTCCCCGCTACTATCATGATCCAAATTCTACCTGACAAATCCGGCTAGACCAGAGGATGTACACCGGTACACATAAGGACTGGAAACAGGGAATCCAGGACAGTTAAACCCCTCAGGACCAATAATGAGAGTAGCAATACCAGGAAGGTAAAGGGAAGGTGGGGTAGAAAGGGGGAACCAATCACAAGGATCTACCTATAACCGCCTCCCTGAGGGACAGACAACAGAAAAGTGGGTAAAGGGAGATGTCAGCCAGTTAAGACAGATAGAATATTTTTTAGAAGTGGGGATGTCAAGTTTTGATGTACTATGGGCATGTCATCAGGAGATCAGTCCCTGGAGACAGACTTCATGGTTAGTAAAAAAAATAAAATAAAAATGCTGTCATCAAGTCGATGCTGACCCTAAATGATGGAGAAGAACTACCCCAGTGGGATTCCAAGGTAGTCATTCTTTTGGTGAGTAGAAAGTCTCCTCTTTCTTCTTCAGAGCAGCTGGTGAGTTTGAACTGCTTACCTTGTGGTTAGCAGCCACCGGGGCTTCTATGCTTAGTGAAGAGACGGTGAAGCAGGAAGGCCCTCACTGAGGTGGTTCGTTGCAGTGGCTACATCTCAAACATGACCATGGTTCGAATGGTGCAGGGAGGGCATAGTTCTGTTCTGCTGTCCAGAGGGCCTCTGTGAGTCAGAGTAGACGTGACGGGTCCTAACAACCACACTGTGGAGGGCAGGGCCGCACAAGTAGGGGGCTCATATTTAGAATCAGTTGTAACCAACTATTCTGCATTTGTGCCTACGACCAGTCTCTGAAATGTTTAAATTGACAAAGGGATGTTTTAGGTTAATTCCAAAGTTGAATTTATTGACAATATTAGAGCAGTGGATAGAAGGGAGGATTTAAAGTGCATACCCATGATTTATCAAAAGAAAGATTTACATATATCATGCTATATGTAAATATAGAACAAACATGTTTCTCTTCCACGTGCAAGTACAAACACATTGTTAAAGGAAGAAGCCTCAAATGTTCATGAGGGGAGGTGCAAGATCTATTTTTTTTCACAATTATACCTTATGGATTCTGTACAGTGTCTGGCATAAAATAGGTGGTGATAACACACATCTATGAATAAACTAGGACATGACAATTACTTATTTAAGGTGGCTTCATCACAGTTGAGAAATGGTTAGATGGTACATATCATTTTCTACAGAAATGGTACATATCATTTTCTACAGAAAAAACATCTGATGCAAAAATTATTTACTCATGTAACGTCAATGAAAAATTTTAGGTCAGCAGTTTAATGAAACTGTTAAAAGCAACTCTGTAAAAATTCTGTATTCCCATCAATATAGTAATAATTCAGGCAACACAGTGCACAGCACAGAATGAGGCACCTGTAAAATGATTTAAGTACATGTAAACAACAATACAAAAACATATTATGACATTATTATGTGAACATAACTGTATGCAGAATAATATGTCATCAAATAATACCCTTTCAATGATCAAAACATAACCACCTGCAGTTCAGTAGCTATTTTCAGATCTGTTTTTAGGGAAAAATCCATTCTGAAAGGACACGCACTTGGCATAAAAGGTAGCCCTTCTAGGGGTGGGAGAAGCTTCGGTAAAAACAACTTTCATTTCTGTTACACAGTTTTAAAATAATTTGAGCCTTAACCAAGTATATCCTACTTTTAAAATAAGAGAGTACATTTGTCAACTTTAAATTAAAAAGGTAAAATGAGTAAGAATAGATTCGATATTTTTTTTGGTTTATATTCATATATTCTTTTCAACAATGAGTAGATAAGAATAAATGGAATCATAAATAAAGACAAGAATAGATTCATCAGGTTAGCCATATCAGTGCAAGAACTAATTATTTGCATTTGAGATAAGCTAAACACAATTTATTCTACTCTTTAGTTTTCATGGCCACATATCAAATATCAGAAAAGGCAGAGAGAGGAGAGAAACTGATCTCTAGAGTGAATCAGTTTATTCATGATTTCCAACATATCCCTAACAATTTTTAACCATTTTTTGTAGATATCAGGTACCAAACATTTTATTTCTCAGCCTTTGCCATTGAAATCATGTCCTTACATTATAAGATACGATAAAAGGAAAATACTATATTCTTCATCGTATATCAAAAGGCAGACAGAGAGCAAACACTGGTGGGAGAAGGAGGAGATGGGGGAGCGCCGTGCCTGCTGCAATGGCATCACACATAAGAGGGTGAGCACGGCCCGGACCGAGCCTTCTTCCATTGGGTGTGCACAGGATCACTGTGATTCAGAACTGGCTGCACGGCAGCGAAGAGCAAACAGTGCTATGGTTACTGCTCCTCTGTGTTACATCTTAGCTGGGCTTCCAAATTCACTGCAAGGCCACACAGAGCACGCAAAGCACGCCCGTGATTGGTGACTTTATTAGGGAAATGGGTGTTGGCTGGTTCAAGTTGGTTTTGACTCACAGGAAGCCCACATAAAACAGAACCAGACTCTAGTCCCTCATCATCCTCACAATTGCTATTAATTCGGTTTTCAGCCTCTGACCAGGTTTTGATGCGTTCAAAGGCTTTCCCTTTCCCAGTTCCTCTGAAGACCAAAGCCTACTCCTTCCTTCTTAGGCTGAGTAGTATTCATGGTTCCCAGTCTGGAAGCTCTGATGAAATCTGCTTATATTTGAAATACCAGGTGTCAAAGCTTGCAGCAAGCCAGCAACACACAAGCCATCACAGCACAACGACTGACAGGCCATGGTGATTAGGGAAGTTAATAGCTTACGATTTAGGTGGAAAAGGCCCAGGTTGCAGCTGCTCACTCGGATCAGCTGAGTGAATTTGTATCGAACCCTATTTGTCTGATAGAAATGTGCAGGGTATATTAAGACCTTAGCTAACAAGAATGATCCAGTTCTCCCATTTCAGATTAGCCTAGCTCATTTGTTGGACATAGAGCTTAATAGTGAAATAAACAGAAATAGCATATGCCCCATGGGAATGATTTATAATGCCCCCCACATAATTTGAGATCTTGGTGGCAGCATTTACCAAAAGACAAACTTTTGAAGGTTTATGTAAAAAGGAGGGAAGGAGACAGGAAGCACAGGGGAGAGGAGAAACAGGTGCATGACACTGAGGAGGTTGCAGCGAATGATATGAAATGGAATGTGTCTGAATTATCGAAGTTGAAATGGATGATCTTCACTGTAAACCTTCACCCACTTTGCAATGAGGAAAAGAACAGTGAGAATATGCACCGCGCAGTAGATGTTGCAGAGGCGTCTGCCAGCCTCCCAGCCCGCTACGTCCTTCACACAGTTTGCCAAACATTCAGTGAGCTAGAGTTTACATGAGATCAACCATCACGACGGCTTTCATCTTCTTTGTGAAGCCAAGGATATATGTAAGGAGGATATTTTAGCTCGTTCAGAACCGGACTTAGAGAACCAATATGCTGGCTAATGGGAGCCAGACAGGAGGCAAGATGAAAGCAATGGGAAGGATTCAGAAGATCCTGGTTCCTAGAATATCTCAGTCATTTGATCTGGTTATTCCTTAGAACTGCTAGCAAGGACTCCATGCTATAAAACCATGCACGCTCATTTAGCGTATTATAGATAATCCTTAGCAGATTACAAATAATGTAGATGTTTCTTTTCAAATGTATAAGAAGACAAAACCTACAAGTCTAAACCTAGACCGCTTTTTTTTCCTATATAGGTACAGTCAACTAATACCAAGTTCATAATTCAAACTATCTGTTCAGTAGAGCAGAGAAGGACTAAAGGGTAAGCTTCCTGATGGTAGCTTCTCAGTTTTGGTAGCTAGTCCTAGTGGCCTACATTTTGCCTGGCACAAAAGAGATGCTCAATAAACATTTTCTAAATAAAGGATGTGCCTTTGCATCATTAATAAAGTTCCTTATAGCCTTCGAAAAACAAGAATAAGGCATGCTAATTGGTTATTTATTAAAGAAATAGGCCATCAAATCTTTAAAAATTGAAAATCAGTTTATGTCATGGTGTTCTGCCTATCAAGGTGACATTTTAAAAATATTAATAATTATCACATTTTGGTGGATGTACAAGAAATATATATATTCTTGGTGCAGTGTTTGGGAAAATACTTGTAAAGGCATTTCAAGAGGACATTTTTAGGGTACGCATCAAACTTATGCGTGTGAGTAACAACATGCATAACAAAATATGGCTGCACTTGTGGGCAGGCTAGAGCTAAGGGACATCGCAAAATAATAAACCACTCCTATGAGCTCAACAGAAGTCAAAACTAATCTGCGATCCTAGACACGATCTCTGGTAAAGGCATTGATAACTGAAAGGGGAAATGAAGAGGCTTCTAACATATCGGTGACAGTCCAGTCCTAGACTAGATGCGTTAGATGGTGTGTTAAGGTTACAAACTTTCATTTCACTGAACACCCATGACTTTTGCCTTTTCATATTATGTCTGTTACACCTCAAAGAAATGTATCATTACAAAAATCTTCTCATGCCTTTCTCAACTGGCCAAAGCAGAAAATGCACATAAAATTATAGCCCTGTAAACACTCAAATATATACCTTCTCATCAGCAGGGTGACGCTTCTGTACGGGTGCGTGTGCATAAACACAGGTGCACATATACACATATATGCAATCCTTTTCCAGTTGTGTCCCATTCAGTGCCAGTCCCTTTGGCCTTGAGCTCTATATGACCCACATAAGCAGCTATCAACTCAGATTGAAGTGATGTCTCTCAAGGTGACAGAAGCTGGTGTGGTCATCACATTACAAAGGCCCTTAAGTGTTCAGCCATGAGAACTGCCACAGTGCATTAGTGAATTTCTGAGGCAGCTCAGCAAGGCCGAACTGTGTGTTGGAGGGTATGGAGAAAGCAAGGCCCCTTGGGCACAGATATCCTTTGCAGATACATAACTAACTGCTCCTCCATGCCCCTTGCTGGCCCTGCAAGAGACGACATAGCACGGGGAAGAAAAGCAGAGCCTTAGCTCTGTGGCCCTGGGTAAGCACTGGAGGGCACACCATGCCATCCTCTGATTCAGAAATAAGGAATAATAGCAAGGAGCAAACCACCTGTGCTTACAGGAGACATGTTTCTTCTTAATTTAATGAGCTGTTTGGAGGATTTTGAGCTGCTATCGGTCTTGAATGTCTGAATTTTTAAAATACCTCTGATCTGAGTCAAAAACTCTTTGGCCACTGAACTATAAATAGAAAGTAGGCCAGTCCTGGCATATGATGACTCCTTTTCTTTCTAATCCCGTGACAGCGTTCCACTTAACGAGGCAATTCCCTTTCATTTTATTAAAGCAATAAAGGAACATAATATGGATGAGTCTGTATTTTCTGTTTGAAATAAATTAACCATAAAATGCATATTCCGTGAAAATACATACCTTTAATTATAAAAAGATATGGTTATAGGTTTACCAAATAAGGTGTCCTTTTACACATCTCTTAAGACAGATGATGCTATCTCTTCCTGCACCCATTCCCCCATCAGTTGATTCTAACTAATGATTCCTGATGTCATTTATAAGCTTAACGTTGCCCATAGAGTTATCACCAATAAAGGTCCTCCTCTGTACTGAGCCTGAAAGAATAGAGCTGTTTCTGTTTGACATCTGCATTTTTTTCATTTCCATAACCTTCTATAAAAGTTTCTTTATGACAAGGATGTTCATTTTACTAGGACACCGTATCTCATGTTTACTCTAGGAGGGTAACAGAGTCTGGTGGCCGCACAGAGCGCAAGCGCCAGGGAGCTAATGAGAACTCCCCAGTAGTCGGAACTCACGAGCAGCTGCGGGGGTAATGGTGCGAGGACAGTCTGCTTCCGCGAAGGTGAAGTCTGGGAAACCATGCGGGTTATTTCTATAAGCTGTCTATGAGTCTCCATGGATTTGGCTTGGCCCTTAATATCGAGTAAGACTAAAATTCTATTCACTTTTACATGCTTCTATCCTTTCAGTCGCTTATTGGACCACGTTCTTCTAAAGAAATGCAGGCTGGTCAGGAGATCACGCTTGGGGAGGAGACATGTCAGTGAGAAAGTTCCTAAAGTGATGGAGACAATAGGCTCATAGTAATGAGTGGGAGTTTGAAGCAGGGGTCGGGTATTGCTACTGTTGTCTGTAGGGTCCACAGACACCATAGAACCGACACAAATTCACGGAACAACAGCAACAACACGGTGGAACATACTGGTTCCAACAGATTTCTCTAGTGAACGAATGAACAGATATTGGACATCGACGTTTTCTCCAAATAAAATGAGAGGCCCAGAGTGAAGGAGCTCCCCGGCAGGGGTAAAGTGCTATCGGTGCTACATAACGCCATAGCATCAGAGATCGTGTTCATTATCAGGCAAAATCGGACTAGTTCACTTGAGTGACTACGAGCAAGTTGTCATCTCCTAATAAGAAGACTCTTCTCACCTTCTCCTGCCTCCATCATGATGATCCAGATTCAAAGTACCTTCACACCTTGTTTAGGCTTTTTGCAAGATTCTTTCTTCCCTCGCTGAATTTATTTTACAACAGCATTAAGAGCTTTTGAAATTTGAATCTGGTCAGTTTTTCCTCTGCTTTGACCCTCATCATGGATTCAGTATGCGAGTCCTTACCCTAACTTCTAAAACCTGCATGTGACCTAACCCGTCTGCAGCGTCATCTCCTCTCCCGTCTGATGCGGTCACGGCGGCTCTACTGCTGGCCCCGCTTCCTTAAGGGGAATGAAATTCCTCAAGCTGCAATGATCATTTTCCTTCTTCACTTTCAGCTCTCGGGTCAAATGTCACTTCTTTGATAACCTGAATGAGACACCAAATGTGTTGCCTTCAAATTGCCTTGGATTCATGGTGTCCGTGCGTCACAGCAGAACTGGGACAATTGACTCAGAATCAGACATATTATAATGTCTACCTTTCAATCAGTCGATGCGATCCAGCAAGCATTAAACTGTTAATGGCAAGGTCAGAGATTCAAATCCACCGGGCCCTGTGTGGGAGAGAGACACTTTTCTGCTTCCCTCTCTGTAGGGATGCCCTCGACGGCTTTGGAAAACATCTGTACTTATTAGCGCATGATAAGATCCCCTTAAATGCCTGCCAGATAAAGGAATAAACATAAGAATAGCAACTCTGTAACTGTACAATGCAGATATGTTTACATGTGTAGGTTTGAAATAAGTTAAATAGAATAAAAAACAGGAGTTTGTATAAGTGTTAATAAGATATGTATAATTGTGAGTCCAGTGTCGAGAGTAAATTAAGATTCCAATAAATTATAATTATTGGTGTTTTTTAAATAATAGAGGAAAGCAAAATAATAGAGGCTTTCTAAGATCTTCTAGCTGATCCATTATACTCTAAGGATTTTTTTTCATTTTCAGTGGAAGTTATCAAGGCGTATTGCTATTACTAAATGGCCAGCCCATAAAATAATCCACAAGTTGATGAATACTTTTGAGCATTTTTAACTAATTTTATTTCTAACATATGAAGGATAGAAGACATTTGCTCCATTTTCTTTGTTCTCAAATGTACTGCTATCCAGTTCATTCCAAGTCACAGTGACCCTGTGGGACAGGGAAGAACTACATTGTCAGTTTCCAAGACAATGTTAACAGAGAAAGCCTTTCTCCCTGGGAGGAACTGGTAGATTGGAACTTCTGACCTTGTAGCAACCTGCCACATATATTTTCCCACCCTGATTTTCTCACGACTACGAGATTGGCTTGCCTATGCAATAAATGGATGCAGATAATGTTAACTTAAGGAGGATGTGTGAAGGCGAAGGGGCAGATTGGGAGTCACAGAGAGAAAGGGTCCGTATCTGGATTCTGTAGCACAGTGATTTGACACGGAAAAGCACTAATCCACCTCGATGTTTTCTTACCACTTGTTCAGACAGTTACTAGGATGGTTAAGTAAGACTCTAGATGTAATGCACTTGGCATGATGTTTTAGCATGTGGCTGATGTTCCCACCAAGGTTATGAAGCAATATCTCTTGGCCCAGCCTTCAGACTATCCTCTTTGATTTAATGCATCAGGTTAGGGTGCTTTTAAGGTTATTTTGTATTTTCTGATCTTTTACACTGCCAATGGATTGTAAATGCGGCCCTCTTAATTACCCAGGCTTTGTGAATGGAGGCACATCATTGGAAACACAAAGCCAACATGAATAATAAAATAAATCAGTATAGCCTGCGGAGCAAGCTACGCATTAAGGAAAACAAAACAAATAAGAGCCAAGAACCAAGATCATGTTGACCTACTTCCTTTTTTCCCCATGATAACAAAGACCCTGGCTTTTCCACAAGCTTACACACACTAGACAACAGATTTCTGGCCAGAATCATGTGGAATTTGAACTTAAATTTTTGTTATGGTCCATTAAAACCACTTTAAAAGCCGTTAGATTTGCCTGCTTCAGAACACTGTCCCATGTGCAGACAGAGAGCCACCCCATTGCCATTCCCTGAGAGCAAATTGCTGAACTCAGCTGCAGCCGGCTCTTTCCAAAGAGACAGTGAGCCAAGGTTTTTGAGAGTTCTACGCACAGCATATTCCTCTCACAGAGGTAGAAGCTCTCTTTGCATTGTTTTCCTCCCAGTGCGTCCAGCTGCAAGGTGGATGACTGGGGCTCAAATACTGGGAAACAGAGCAAAGTAGACCGCCATTGCTGTTAAGTCTTTAGTCAACATGTATTCATCAGACACAGAGTTAAAATAACTGTCCAAACAATGCTTTAAGGAAGCACTCATTTTCCCTAGCTACTCCTGCTCAGAATCAGGTTCCATTATCTATTTTTTTCCTCATCTCAATTTGAAACATTTCTATACCTCAGATCTGCTCAAGCATATCATATAAGCCAGTTTTAAAGCATCAGACACAGGCCTGGACATGGAAAATTATGTGCTGGACAACACTCCGTTCTTAGGGCTGAGCCCAGGAAGCCACTGGAGTTTGCAACGTGGAAACAATCACTTTCAAACATGAATCTGTCTCCTTGAAGGACAATTACTGGGCAGGGAGAGTCCAGGGGTAAAAGTAGAATATGGCTCACTCTAGGCAGACCTTAGTTTGAAAATGTAAAACATAGGGGGATATAAAATGCAATGCATTTCTAAAGTTTACATTGAATCTATGTCAAGAATTTAAAAATTCTACAAGAAATTTTGGAAGAGTTGATGCTTCATCGAGGATGCAGAAAATCAAAAGTCCATGTAAAGAGTCCTCTGAAGAAAGATATTTATTCTACACAGAGAATATTTTTATTTACATAAGATAAAATGCATATATTCCAGTGGGTCTGAGTGGGGGTGCATATGTTAACAGTGACTGCCAGTGAATATAGAATTTGGGGTAGTTTAATTCTTTCAATCAATTTTACTGAGGGATAATTTAGTAGAAGGGATAATTTAGATACAAAGTGCCTTTGGCAAGACTACTTATGGCCAGGACAGCGGTTCTAATCCACCAACTACTATTTGCCAAAGAGTTGCGGATATCTGTTCCCATAAAGGTTGACACTCTCAAACACCTTGTAGTTACCTAATAGTTTCTACAGTAGAACCCCGAACCTCCACTCTACTCCGTCCTCAAAGGAGCGTCCAGGTTGCAATGCAGCGGAGTTCTGAATCAACTTTTCCCATAAGAAATAACTGAAAAGGATTAATCTGTTCTCTTGTATCAAAAGACAAGGTTACCCTAACCTTGCTTTTGATACAAAACATTACAAAGACATGTCAAAGTACATAAGTTCAGAGTTAAATCATACAATTCAAATAAGGAACACAACATTAAAAATGTTTTTAACCACTACTGTCTGGCCCATACCTTGAGACTGCTCAGGATCTGGATCTGTGGACACGGTCATGGAGAGTAGGGATGGAGAGAGAGTCGGTGTTTGGAAGGAGAATCCCGTCCATAAAATCAACTGGGAGCTGGTTTTCAGGAGTTTTTTCCCCCTTCTTTGCCTTTTTTCACTAGGACCTGACTGCCTTTTTCTTTAAAAAAGAGTCTGTAATGTGGTCTTCTGTTGGCATTTCTTTAACTGTTTTCTAAAAGGGTTTACTAAATTATCATAAAAACATCAATAACACCGTTAACCAGTTCCTTATCATGATGATTCTCAAAAAACGCTTTTTAGGACCCAATTGTTTTTTACCTAAAACAGTACAAAAAGCCACAAAAACTAAGAAAATTAGAGCAAAACACTTGGAACACAGCAGCAAGAGGTTTAAACAACGCGTACTAATGAAGCCAACTAACACTGAGTGACCGAAACGCGAACTGCTTTTGTTGACAGGAATCACGTGCGTCGGGTCGGTTCCGATGGTTTGTTGCAGCTGTGCGAGGCGAAATGTTCTCCCCCTCTGGCGTCGAGATTCGATGATGTGGAGTACTGATGCCGTCGAGTACCGGGGTGCTACTCTACTAGGTAACAAAAGGGGCGCATCTCCCTTGTCGTTTGCTGTGAGTCGTAGGAATAACTAAATAGCAATGAGTTTGGGATTTTAGGCACACATTTCATTGGGTTTTGCCAAATACATCCACAGAGTACTCAAGGCTCTGAAAAAGTTCCTACCTGCATCTCCACCACAATCAAACTATCACCAGATCGGCTTTCTCTCGGTGCAGATTCCTTTCAGATCTTTTTTACAATTTTACAGAAATAACATGTCGTCTTACATCGCACTTATTTCAGTCAAGCTAAAACTTAGTCTGTGATTCCCCGTTGTTCTAACAGCTATTGGGAGTTTCTCCTTCTGCATGATTAGAACCCGCTGTGTAGGTATGTTACCATTCATTTATCCTTTTATCTTCTCAGGGTTTTTTGTTTTTGTTAGAAAAATAAACTGTAGTCAGTGTAATGGTGCCATGGCGGCTCACTATGTTTTCAATTCCCATTCCTTATCATCTTGAATACCTTTTCACTAACCGTGACAGTCCCCATGGCCCTGTTAGGTCATTTGTTGACGGCCAATCACAACGTGGGTGGGTCCAATTCACCAGCTGGTCTGCAGAGGGAATCAGAATCGATCCGTTCCTGTAAAGGTTGACAATCGTATAATCCTAAACAGGGTCACGATGTATCAGAATTAACTGGAGGTCAGTGCTTTTGTAATGGTATTGGATTAACTCTGATTATAGTTTCTTTTTTCCTCATAAAAGGAATATTTTTTCACATTTGGAATTTTTCAGACACTTGGAATATTTTGGATTGCCCTGTTTTCTTCTTCTTACTCAATGGCCTTCCACGTTCGGAATCGTTGTTGCCGTTAAGTGCCATTGCGTCAGCTGCTGCTCATATTGACTCTACGTAAACAGGATCCAGCATTGCCACGACCGTGCATCTTCACAATTGGTTTCATGTTGGATCCCATTTTTTACCACAACGGTGTCAGCCCATTTTGTCCACGGCTTCACCTTTTTTATACCTCTCTGCTTTTCCAAGTGTAATATCCTCCTCCAGGGATTGCTCTCTGCTGGTAACATCTCCAAAGTACATGAGACACGTCTCACCATCCTTGCCACTCAGAAGCATTCTGGATGTTCTTCTTCCAGATAGATTTGTGTGCTATTTTGGTAATCCGGGGTAAATTTATTATTTTTAGCCAAAATTATAATCCAAACAAATTGATTCTTCTTTGTTCCTCTTTATTCAATGCCCAATTTTTGCATGCATAAGAGATGGTTGAAAATACCATGACTTGGGTCAGGGTCATCTTAGTCTTAAAGCAGCGGTTCTCAACCTGTGTGTTGCGACCCTTTTGGGGTTCAAACGACCCTTTCACATGGGTTGCCCGATTCATAACTGTGGCAAAATTACAGTTATGAAGTAACAACTAACATAATTTTACGGTTGGAAGGTCACCACAACACAAGGAACTGTATTAAAAGGTGTGGCATTAGGAAGTTGAGAACCTCTGCCTTAAAGTAACATCCTACCTTTTCAATACTTCCTGTCCTGCATATTTTCCCACTACAATGGGACCTTTGATCTCTTGGTGGTTGCTTCTGTGAGCATTGATTGTGGATACAAGCAACACAAAATCCTTGACAATTTTAACCTTCTCTCCATTGATCACAATGTTACCTACTGGTCCAGTTATGAGGATTTTGGTTTTCTTTATGTTGAGTTGTAATCCATATTGAAGTCTGGAATCCTTGATCTATCCCAGCAAGTGCTTCAAGTCATATTCACCCTCAGAAAGCAAAATTGTGTCATCTGTACTTTGCAGGTTGCTAGTAAGCCTTTCTCCAATTCTGATATGGCATCCTCTCATAATCCAGCTTCTCTGACGTTTAAATAACTCTGGTGAGAGGATCCAATCCTGATGCGCACATTACCTGATTTTATACCATACAGTCTTCCCTTGTTCTATGTGCACAGCTACCTTTTGATCAATGTCTGAATGAATACAATCAAGTGTTCTGGAATTTCCATTCTTCTCAAGGCTCTCCATAGCTACTATGTTCCACACAGAGGAATTCCAGGGCATAATCAATAAAACACAAACATCTTTCTGGTATTCTCTGCTTTAAGCCAATATCCATATGACATCAACAATGATGTCCTGTATTACGTGTCCTCTTCTGAATGCAGCCTGAACCTCTGGAAACTCCCTGTCAATGTACTGGTACAGCCATTTATGGATGACTTTTGGTTTAGTTGCATTTGATTTTAATGATATTGTGCTATATTTTGAGCATTCTGTTGTCATTGTCTTTGGAACAGATACAAATATGGATCTCTTCCAGTCAATTGGCCAAGAAACTACTTTCGAAAGCTGTCTTTGTGGCATAAACCAATGAGTGCTTCCAGTGCTTCAGCAGCTTGTGGAAACATTTCAATTGGCACCCCTTCATCTCCTGCAGCCTTCTTTTTGGCTAAGGCTTTCCTTGTAGATTGAACTTCTTTCAGCACCACTTGTACTTGTTCATATGCGGCCTTCTGGGATGGTAGAATGTCTACTGCGTTTCTTGTCAAAGTGACTGTGTATTTTTTCTTCTTTTCATGTTTTCTGCATCATTCATATTTGCCCATAAAATCCATCAGCACTGCAACCTGAGGCTTGATTTTTTTTTCTTGCATTCCTTCAGTTTCAGATACATTAAGCATGCTTTGCCTTTTATCTCTAATTGGAGGTCTTTTCACATTTTTTGAAGCCCCTTGTCTGTGCCCACTCCTTGACATTTCATTGTAATATTTTACTGTGTCTTCTTGAGCTGCACTCTGGAATTCTCTGTTCAGCTCCTTCAAGTCATCCTTTCTTCCATTTGCCTTAACTATTCTCTGGTGAAGAGCAAGTTTTAGATTCTCTTCTGACATCACTTGAATCTTTCTTTCTTGTGTTTTTAATGACCGTTTGCTTTTTTCATAAATGATGTGCTTCATGTCTCCCCACAACTCAACAGGTATTCTGTTATTATTGTTCAATGTGTCAAATCTGTTTTTGAGTAATTCTCAAAATTCAGGTGGGATAGAGTCAGGGTCATCTTTTGTCTCCAGTGGACTTGTTTTAATTTCCTTCTTCAACCCTAACTTATATGTCATCAACTGGTGGTCTGTTCCAGCGTCAGCCCCTAACCCAGGTTTAGTGACATATTAATCTCATCATTTTCCCACCCCCACCCCACCCCCACAGATGTAGTAAATTTTATTTCTGTGTATTCTTTCTAGATAACTCATGTGTACAGTTACCATTTCTGTTCTCGGAAAATATATTTGCTGCAACAAATCTTTGGTCTTAGAAAATTTGATCATGTGATCTCCTTAGGTTCTGTCACTAATATCATATTTTCCAAACATTGTTTCTTCTTCTGGCTGAAAGGCAGGACTTTCAACACCCACTGAGTTATAGTCTCAGAAACCCACAGCAACGGTTCTACCCTACCTGACAGGGTCACTATGAGTTGGCATCAACTGGATGCCAGTGAATTTCTTTTGGTTTGCTTTGTGGTTTTTTGTTTGATTGTTTTTCTTGTTTTGGTTCCTTCCTTTGTTCCCCAAACTTTTGCATTCTAATCACCAATAACTATCAATAAATCTTCATTGCATGTTTGATCGATTTCTCACAGAAATCATTAGGCTTCTATTTCTGCATCACTAGTTCTAGGGGTTGGTGAATAAATCTGAATAGTTTTATTGATTGGATTTCTTTGAACAGACAGATGTAGTCCTATAAAAGACAGCCTTGTACCTTACCATTGACCTTGAAATGTCATTTGTGTTCATAAATGCAATGCCATTCCTATTGATTGTGTCGTTCTGGGCATAGTAAATCATATGATTTGGGATTCAACGTGGCCACTAGTAGTCCATTTCAGCTAACACCTGGGATAGCAATCATCACGGAGGACTTCCAACTTTTATAGATGCATGATTAATACATTCTAAGTTCCAATTAGATTTTTGCAGCTGTTTCTTTTAATTTTGAGTTTTGCCCCAGCAGCTAAAGAAGTTCCAGAAGATTTAGCTCTCCCAGATGATTTACGCCATTCACTTCTAGTATATTCTGAACACAAAAAAAAACACTGTTGTATTTTTTTCCCTCAGCTTGTAGTTTGTTTTTCCATTTCCAAATGAAGTATTTGGAGCATTTGAAATTTTTAATTTTGATAAAGGTGAAAGTACCAATTTTCCCAGCATGATTTTTGTTTTTGTGGTTTTAGGAAATCTGTCTGTCCACCTCCCCCCACCCCCCACACCATCACTGTCACAAACAGTTCTCAAATGATCTGTAGTAGGATAGTTTCTATGAATAGTATAAGGTGTAAGCTTTATTATTTAATATGGATATCTAGTTCCAGCATCATGCATTGAAAAAATTTCCTTACTGAATTCCTTTGGGAATAAGCAGCAATGCTATACATTTAAGTTCAGTGATTTCTCATCTTGCAGTGTCTACTCTGATATTAATCCTATCTAGCAAAATGTTATATGTATCACAAATTTCATTTCTAAAAGTTCTATTTTATTTTTCTAACCTCCATTTAACTCATTATCTTCATACTTTGATATATGAAGAATATTTATATGATAAGTTTTAAATTATTTTTCAGAAAAAATTTTAATCTCTGTGCTCTCTGAAACATTTTCTATTGATCAAATTGTCTCTGGTTTTGGATCACACTTTTCTGATTCTTTCGTTTCAGTAAATTTAAATGGTACGCATTTTTTGCAAATTTCTGGGTTTTGCTCCTTATTTTTTTAACTATTTAATTCCAATTTAGGCAGGCATTTTTCTAAAGTTTAAATTAGCATTATCCTTTAGAAACCCTTCTGCTAAGGTGAACTATTTTGGATTCTCTATAGAATCTCTCTGATGTTTATGAAGCTCACACTACTTTGGCTGGATGGGCCTCTAAAATACTATCTCCTGGTGCTGAGAAAGTTCAGGGACTATTACATTGTAGCTTCCCAGGAGATCTTTAGTGGGGTTGGAGAATTTCACTCTACGCATGCCTATCTTAGCTTTGGCAATAGACCCAAGGGAAACCACACATAGTTTGTGGAGTCCTTCCTCTGCTTCACTGCTGTGCTCTAGATTCCACCATTCCCAGTATGGCAGTACTTCAATTCTTTGACCTCTCCAGTGAGTAGTTCTCTGAATATGCTCCCACTCTTTGTACTCTAACCTGGGAAATGCCCCGAGGCCAAAATACAGGGTTATCATAGGCCTTTACTTTGTTTCCATTCTTTCCAGAACCACAGCCCTGGGCTGCACTGTTGGCTCCGTGAAATAACTAGCCAGTCAATGACCACAAGGTCAGTGGTTCAAACTTGCCAGCTACTCTTCAAGAAACAGATGAAGGTGTCTGCTCTCATAAGATTTACCATTTCACAAACTCTCCCTAGGGGTGCTCTGAGTCAAAACTGACCATGGTTTGGGTTTTTCGTTCTGAGTGCTGCCTACTGTCCAATGTTTGAAGTTAAAGTTTTGTCTTTTTTTCCCCCAGAGTCCATGTTGCTCAAGGTAGACAAGGCATGTCTGGCTATAGTTACACCAACATGAGCGAAGATGGAGTCCCTAATTCTATGTGTTCTGGCTTTCTTTGACAGTTTTATTGGGACAGAAACCACATATCAAACAATTAAATAGTTCAATTATATCTAAGAGAGTTGTATAATCATTACCACAAGATATTGAGAACCTTTTCCTCTTTGTTGTGCAGCCCCCCCATTTTACCCCAAGTCTCCTACCAGGCCGCCAACAAACCATCAACCCTGTTCCTGTCCCTTGGAGGTTCACCTATCCTGGATTTCATATATCCAAAAGTAAAAATAAATTTAAAGAACAACAGAAATGAAGAATCAAAGAGCTAACAACAATAACAAAATAAAGTAAGAAATAACCCTGGTTGAAAAGAAAGTAAAAAAAAAACTAGAATAACATCAAATTGAGTCAAAAGGGAGATCAAAGGACAAGGTATGAAATTTTAGATTAACTCCACCTGTCATCACCATTTCCCAATACACTCTGCATGCTACTAGTCTGCTTACATCCTTGCCCTGCGTTCAGGAGGGATACCCAGAGGCTTACTCCTGTGTGTTTCCCCTTCACAATTACAAAACAAGACAAGCAAACATGCAAACACAGTTAAAACTTTTACATGGGTTGAAAGGGTGATCAAATAAGATGTTACAGTTCAACTTTACTATAGTCTATAATCTACATATTTAAAATAAGTAACATCTTAACTACATGTTTTTGAATCCCTCTTTTAAAAAATAAAGGCCTATAACATACATGCATTAATTTTATAATTTGGAAATTATACATTTAGAAACAAATGATATTTTTCATTTTGAACCAAAATAATGAAGATAATCGTATGAGCTTTCTCTAAGAAAAAAATACATTCATGGGTGTTAAGGGGTGGGTGTGGGGACTGGAGAGGTTTTGCTTCGGACGCACTTCAGTCTGTTTGGTGGAGGAAAACATGAATGTAGGGGGTTGTGATGGCTGTACAGCAAGATGACAGGAATTGAGACGACACTTTTTACCCTTCGGTGTGGTTAAAGTGAAAATTAGCTGTAGACACTGTGGAAGAGATATAATCATTTGTCAATTTGAGGATGAAGAGTGTAGGGGTGGAGTCCAGCTTGTCAATCAGATCATAGCCAAAGAGGCCTCTGTGTGGGCATAGCCTTCTCCTAAGAATTCTGGGAAATCCAAAGACACTGCTGTCTGGCACTCCCTGGGAGATGTTGCAGTTGACAAGACACATGGAACCACACTAGTGCCCTGAGTCGGACAAGTCACATGGACCTAGCCTGATGCAACCAGAACTCTGAAGCCAGAGTAGCCACGTAGAGACCCCTGCCAGCGCTGAGTTGCTTACACCACCACTGGATCCAAAGACCTTCTACCCACTGGCTTGTGATCTTCTACATTCGGCATCATTGCATGTGTTTCCTGAGTCTGAAGAGGACTTTATAGATTGTTATCAGACATATGGGCTAATATTGGACTTATGGACTTGATCTGGACTGTGCTGGGATGTTTTCACAATGTTCAATTGGTCTTGTATATAAATGTATTTCTTATACACACATGTGCACATGCATGTGTCCATGGATTTGTCTCTCTAGTTTACCCAGACTAACACACACACAGACACACACATGCATATATTTTAACATTTTCATAGAAAAATAAAATCAGAAGTAATGACAGTTTCCTTAAGCTTTTTCAATTCCCCTCATATGTAGATAACTAAATATCTACATATCTATAAAGCTTGGCGGTGGTGCTCTTGGATAGCATTCAGCCACCAATGTTAAGGTTGGAGGCTCCACCCCCATAGCCACTTCTCAGGAGAAAGATGAGGCTGTCTGCTCCTCTGAAGATGGACAGTCCAAGTGAACCTCAGCCATGGCCACTATCAGTCAGAGTTAGTCCAGTATGAGCTTGGTTTTGATTTGGTCTATGGATTTCGATGTCTAAATGCCATCTACCTTGAGGTTAAAATAAATAAATGGTGCACAGTCACCCCTACTCCGCATTCAGCATTCTATCATTGCCAAAATAGCTGCAACCTAAAAGAATTAGAGGAAAATATGAGACAGAAACGCAAGAACAAACCCAAACAAACAAAATACCATATGCACTGGACTGGTTGATAAGGAGGATAGCTAGTAAGTTTTAATTTTTGGATCAATAATCCATACCCAAATTATTCTGTGATATTGATTGTAATCCCTGCAATGTGCCAATGAGTTCACTCTCCCATTTTCACCCTGAATTTCCCCATTCCACTCATTTACTTCCCTGCCCCTTCTTGCCTTTATATTTGTCGTTTGGGGAAAATGTGGATCTTCTGGAAGTAAAGCTAATTTTGAGGCACAATACCTACCATGCATTTTATTTCTCCTATTTTTTCCAGCATTAGATGTATTTAACTTGAGAATAAGGTTTTTAAATTTTATACAACTAACAACAAAAAAAGAATTTTGCCCATACTTTGTATTGTGGTTAAAATAATCATTGTCTGTTTTCTGTTCCTATCTCAATGATGCCATTCTTCATGTCTGTAGTACTCAGTTTTTGTTTGTGGAGTTATGAAAAATGCAGGCTCGGCGCCCAAGCAGAAAACGAATGTTGTCATTGGAGCCAAATCCCCAGTGTGCAAAGGTACTGTCTCAAAACCATGCGTCAGGTTTCTGTGCAATTCATAGCTACTGACATGTTAGAGACCAGGAAGATTCAAGCTTAACTAGCATAGAAAAAGTAATACATTTCTTTCCCTTTGTAGAAAGCTGAATATAATATATCTTTGAAGACAGGTTTGAGATTATCACCATGTTCTTCTATGGATAAATATAGGGGTTCAGTTCCTGAAGTAGTGGCATAGTTTTCAGGCAATAAATTCACGTAATGGTAAAAAAAAAGGAAGAAGCAGCAGCTACTGGTAGAGTAAAAACATTGGTAGTATGACTTTCCGTTCTACGCACCACAGTGTATTGATTTACAGAAGTGCCTTTCCGCTTTTCAAACTCCTATTTCCTGCCTTGCTCTGGCTGGTCCTCCCAGGGCCTGGGGCAGGGCCCATCACACACAGCCTCTCTGCCCGTGAGTGGCATTCATGGCAGGAGGATGATAAATGAATGCAGTAGGACTTAATGTTATCTACCTAATCCCCTGGATACCCAGTCTTCTGATTCCTGCAGTTATAAAGTCAGCTCGATATTTGATTTCTGCACAATGAAGTTTGTCTCAATAAAATTAGTTCCCGCAATTAGCTTCCTCAGCCACGATGAGCCAGCAGTAATGTGGCAAGTTTGTACTAATAGCTGAAACTGTGGTATCAGCTAATCCCACTTTCAAAGGTACTAGTGTGTAGATCCTTAACTAGCTCATCAGTTTAGTGGATGCATCTCTAAGGATTTTCCAAAAGCCCACATAGATTGAACACACCTAAAAATATAGGTTCATTACTTTATTTTATATACTAAGTAGCATTTATTGAATAATTACTCTCTGATAGGCACTGCACGAATACTTTAATACCCTGTGTCATACTGTCATAAGGACCTTTCCACCAATCACAAACAAAGCCAGGATGAGACTCGGGTGTGCTCCTTGGAAGTGAGAGAATGGTAGTTGTGCAGAGGACTGGAGATTTGTAGCCACCCATTTAGCAAGACCTGGGATGTCGGCTTCCGTTACAACCCACTCCAAGGCCATCTTGAAGTTCATGGTATTCCCTATACCGTTTCCAGGTTACAGACAAAACATTAGAAATCCTACTGAGTTTCTAAGTGGAAGGTCAGTTTGCTGCCGTCACCGGAAACGGAGCACAAACTCCATGTCTCCAGTTCTCTTCCCTCCTGGCCCTCATCCTCGATCACTTCAGGCCCCAATCACTAAACCTTTACCCAGCTAAAACACTCTCTCCTCTGGATGGTACACACACATTCACCCATGTGAGACTCTGCATTTGGATCCTTTCGGTGCTGTTTTTATTGATAACGGAACAGAAAATAAAGTAGTAATCCAATCCAAGGCTATCAAGCACAGAATGCATGTCTAAGAAATGCATTTTGTCTGGATGGAACATAATAGTAACTGAAATGGCAATCGTGTACTCAAGATACTTCTTGTTTGGGAGATAATAGCAGTGAGAATGCAAAAGAAAATGATCTATAATTTAAAGAAAAAGATCAGAAAAGGGGCATGTGTTCAGAAAATAAACAAGAACAAATAAAATCTTCCCGGTGGTGAATTTGGAAGCATTTCGGGATTGGAGTATACCTGAAAGTGAACAAATAGGCTGACTTATGGGGCACTTGAGAGAAAGTACATCACTTGGAGAG
This sequence comes from Tenrec ecaudatus, assembly GCF_050624435.1. NCBI lineage: Eukaryota > Metazoa > Chordata > Mammalia > Afrosoricida > Tenrecidae > Tenrec > Tenrec ecaudatus. Next base: position 27,541,415 of record NC_134539.1, read on the forward strand.
AATGGTGTGAACAGATACACAGAGATAGGGGAGTTCAAGGCATAATCACCTAATTTAGGAAAGTGTCTAAGATACCAGTATCTGAATGAATCTTCAGCAACTAAATGTCCCAGATTTCTCTCTCTCTCTCTCTCTCTCTCTCTCTCTCTCTCTCTCTCTCTCTCTCTCTCTCTCTCTCTCTCTCTCAACTCAATTCCGATTAGTTCATCTTGTTCTCTATGATCATCCCTTCTATATTGGCCTGATAATTTACTTCTGCTTGTCAAATTGAGAATATTTTCACTGTCTTCATCTGAATGTTCTAGGTTCAAGAAGTTGTGCATTAGGGAATGAAAGACATGTTACACCTGAACCAGAAAAATTCTAAGCAATGTAAGTCAACTCACATGAGTCCCTCTCCTGTGACCCGGTGATGCTTCAATAGTAATTTAAACCCACACAAAAGCACTCACCAGTGACTAGGAATGCAGATGAAGCTTGCAAAGATATTTATGGTAAAATGCATCGCTGTGATCATCAAAAATTCTAAATATCACACTCATGTCTACAGATACTGAAGGCTACATTTTAATAACCCTTATAATTCAACAGTCTTTACGTTAAGACACCTTACGCACTCACTTCTGACTCTATAGAACAGGGTACAACCACCTGGAGAGTTTCCATCACTGTAACTCTTTCTGGGAGTAGAGAACTCCAATCTTTCGCCCATGGAGCAGGCTGTGCTTTCGAATTGCTGACCTTGCAGATCATAGTGCAATATATATCAGTGATACCTCGGGACATGTAATTAGGAGGGCAAAGCAGCCCACCATATAAAGCATAACAAATCCTGCCCCTTTAAGTATATTACTGTTTGGGGTATTATACTTCACTTAGGTACTAAGTTACCATTGAAGAAACCTGGGTGGAAGGCACCTGGGACTTCTTTGGGATGGATGACTTTCCACAGTCTATAACTCTAGAATTCCTTTGAAGTAATGTACTGAAAGATGCATTACTGAACCTTAAAGAATCAGTGATAAATTTAACTGAAGATTAAAAGAAAAGCACTCACAAAGAAAGACTGACACAAAACATGACACTCTAGCCCCTCCCCTTTTCCTCTCTCTAGGATACAATGTTCCTGAAGCAGGATCTGGTTGTGATGGGGGACAGGAGGCTGATGCCTTTCATTCCCCGTGGGTGAGTGTATTATGTGAACTGCTTACTGCACATCCCAGGGGAGAGTTATTTCTTGCTGTTTTATTCCTCGGGCAGCATCTTAAGAACACTGCTTACTTTCCTGTTTCATGAGAGCGCTCGGGCTATTCCCTGAGGAGCTTACCCTCATCGGCAAGGGCAAAGTGATTGGCAAAGGCTAGGCTCACTGCCGGATTGCAGAGCGGAATGAGAAAAACAATGTAACTTCCTAAAAGTGGGTAAGCTAGTCCCGTGACCTTAGAAATCTCCTTTCACTATTGGTTTTTTGGCTTTTGAAATCCCAGGGTCTCATGCCCAATGAAGAAGTTGCCAATTCTCCAGAGGAAAAGTAGTGGCTCAAATCTTACATGGGAAAGAAAGAGCCATTTTGCTTATCTTGTCACTTATTTTTTAGCACTTAATCTTCACTTGTAGCCAGGGGTGATGCAGAAACTGACATTAGCCGAAATTTTGATTATTTACTAAGTTTGATAATTTTCTAGCAATGTTCTTTTAAGCAGCCTGCCAAGGTCTTTATCCTGAGAGCTTTTTGGAAGTTGTAATAAGCTTCAAGTGGTTAAGAGCTAGTTATCAATACATATTGTCATGCGAACAAATACCTAACCATTTTATACTATGCTTTGGTGAGTGGGGAAAATGCTACATGATTTGAATCATGTTTCCACTAATAGCACATGATTTGTATATCCCTTTAATTTTCATTTCCTCGGTGGACAAAAAATAGAGTTGTGACTGGGATGGGCAAAAATACTTTGCTTTCTACCATCCCTTATCCTTTAATATCTTCTTGATGTCTCCTACTAGTACATCCTAATTGCAATCACTAAATGCATGGGCAATCAAATAATAAAGCACATCACATGAGAGACTGTATTGATGTTATCCATTGCATAATGAATATGCACATTTTTACATAACAGGAGGGGCCCATTTCACTTCTAGTTTCTGGAAAAGCCAGATATGAAGGTAGAAAGAAGCACAGTACACTGGAATGCATGGCCCTAAACTGCTTCTGATACAATGAATAACCCGTAATCTTAAAGCGGTATAGGTGTAATGCTTGGAAGTTATTAAGATAAGGTTTCGAAGGATGGAATTGAAAATAAAGAGAGAATTCTGGTAAAAAATAAATATATGGTTACCTGTCCTCCTCCAAACAGGAGTTTATTGCTACATTTCTATATATCAGTTCTAAAGTTTGTCTATGTGTTCTGCCCATGGTCTTGTCACTCCATCACTCTGCTCTTGTATCCCTGCCATCCTGGTGATCATCATCTAGAGTATGCTCTGCTACCATAAGTCATACTTCTTAGTTACTGCTTTGAGCTTGTCTCCAAATCTCTGAAAAAAGTTATTATTTAATTTAACTGTATACAGTTGTACACAAATCTGTACTAGATGGAGGCCCCAAACAAAACAAATCCAACTAGACCCATTGCTATGATTTAAGTCTAAATAACAGTGACCCTGGGGTGTGTTTCCATGGCTGTCACCTTGCCTGAGTGCAGACAGCCTCATTTTCTCCCAAGGAGTCGCTGGTGACTTTGAACCACCAATCTTGCAAGCCTTTTGATTCGCCGTCCAATGCTGACTCAGCAGCAGCACTCATAATCCTTTATAGAGACAAAGCTGTTATATTTTATATATTTTAAAGTATAAAAAAATTTAGCTTCTCTTTAGTCAAAGAGAAAAGAAAAAAATACATAAATTACCCTCCATTCAAAATAGATGTACTTACATTTCATATTATGGGCACAATAAAACCCACTTGAAACTATTGATCTTCTGTAAACAATATTTTCTTATAGGAGAAACAAGACCCTTAAGGAAAGGGCTCAGGAAAATGCTTCCAGCATTGCTGCTTCCTAACGATATCAATTCAGGGCTATGTTCCTGGAGAAAGCAGGCTAGTAACGCAATGTTACTGACAATAAATCAATAAGTGGGAGTTAATAAACACACATTTATCGTTTATTTTACCTAAAATGTGATTCTGTGTACTATGCACCACACATATTTATTTTTATGATTTACGTAATAAAACGAAAAGGAACAAAGCATATTAGATGTCTGGCTGGTGACTGAGAAGCCAGTGGATGGGACTCACCAGGGGCGCTTCCTGGGGGACCAAGGAGGCAGCGTGTCTCAAGGGAGCAGGACTATTTGTCCAGTAGAGTCACTGTGAGCTAAAATCAGCCTAGTAGTAATAGGATTTTAAGATAAATTATGAGCAGATTTCAAAAAGTTTATGGTAAAATTAGATTAAAAAACAATGGAATTTCCCCATGAAGGTTTGGAAGCTCCTTCCTATCTTAACTATGGTACATTCAGTTGCCTCATATGCACTTGAAACCTGGACAAGTTATATAGAAATCACAGAAGACTTGATGCATTTAAACTGGGAACCGAAATTGTGAATGATTCTGTACTACCACTACAGGGCATATACTACAAGAAATAAGAGAAAAACCAGAGTGGTGCATGCTCCCCCATGGACATTGCAGCACAGTTCACACTAGCCAAAAACTGGGAGCAGCCCACATGCCAACAATATAAGAATGGATAAAGAAACGGTAGTATGCACGCACATAAAGGAAAATGACGCCTTCCCAAAGGAAGCATGAAACACCACATGACATGAAAGGACCTGTATGTCATCCATAAGGCTGAGTGAGGTTAGTCCATCACAAAAGAACACATGCTGTATGAGTCCACTACTATGTGGAGAAGCAACAATTAAACAACTCTTAGAGCCAGTCCCCAAGCAAGGGAGTAGAAAGCCAGCCATGAACCATGCATCATCCCCTGTATGCACTTCGTATGACAAGACTGCAACAAACCAACAGACAGCCACACTGAGAAGGAACCTTACTCAAAAGACAAGTGAAGACCAGGAGGGGGGCATCTAGATTTCAAAGGAAGCATTTATACTGTTGTTGGTGGGTGTGGTAGTTACATAATCTGGTGTCAATTTGTGAGGATTAGGAGTGAAGGGGTGGGGTCTGGCCTGTCAATCAAGATATAACCAGTGAGGCATCTGTGTGGGCAGGGCCTTGTCCTGAGAATTCTGGGAACTCCTGTATTTCCTCCTTGGAGGTAGGAGTCACTTCTCTCTCTCTGCTCACTCACATGGGGCTATGTCCTGGGAGCTGGAGAAGCCACATGGACCTACCCTGATGCAACCAGACCTCTGGAGCTGGAGAAGCCATGTAAAGATCCCTGCCAACACTGAGATGCTTACAACACCACTGGATCCACAAGACTTCCCACCTACTGGCTTTTGATCCTCCTACATTTGGCATCATTGCATGTGTTTTGTGAGTCTGAAGAGGACTCTATTGAGTGGTATTGGAATTATGGGTTAATATTGGATTTATGGAATTTATGGACTTTATCTGGACTGGGTTGGGACATTTTCTCAATATTCAACTGCTCTTGTATATAAACCTCTTTCATATATATATGTAAATATATATGTATATATATAATCTGTTTCTCCAGTCTATTAATCTGTCTATTAATAATATGTTTCTCCAGTCTCCCAAGACAAACACAGTGGGTAAATGGTGAAAAGCAACCTCACATTGAGAAGAAATGCTTAACAATTTTTGTAGAGAATAAACCCAGTTCTAGGTTCCTGATTAGACATTTTGACTTAGTTTCCACCCAACTCTCAGTGAAGCAAGCCAGGGGCTGTGCACTATGATGACCACAGTCACTGGCCTTTTGCGGGACATGGCATCTGCCATAGACTTTACCAGAAGGACTCAATGTGGAAACCCCGCTGAATGAACAGGGCCCTCCCTCAAAGTGACCTGTGCCCTTGGACTTCAGACTGAAATTCCCTGAGAGTAAAAACAAAGATTGGCTACCCCGAGACTGTGAAGTTAGAAGTCTAATAAAAGGGGACCAAGAACCACCATATATGTACTATTCCAATGCCCTCCTTGCATTAATATGACAGGTGTGGGAAGGACTGTTACAGGAAAACATTCCCTATCACCGAGTCCCATGTCCAATGCACACAAGCTCAGTTAGGTAAGAATCCGATCTATAGAAGGCAGCAACTCATGAACTGTAGTTCCCAGCTGGGCGATACTTGCATAATGTCCTTCTCTCTATGGTACCTTAAATTCAATGCCATTCACGATAGATCGATGAACTCGCCTAATACCCTCAGAGTATGATTGATAATGTTTTTGCCATAAAATGACTATGATATTGCTAATGTAAACCAGAGTTATACATACCCTGTGGGCAGCAGCTGGAGTCTGAGCTCCCACTTAATTCTAGCCCCTATCTGAGAATGGTTGGTCCACCCTCATGAAGTGATCCTTGAAGCTATGTGGGAGACAGCAAAGCATGGCTTAGGAAGCACTCAGTGCCCTGCTGTCAGGTGGAATCGTGTTTGGGGTCTTAAAGGCTTTTGTGTGAACAAGCAGCTGTCTAAATAATACGTCAACAAAGTCTACGTGGAAGAAGCACACCAGCCTGGGTGATCCAAGGGAGCACATCACAACATCGAAATATGATGAAGGGAAAGGGAGCAGAGCTGGAATTGGGAGCATCCAATGTGTGGACCCTCTGGAGGACAATGGAAATGAGAATCCATCTGCAGAGTGTGTACCTGTTTAGATGAAGCCACTGGCACATCTCCTCTGGCCACAGTCAAGGGAGGTGAACAGCCTTGCTATCAGACTTAACTCAGTGGAATTAAAGTATAATATGATACCTAGTCACCTGACTTTCCTCATGACCCATCCTGAATTTGCTCTAGGTTTAAATATTTCTCACTTCTATCATGACAGAAAGTTTCCCTCTGGCTTATTTTAATAGTGTAAGCTGTTTGTGTTTACTTTTTACTGCTTTTTCTTTCATTGCTTCGGTTCTTCCCAGTTTGTGGGGGCTCTTGCGGTTGGCTGTGGGGCATTCGGAAGCAAATTATGAACATGGGAGAGTGCACTAAACCTTGCTGTATGATGTCTATGTTTTGTAAAAGCAACTTTTACTATAGAAGTAAATAATCCATGGATTTTATATCAACGAAACTATCTGGTAAAATTGCTGCCTTGGAATTTTGGTGTTGGCGAAGAATATTGAATATACCCGTGGATTGCCAGGAGAATGAATGGATTTGCTTCCTTAGAAGCACAGGTGCTGAAATATCATCCCAGGTGTTTGAAGATGTTACCAGAAGGGACAAGTCCTTGAACAAGGACGTTATACTTGGCACAGTAAAGGGTCAGTGGAAGCAGACGACGCTCAGTAAAAAGACCTGACGCAGCGCTGCAACCGTGCGCAAGCAGACAAGGGGCTGCGAGGGCCGCACAGAGGAGCGCTCGCCGCTGCGCTGGAGAGGTTGCTCTCAGTGAAGAGTGACTCATGCCACCTAAGAAGGAAGAACATGCACCAATTCAACCTTCCTACAGATAGCACACAGCTAGTCTCTCACGCACACAGATTCGTACAAGGACTATTTTATATAGAAAATAATCTGCATACGTAGAATATCTAAGAACATAGCAAGAAAGCATATATGTATATATGTGTGTACATATGTATATGTATACACATTACATATATGTGTAATAAATAGTAGCAGGGATACCAGGAATTATCTCAGATATTATAAAACCAACTTCTTCATTTGACTGGTAGGAAAAGAAGCCAAATCAAAATATAGGAATATTTACAGAGTGTGATTTTTCTCTAGTGCTTGGTTCCTGCAGTTACCTTTCCCCTTACAGACATATACTCACAGCATCCCTCTAGGTACCACCTCCTAGTCTTGCTTCTTGTTAATTTAAATCAGTTCCAGATTCAGTGAATGCAAAGCACCAAATATTTCCAATGGGCCTGGAACCGTTCCTGGCCACAGAGGCACCTTGGTGGACCAGACCTACAGAACCATCGTCCAGGACACTAGCACAAAAAACTTATGTTGTATGGGTAGGTAAGCCTTTTTATTAGGAATGAGAAACACATTATTATAAGTGCTAAAACATGTAATAGGGATGAAGAAAGCTGATATTTTATTGTTGGAGAAATCTTAGGCTAGAAGACCAGAGCGAAAGAGGAAGACTCTCAGTGAGTTGGACTGACACAGAGGCTGCAGACGTAGACTAAAACGTAATAATTAACGGAACGATGTAACACCATGGAGTGCTCTGTTTTGTTGTATAAAGGTTTGCTACAAGTTGGAATGAACTCCAAGACACCTAAAAAAAAGCGAGGATGCCAAATATCGACATAAATTACACTCACTTGGATTTAACCACTTGATGGCAATATAGTTTTGAACTTCATTTAGATATTATTTAATAATCCTTTTTTAATGCATTTCTCTTATCAGTCACTAACAAGTCAAAGTTCCCCCCATGAAATGGATTCTATGTATGTGAAAAATTAATCAATTCAACAAGTTGTTTATCATACATAAAACAACTACTATGTGTCAGGTATTATTCCAGATGTTGAAGAGGAAGTGTTAATAATGGAGAGTTCATGCATTCCTCAAGAGCACAGGTGTGATCAACAGACATGCTCCATTAGAGCACCAGGTGGAAAATAAAGGCTGACAGGCAGGGCTACAGGAGAGAGAGAAGGAAATGGCTGAATTTAGAGATGGTAAAAAGTTGTCGGGTAAAGATTGCTGTCTTAAGAAAGGATGGAGAGTTAAATAGAAAAGAAGACAGAAGAGAAAGCACTTGTAATACATTAACTATATTTGATCACATGGCAAAATCAAGGATATTAGAAAATTATAATAGTGAGAAAATGCAGTGTATGTTATTATATTATGCCACTGAATTGTCAAACTGCCTCCAATATTGCCACTGTGTCTCCAACTCATTAGATTAGGAGAAAGCAATAGAAAGATAGGAAGGGAAGCTTCTAACTCAGCACCACTAAGCACAGGACACACATCCTGTGTCAAAGAAAGGCAAACCCTGGGCAGCTAGAAATACAAATCCTGTGACACTAGAAAGAGGGTAAGAATGTTCCCAGGCAATGTCTATTTCATTCTCATTCTATCTATACCTTATGATGAGCAAAGCATCTTCAGAGAATGGGCATAAAAATAGAACTTCCAGAGGACACAAGAAGCTGCCTTTATTCCACAGAAGTCTTATGTAGGCATGAAGAGTGAAATAGTAAAGAGGTACAAAGGAAGAAGGACTCTTATTTTCATCAGGAATTTCACAAGGTTCCCTGTAAAATGATTGCATTTGATATAAAAATGTAATGATACGTGACATTCTGATCGTAGCAGAGGAATGTAACTTATAGGATGTGGTGAAATTAAATTCACTGGGTGCATATGTGCAGCGTATTCAGCAGACGGAGTCGGACACTGAGCACAAGTAACTTTTTAGACATGGTATTTGGGAAAGAAATTCAGGAGATAGAGGAGCGATACAGCGGAGTTGAGGCAACGGGGGGAGGGGGGGGAACAAACCCCTCAATATCTGGAACTCTATTATGAAATGTATGGACCTGGCAAAATGAGGCTCAATTTGGGTTCAAAATGACCCGAGTTAAAGTATAAAATATTCTGACCAAAATACCCAAAAAAAACCCCTATTCTTCAGTGATAAAAGTAACAAAACCACAGGGGCAAGGTAGCAAACTACACTGCAGTTATGCCACCCCTTTAGAAGACTGATTTTCAAAGAGAGTCCAGAGGCTTTATAAACGTGTCTTCTGATTCTTTCTCTGCACTGAAGTCACATTGAATTAGAGGTATCCCCGAGCCTGTACCTTTCCCATCACCTTCCAAAGAAAAACTGGCTCCAAGGAAATCACTGCAGAAACAGAAGATGCCCCAAGCTTCGATTCCCCAGTGTTGTCACTAATTGTGCACAGAACAGGCAGCTAACTCAAAAAGACCGAATGCTAGCTTGGTTCCCTTTGGTTTCTTCCTGAAGCACCTTTCATTTGGCAGGAAAACTTAATGGTGATCATCTAATATGATTTCACAGATCCCTGGTGGCATTTCTAGGTAAGCATTGGACAGCTAACTACAAGGCATGCAGTGCAAACTGACCTGTTGCTCTGAGGTAGATCGATGAGACTGGATGCTTCAGTGAAGACTGGCAACCTTGAAACCTCTATATGGTGGCCATGACTCTGAGACATCGGTTGAGTTTGGTTGGGAAATCTGATTTCACATAGGCTTGCCTTGAGTAATGTCAGGGAACCCTTTTCTTCTTAGCAAAGATGAAATTAAAAGATAAACCACTAGGACACCTTGGCCTTTGATAGCTCCCAAGAAATGTTTTCTCACATATATTTCATTTGAGTATTTAAAATAACTGCTAATTTAGAGCTAACTAGAGTCATTCTATTTTTCTTAAATCCAAACTAGTTTCAATATACAAGTTTCATTCACTTAGATAGGTTACCATATAGTCTATCTCATCAATATATCCAGGAAGGTTCATTATGAAAATGGAGAGTAGAGATTCCTTTTTCAGAATGAATGAAAAATGTTACCCTAGAAAACCCAAATTAGAATATAGTCTGCAAAAAATATTAAATTGGAGACTTGAACTTTTAGAGCTCTGTTGGGGAATATTTTATCCTAACCCAACTAGAGTCCATTTGCATTACTGTCCTAAATCTAATCTAGATTTAGTCTCTTGTGTCTAAGAATGTAGATATTGTCATAGGATAGAAAATAGAAACAAATAAAAATTTTATTTTAAAAATGCATGCTAAGTAATTTGAAGTTTTTCCCCCAAGAGTTATTTAGATGTCAATTAAAGAGACCACATTTAATTTATGAATAAATTATAACTTGGTGTCAAATGAGCTATTGTATATTTTCATAATATGGACAAATATATACTACATTAAATCAGTGGTCATAAAACCTATCGTCGAACGGGAACTGTAGACAGGGTTATGACAGGATGACTCAAAAAGAGATAGCCAGGGGGCCATTATTCTAGAAGGATTTGGTATAATCGTGAAAATAATCTCAATCGGGAATAGAGTTTTTCTGGGTGTCAGTAAGAACTATGCCAGTTTGGGGTGTGTTTTAATTGACTACTTTTGAAATGTAAAAGATAAGATTAGGCACATACCCAGGGAAGATGGTGGGGGAGGGGGGCGGGGCAATACATGCCAAGCCAAATAGAGTTCTCCAAGGGCCCAGGAGCAGCGCATAGACTCAGTGAGAGAAGACATTGCTGTAGTTCCTACTGGGAGAGACAGACTTCCCTTCAAGGCTGTGCCCTGAATGCTGACCTCTGACCTCTTAAACTGTAAGAAATACACCTGCCGTGCCTTTGTTCAAGCTACTCACCCATTACTAGTCATTCTGTTATAATAGTACTAAGGAAATAAGATGTGTCTTATTGTGTTTCCCAGTTCCCCCCCAAATTGAGTCATATCTACTGATATATAGGTATAAAATAACTAATTAAATATCACTGGTACACAAAGAAAATAGTTGATACTTCAAAGGTTTCCTGAACCTATTAAAAAAGATTATTGCTGAATTATACAACATATAAACACTAGTTTAGGTCCAGGGATATTTAAATGATAGATAAATTCAAATGGGGTATAAACATATAACACATATTAAAACAAAGCTTAGGATTGTCTACTAGAAAACTTCAGCATTAATCTTACTGATAGAACAATACACCTATATCCCTGTAGCAATCGGTTCCAAACTGTGTGCTGCTGGAGTAACAGCCGATACTTTAATTCAGTGTTTTCAATCACGGTAGGCTAACTGATGGAAGCGAAAGAGACTGAGCTAGAATCCTTCCATGGGAAGTGGACACAGCTCATTGACTCTTACCTATGGTAAAGACCACAAGGACCAACCGTAATGCATTATGAGTAGGCCAGTCATCAGAAGGCAATTCATCATTGAAGTTAGAATGAAGAAAAGACTATGAGTAATCTTGATACCAAATATCTGGCATTTACACAATTCTAATATAGTACAAGGAGCTCTGGTAACTTGTGGGTTACTCACTGAGTGGCTAAAAATAGTGACTTGCCAGTAAGACGGTAACGATGTAAATTCTTGGGGAAAAGTTCTAGTCAGTCCTATAGGGTCACTATGACTTAGAATTCACTTAATAGTGATGTGTGGAAGGGAAGGTAGTACAAATTGGCTGTGAAACAATCAAAAGTAAATTTCTATATAAAAATGTTACTGCTAGATATTCAGAAATACATTAAAACTTAAGATGTTCTGCAAAGAAAGGGAAGAAAGAGAATCAGAAGTTGAGTAATATTAAATACTATTCTGTATCAGTAGCATATTCTTAAAAAGACTAACATAAACCCAGAAATACAGAGGTGTCAAACTCTAAACCAAAACAAAGTCTAAATGCTTTGGTATACAGTTCTGACTTATAAAGCAGGATCATGATAAATGGAGAAAAGATTCAATTTATTGAGAATTTCATTAATTGGATGCAGAATCAAAGCACATGGAAACATATGTCTAAACCTTAAACACAGTCTTTCACTGAGGTATCTGCTGCAAAATGGCCTTTAAATGTGATCAACAGCAAAGACCTCATTTTGAAGGTGTTTCTGACCCAAATCATGGCCTTTTTATCATTTCACATGGATGAGAAAGCCAGACAATGCATAGAGAAAACAGAAGAATTAGGGTGTTGGGGAAGAATATTGAATAGATAATGGACTGACAGAAAAACAAACCAAGCTGTCTGAAAGAAGTACAGTCAAAATGCTCCAGACACATTGCCAGCAAGGGCAGGTCTAAAGAGAGGTACATCATTATGAGCAACGTAGAGGTCAGTCAAAAAAAGAAAGATGCTGAATGAGACAGAGTGACACTGCGGCTGCAAAAATGTGCACATGCAAACAGCAATGACTGTGGGAATGGAACAAGAACAGTCAGTGTTCCCTTCTGTTGTGCATGGGTCCCTACGGGTCAAGGTCAAGAACAGGAGAAAGAAGATTGTGGTAATCACCTAATCTGGTGTCAATTTAAGGATTAAGAGTGTAGGGGTGGAGTCCAGGTTGTCAATCTGGAGAAAGCCAATGAGACTTATATGGGGGCATGGCCTTCTCCTGAGAATTCTGGGAAATCTGGTACTTCCACCTAGGAGGCAGAAGACCTCTCTCTCTCTCCTTCTCTCTCTCTCTCTCTCTCTCTCTCTCTCTCTCTCTCTCTCTCTCTCTCTCTCTCTTTCTGTCACTTCCTGGAGACATTGTAAAAGACAAGCCACATGTACACAACCTCGGAAGATGGAGAAGCCACAGAGAAACCTCTGCCAGCACTGAGATGTTTACATTGTCACTGGACCCAAAGATTTTCTACCCACTGGCTTGTGATTGCCCTGCATTTGACTTCATTGTATGTGTTTCGTGAGTCTGAAGAGGACGCTATAGATTGGTATCGGACATACGGGCTAATATCAGACATATGGCCTTGGAATGGACAGGGTTGGGATGTTATCTCAATGTTCAATTCATCTTGTATATAAATCTCTTTCTTTTTTTTTTTTTTTTGTAGTTAGTTCAGGGATCATTTGTTGACCTTTGGGAGTGTTTTCCAGTCCAGTCTGTTGGGGCACCATGCCCTGGCCCCAAAGTCCACCATCAGCATTCCCTGGGGACCTTGCTGCTCCATTCCCTTGTTGTTCTGTTGCACCCCCTTAGTGTTTTGCCTCAGTGTTGTGGGATCAGATCAGGTGCAATTCCCACACTGTGTCTCTGGTGTTGTCCCCTGTAGGGCTATGGATCAGTGAGGGGTGTCATGTCTCATAGTGGGGCTGACCATGTGGTCCTCTCTGTGGACTGGCTGCTCTAATTGGGACCATAGTCCTCAAGGTCTGGTGGGCCAGGATGTACTCCACTCTCTCCTCCTGTTTCATCTATTCCTGTGTGCTCCAATCAGATATGTCCCTCTCCTGGAACTGCAGAAATCTCTTTCTTATACACATATGTGCATCCTTAGATTTGGTTCTGTAGTCTACCCAGACTAATGCAAAGATCAAGTTGTATAACTGATGTAGTTACCAAATATTTCACAGAGAGTGAGACAAAAGACAGGAATACTACAGGGCAGTCTTCTAGGCAGTCTGTGTTAGGAAACCAGATGAGACCAAAATGAGACACAGGAATTGGATGATGTGAAGGTATACATATATGTATCAGACTTAGGTAATTCATATGGTGAAAATAATGTATTATGTCACGCCATCATTAACAAACTCATCAATTAAGAGTATGGCATGAGGTAGATAAAACAAGATAGGCATATAAAATCTGTTTCAAGAATGCACAATAAAGTTATACTCTAATCTTCATTAAATAATTTTCTTGGATGCAGGCCACAAGCCGGTTAGAATAGTAAGCCTTTGGGTATAATACACTTGAATTGAATTCTGCATCTCCCCATATTTTGTTTAGTAACCTTGGCTATTTATCTTAATTTCTTAGAGCTTCAGTTTATTAATTTTAAAATGGATTTAATAACACCTATCACATCCAATTGTTGTCAAAATCAAATTAGAAACTGTCATTAAATTTCTTTGTAGTATTGATTGGCTCATAATGTAGAATGACAGTAACTTCATAAATGCTACTTACTATTAGCAGTTTAAATTTTTAGGAGAAAAAAAATCCCAATGTTTCCCAAGGGAAACATTTAAGCACTCTCTCCTATATATTCAAAGTTCATGGTCTATGGAAGAAAATATATAGCTCTACCTATACCATAAAAATTCTCTATTTTTAATAACCTTGTCATAAAACTCGAGATTAATCAAGCTAGAGGCTAAGGGTCCAGTGGCAATGTAAACGTCGCAGTGCTGGCAGCGGTCTCTCTGTGGCTTCTCCATCTTCCGAGGTCTGATTGTGCTTTTCACTGGAAAACCTGCTTAGAAGGGTAGAGAGTTTGGAATCCAAATACTCTGAAAACAGAGACCTGAACAAAAATAAAATATCAAGAACTTAAAGAGCTGGTCAATGCTAGAAAGCAGAAGAAAGCCGCGGGTTACAGAGCCACAAAAGTAACCTTTAATTAATTTGGGTACCATCCCAATGTGAGACGTGTCAATTGAAAGGATCAGCTAGAGCGGAAACAAACAGATGCAGAAGACTTAGGGAAGCCCTCTTCGACAAGCAGCCAGCACGATTCTGAGAGAAAACTCAGCATCGAGATGGTTTGGTAAGTGCTCTCCTCTCTTGTGAACTAGGGAGCATTTTCTATGAAACCTCATCATTAAACCATCTTAAGTTTTTTTTGTTCTGTTTTTTAAAGAGCATCAAAGTAACTTTCAGATGGGAAAGATAGCTTGTTATAAGGAGAGAGCAGTTTGTTCTGAACAAGATGCAGTTTAGTTCCTGGCAAGAGTGCTCACTCGTAATTTAAGATCCTTCGCTTATGGGTCTAATGTGCATTTAGTAAGTATGAGTTAATCGTTGCATGCTCCAAGAGCACAGTGTCTGGTTCTAAACCAGTACGAGAAGTGGAAAGGTGAAAAGGACATGTTGACTATAAAACTAAGAGAGACTATGGACTATATTTAGCATCCATACGGTATCATCTCAGAACTGAGAAATGAGGCCAGACTTAAGCCATGTGTTTGAGACAGCTTATGATGGTGGTGATGTGATAGTTACTGCTATTAATGTTGTTATTGTGGCTCAGTTCCATCAAGCCAATTCCAATCCATATGAACTTATATATCCACACACACAACAGAATGGAACACTGCCCACTCGGACAGCGTCCTCACAAATGTCCCTGTGCCTGAGCCCATTATTGCAGCTGAAGGGTCCATCCACCTCCGTCAGGCCCTTCCTCTTTTCACTGCCTTTCCATGTTACCCAGCTGATGCCTTCCTCTGGAGACTGGTCTCTCCTGATGACATGTCCAAAGTTTGTAAGATGAAGTATCCCCAACCTTGTGTAAAATAAATTAAACAAGATTTCCAAATGATCTGGCCACACTTCTTCAAAGACAGACTTGTTTGTCTTTTTGGTAGTCCATGGTACTTTCAACATGCTTTGCAAGCATCACAATTTGAACACATAAATTCTTCTTTATACAACGTTCAACTTTCACATGCATATAAGGCATTGGAAAACACCACGGCTTCGGACAGGTACACCTTTTTCCTCAAGGTACACCCTGGCTTTTCAACACTCTAAAGGAAGTTTTGTGCAGCGCATTTACCCAAAGGAATGTGTCTTTTGATCTCTTAACTGTTGTTTCTATGAGTATTGGCTGTGGATACAAGTCATACAAAATCCTTGACAACTTTAATCTTCTCTTCATTTATCATAATATTATCTGTTGTTGCACTTGTAGAGATTTTTGGTCTTCTTCTGTTGAGTTGTCATCTATCCCGAAGGCTGCGATCCTTGATCATCGTCAGCAAGCGCTTCATGTCCTTAGCAGACAGGGCACTGCTATTACTAATACCTAGATTATGAAAGCATCATACGCACTATCTTAATATTCCTCAGAAAGAATGTAGAGTGCTGCAGGATGAGGATGGCTGGCTGTTCTGCAATCTGATCTTAGTAGGGGCTGCTGAGTCTGTTCTCACTCGCAGTGATGCGTGTACAACAGGAAGAGGCACCCCTGGTCCTGCTATTCTCCCAGTCGTTGCTTGGTTGCAGCCCACATGTCACTCCATCCCCTGCAGGATTTTCTGCTTCATTGCTGGCACTCTGCTTTCCCAAGGATGATGTCCTTCTTCAAAATCTGGTCCCTCCTGGCAATGTCCACCATATCAGAGACAGTCTGTCCATCCTTGCTTCCCAAGAGCATTCTAGATGGACTTTTTTTTTAAGAGAGATTTGTCTGTAGTCTAGCACACTTAAAATATTAGGAATGGGTCCCCATACTTCTCATGTCTCAAAATACCTTTATAGGGCAACTCTAACACTGAGCATAATAATCTCAGTTTCATTCCCAAATGTGTAACATTATATATTCTTTGATTTATCTCTAACTAATGTTGAGCTATCAGGGACCTGTTGAATTATAGTGAATGATTGACATAACCAGTGTCAATGATTTCGAATCATTTCCTGTCTCTGGATATGACTTGAAAAACAGTGATTTATAATGTACTCTATGTCCTATAAGGTCCCAGTGGCAGAAATGACATACTTTTTCCCCTAAGTCTATATAAATACATATTTATTTTAAGTAAAGTGGAATCCTATACCTTTAGTACAAAGAAAATTATATAGAGATGTTAAAATCCCATCTTAGAGTCTTAGTCAGTAACATTTATGTAAAAGTTACCTTGCCCTTCAGGAATTCAAAAAAAGAACTAACCTTTGAAGACCGCTTCCTTTCCCTTAACATCACAATAAAGCAAACCTTCCATGGAGTTTGGGAACATGCCATACATTAATTTTATATATTCTCCATTTAACTTTTATTATTACTTTAGCCCAGGTGTCACCTTCTATTGGCAATAATTCTGTAGGAAGTTATTTCTTGTTCTTTCTTTGACTGCTTATACAGCTTGTAGTTAATCAAGCATAACAGAGTATTTAAATAAAATGAGACCAAGTTTTAGGAACAGTTATTGTATACATAAGGCTGCACAAAAGTGGAAATGTAGATGTGAAATATCTGAGCACAAGACAAGGCAGGGCAAAAAGAACACTGTATTATTCGTAGCACACAAAATTATATCTGCAAAATTCCCTGTAAAATGACCCTGAGTCACATTGTCATGCAGGCAATTCTGACTCATAGTGCTGTGATAGGACAAAGTAGAAGTGCTTTTTCCCGTTTCCAAGGGTGTAATCGTTACTAATGCAGAATGCAATATATTTCCCTCGTGGAGGAGCTGATGCCTTGCAACTACTGACATTGGGATAGTAGTCTTGTACCCTAACCACTGCACAGAAGCAAGCTCTTTGTTGGATGACCACTTGTAATTCTCAAACATAATGAGACTTATCACACATTCAGTTTGGATGGTGCTTTGTAGAGTTTATTCCGTTTAGAATTTGACCTTTAAAGTTGTCTCAGATTTTCTCTGTCTTTCCAAATTAATTACTTCATGATAAATCTTAAAAAAAAAAAAACCACGCACACACTACTCATTGTCCACTTGTCTCCTTTCTTTAAGAAATGGTCATTGCATCTTTAGAAGGTAGATATTCATTTAACAAGCAATTAACCACCTCATCTGGTCTAGTGAGCCTACTGAAAATCTAGAACATATTATTATTTTTGCATTAAGTTGAATAATATTCCCTTAACATATGGTTCAGGCAACTGGATTCCCTAATAAGTATTTATAATGACTACTTAAAATGCTATGTGTAATGTTTGATTTTAATTTTCAAATACAATCATGTTTCAAAAAGGCAAGCAACAGCCTGCTTTTCACAGCATAGTAAAAATATTAGATCCCTTACATTTCTAGTATACTTATTGCAACAGTGAAGTGCTTGCCTGTTAAATTCTATCAATTAAGAATCTGATGACTGCTAACCACAAAATTAGTCATTCAAACTCACCAACTTCTTCAAGAATGAGTGACGAAGGCCATTACTTATGGAAGATTTACAGAATAGTAATGCTATATAGGGTGACTGAGCTGGAATCATTTCAGAAACAGTGAGTTTGGCTTGGATTTTGGATCATATGGTATATATTTGAAATCTGTGGATTATGATAGAAGAAGGCTCCGAGATTGCTTTCAGTTTTACCAGATTGCTGTGGACAGACCTGTGAGCAGACCACATCTACAGAGGGGATGTTACTGTAGAACTTCTTGAGGACAGGTCTGGGGGTTTTCTGTAAGGGTGCTCAGAAATTTGGACGGGGTCATGTGACTGTTCACCAATGGAACCAGATTAGCCCTTAGGCTGACCCTCTGCAATTCCATGCAGTGCACATAGTTACCCGATGCCATTTCCCCGGAGAACTCTACTGTTTCTCATTGCTCATCATCAAGAAGGTAGGAAAAGAAGAGGCCCGTGACTTTATTCAGCATGAACTAATCCACAAACGTCACCTGAGTGCTTTAAGGGCTTCTTCCAGCCTATCAAGTTCTCCTCAATACTTTTTGATTTAACATTGTACTTGCCCGGAGGT
The DNA here is from genome assembly GCF_050624435.1 of Tenrec ecaudatus. Classification (NCBI taxonomy): domain Eukaryota; kingdom Metazoa; phylum Chordata; class Mammalia; order Afrosoricida; family Tenrecidae; genus Tenrec; species Tenrec ecaudatus. The sequence continues at coordinate 27,559,701 of NC_134539.1, forward strand.
CTGAAGCCAGTGATAATTTTCATAATTATACTATTGTATTATATTTTAATGCAACTTCTTTTAGTCTAAAATTGTTTTGTAAAAACTGTGTATATTGTTAGTCTTATTTAATCTGAAACATACACCAGGTCCTTGATCAGTGTCTTTGAGGACTGCTAGTGGTGTAGTGGGTGCCTGTTGGGTTGTAATCCACATGATTGGTAGTTCAAAATCATCAGCCGCTTCCAGAGAGAATGACTGGGATTGATATTCCCATTAACAGTTACAGTCTCAGAAACCCACAGAGAGTCGTTATGAGTCAGAACTGACTCCATGGCAGTGAGTGCGAGTGAATGAGTAAATCAGTGAGGGAAGGGGGAGAGTGGGGAGAGGAAGGAAGCAGGGAAGGAAGGGACCGATGTCTTCGGAGTAAACTCAAGCTTTTCAGCACAATTTGCTTCTTCCCATCTAGTTTTCTTTAGCCATCTCTTTCTACATAGCTGCAGTCATACACTTCCCCGGACACTGTAAACCCTGATAACTAACTCACCGCTCAGTCTGTTTGAATCAGGCACTGCCGAGTCTATGTTCTTCAGTTTCAGCATATTCTCTAACTTGATTTTACTTGTATTAAAACCCTACCCTCCAAGACCACCTAACCCATGCACAATCACCTACCCCTTACATTGACAGATGGATGGAGCCTCTTACACAATAGCAGAGAAAGGACATATGCAAAGTGTGTCATCATGGAAGGATGGACATAATGCAATCGTAGCAACACAGTTCTGTGCTAGTAATGTTAAGGAGTCTTTCATTACATTTTAAAAGAAACAAGTTGAGGACTAGGTAATTGTGCATGGCTCAGGTTTTCCGTCACCCATTTATTGTGCCTTTTTCCAACCATTATCACCTGCTCCCTCCAAATCAAACACAAACTAAACAGACCCACTGTGCACCCGGACAACTCACCGCGTTGCTGGAAGACAGACGAGAACTGTGGCATCCGGCTTCCAAAGTCACGCATCTTTGTCAAATCATATTGCCTCATCTCTCTCCCGGGAATTTGGCAGATTCGGCCAACATTGAACTACAGTAGCAAAAGGTGGTTTGTTCTTTAATTACTATGGCCTGTTTTTCTCCTAATTTTGACACTATTATTCTGAACTTAAAGGCTAATGACAGTGTACTGAATTGTGCTAAGTATATGTCTTTTCATTGACTATTCTGTGTGACTTTTTCTTCATAAATAAAACACCAACTAATAGGCTTACAATTTCCCAAATCTTGCCAAATCTTGCTTGACACTGCATAAGCCCACATTATCTTAGTTTGGGGGCTCCTTCTGACAGCTTCCTTAAGTTTGGCTTAAGGCTTGCAGTGTTCCCGAGACTCAGAAAGAAATCGGCTGCTCCAGGGACAAGAGCAAATAGATGAATTTCTAATCTATATAGGCCCATGTTATCTCCTTTTATTTATTTATATTTTCAAATAATGAGGGAGAATTCTTCCAAAGCTACACCTGGCTTCTGACATGTTTAAAAGATTAACAAAGCATAGATCGTGTTCAGTTCTTTTGGAGATAATTTTGCATCCCTTTTATCTAGTTTGGCGTGGTGGCGATGAAGAGATCACTAATTTGAATAAAGTTGGATGGCATTCGCTTGTGAGGGAGAAAGGAAACGGGAATAACTGGCTCACGTTAATGACAAGGTTCTTCTGAGACAAAAAGTACAGTATTCTACAATTAAGGGCAAAAGCCCCTCCCTACGAACCCCAATCTGTTGACCGGAGCAGCACAGTTAGAACATCTAGGAGGGGCTCCACATTCTTTGTAGAAAAAATGTTGCCCTGCGAGTTTCCAAAGATACAAATATTTGCAGCGTAAGAAAGCTTCATCTTTCTCTGGTAGATACGAACTACTGACCCAACATGTAACCCACTACACAACCACAGGCCCTTAGTTCCCTCCCAGGATACAAAACAATGTATAATAACCTCAAAAACCATCACTGTTCTGTTTTTTTTAATTCATTTCATTTTCAAGTATGTCTTAGCTGTTGGGGGTGGGATCTGATGATGAGAAGAAAATCAATGCAATATGAATAAAAAAAAAATAAGGTCAGCATTCTCTCAAAATCTTCACAATAAACCCTATCGCTGAAATTAAGACAATATATACTGCCTGGCATTATTTTTTTTGGCTGAAATCTCTTTTGATTGTGGGTTCCCTGTTTTGATTCATCAGGGAAGACAGCTATTAAATATGGATGCACTTTGAATAATAAAGAAAAATAATTATAATGGTTATATTGGCAATCAGCCCATAAAAATCCATGGGTTCTGAGAATGTACTCTGCCGACTTCACTCTTTAACTTTTTAAATCTCATGCCAACATCAAATAGTGTAACTTGAGTGTGTTCCTAATGGTAACATATGTACAGAACATGGTTCCTCTTAAAGGTTGTATTTCTTATTTTCTGGTTAGCCAGCAAAAAAAATTTTTTCCAAAGTATGTTCACAAATTGCATTTACAATTATTCTTTATAAACAAAGGAGCGTATAATTTATGTCAAATGTATTTGCATACATCAAGAGATACAAGTACACACTAACCAAATTATCAAACCAAAATTTCCTGGTTCATCCAGATTATTCCCCCAGAGTACATTTAGAGTCTAAGAAAGCAAGCAAAAGCCGTTCCCTTTTAATTAATGGGTAGCATACCTAGCAGGTACATTTTAGCGTCAGGACGTTGACAGTGACAGTGCAGAGTTAGGTCCATGTCCCTGGAGGTATCACCGAGTACAGGGCAATTCTTTTCATTTTACCAGACATACATAGTATGTTATGATGGAAAGTAAACTGGATTGATAGGAGTCAAGATAATTTTGCCTTAACATTACCCGTAAGTAGTAAATAAGCAATTTTTTGACTTGGGTCTCTTCACCTTGGTAAGAAAAGGAATGTTTTTTATGCTCCCTTCTAACTCCGGCTTTCCAGGGTTTGGAGATTTTACATTCATATAGAGGCTTGCAAATGCCCCAAAGCTTTCCAGGGGGATCAGAATTTTCCATTGCAATCATGTGCAAAGGCTAAAATACAACTTCAGAAAAGAGTCGGCCAGAGTTTGACTCGCAACTTTAATAAATTACTTGTCTCAATGACAGTAACTATGAGTATTAGGAGGAAAATTGGAATAGATCAGTAACTTTTTCCCTAAGGCACTTATGGTAAGATGCGAAGTCAAAAAATGTGAATAATTAGAAAGAACCATTTTATTTACTTACTGTTTTCGGGGGTGCAAACCAAACCTCCCTCATTTTCCCCCTTAATAGTTTTGCCTATTCTTTGATGCTTGATGTAATTCTGAAAAAAATGTCATCAGTTTTTCAATTATGAGCACGGTCCTCGCTGATTAATAGATTTCAGTAGAATTTCCATATTAAAACATACTGGGCTCTGCCATACTACACAGTCTTCATCCCAGAAATGTTTGTATACAGTAGCTTTTTCCCCTATGAGACCAGACCAAAACCAGGGATGCACATGATAGACAACAGTGGAGGAGGTGGGGAAAGGGAAACAAAGGGATGAATATAAGGAAGAAAAGGGGAGTGGGGACATGGGGCACTAACCCACCCAAGGGGAGGGTATTGTTTATATCTCCACAGGGAAAGTGGGACCAGACTTCAACCCAGTGCCACAAGGTGTGAATGCAATATCCCGGCGTGGAGTAGGGCCCAGCACCAAAAATTAAGTGGATTCCTGCCCCTCCCCCGAAAAGAATTTGTTTCAAAGGATGACATTGATTCTGCAGCTCCGATCAGAGCACACGGGAGCGATGAAGGGGCAGGAGGAGACAGTGGAACACAGTCTGGCTCCCGAGGCCGTGAGAATGATGTTCCTGAGTAGAGCAGCCAGTCCACAGAGAGAACAACATGGCTGGCCCTACTATGAGACATGATGCCCCTCAGTGACTAAGGGTGATACAGGGGACAGCACCAGAGACACAGTGTGGGAATTGCACCTGACCTGATCCCACCACACCAAGGCAAAGCACTGGGGGAGTGCAGTGGAACAGCAAGGGAATGGAGTGGCAAGGTCCCCAGGGAATGCTGAAAGTGGACTTTGGGGCCATGGCGTGGTGCCCCAACAGACTGGACTGGAAAACACTCCTTAGGGCCAGCAAACGATCCTTGAACGAACTACAAGCCTTTCTTTTGTGAAAAAAAAAAAAAAAACATACTGGGAAGAAATATGTGGTGGTCTGCATCTGAAAAAACAAAAGGCCAATGAAATGCAATGGATCACTGTGGGGCACTCTTTGGTGTCCTAGAAAAAGATATGGCTCTCAGGTTGTAAGGCACCCAAAATGTGCCGGGAAAATGCTATCTAGTCATAGTAGACTTATATGGAGTGAAGTTTTTGAGGCCTTCATTTGTATATATGAAATAAGAAATATAAGAAAAATAGCTGCAAGTATCAGATATCCAAGATATGAATCGAGGACAATTAGAATCTATAAAAAATGAACAAGAAAACATATTTGAACCAGAATAAAGGGATGGACCAGTACACAAAATGAACCAGAGTAAATATAAACACCAGGGGTATTACTCAGCTGAAATAGATTGCTATTGACCATTCAGAATTAGACAATCAAACAGTCTACTCTATGGGGGCTTCAGAAGTTCATGGAAAACTAAATTTGAAAGATAATAGAATTTTCTCACAACTTTTTATGTCCCCACATATGCTAGCATTGAAAAATTGATGAGAAATTATATTGTTTTCATATTAAAAAAATTCAAAGGGCTAAAATTTGTGCTATTAGAGAGAGGATGATATTCATATGCATATAAAGAGCAGCTGCTAATATGGCAGCTATTCTAATTAATGCATCAAATAATATATCCAAAGATATATACATCGAATATTTGTATTAATATCCATATTATTAAATTGATCGAATATGTAATTTAAATGTATTGATGATTACTTGCTACTGAAGACAAAAATTATAAACCCAAAGGGAGCATCTTCATAGTTGAAAACAAGAGATTGGTGAGAGTAACACTGCTGCAGACGGCGTGAAATGAGTTCTTAAGCAAATGGCATAGCCATTGTAAAGACAATGTTTCAATGCAGTGATGAAGCACTAGAAGCACTTACTAGTCTATGCCAGGAAATTTGGAAGACAGTTACTTGGTCAACTTACTAGAAGAGATCCATATGTGTACCAATTGCACAGCAAGGTGATCAAATAGAATCATATAAATGATGTCACATGCAAGTAAAATTTTACTGAAGATCATCCAAGAACAATGGCAGCTATGCATTGGTAGGGAGCTGCAAGAGGTTCAGGGTGGATTCAAAAGAGGATATGTAACTAACAATATAATTGTTGATGTAACATGGATCTTTGCTGAAATCAAAGAATAGCAGAGAATACCAGAAAGATGTCTAGATTATAGATTTCCATAACGAGCTATGGGTAAACTGGAGAAGAATAGAAATAACAGAATACTTCAACGTGCTCATGCAAGGCAGCTGTGCAAACAGAACATACTGCATGGTATCCTATCAGGAAATATGTGTGACAGGGTGTATCCTCACCTCCTTTTCATTCAATCTGTATGCTGAGCAAATCATCAAAGGAGCTGGCTTACACAAAGAAGAATGTGACATCAGGAGGGACCAATCTCTGAATATGAGCATCATGCTTGGTAGAGTCGAAGGTAAACATACAGCAGGAGATTCCATCAGATGAAGTTCCATAGTGGTTAGAACAATGGGTTCAAACCTAGGTAACACTTGTGCAGATGGTGCAGGGCCAAGTAGAGCTTTGTTTTTTGTACATAGAGCCACTCTGAATTGGAACCTCCTCTCTGTCACCTGACGATCATAACAAGAACAATGGTTAAAATGGAGTCACAGTGGTGAATGTCACAATTTTATGAAGCAAGTAGTCACCAACTGCCTAGAGACAAAATCCAGAATTGTGAGACAGGAAATAATTTAGTATTCACTGGTACATTCTGTGTAAGAAACAAGAAACAGCATATTGTTCTAGCAATTGTTGCAATAGTTTTTGTGACTGAAACTCATGGTAAAGACGATCTAATTAAGATAAACTATTAAAGCACAAGTCAAAGGATGTTCTTAAATGAATTAATAATCTAATAATAAATATTAAAATAATGCAGAGCAAATAGTTAAAGTTCAATTAATAATAGGTTATTGACACTGTCTGAAAGTATTTCACAGGCTATGAAAAATACACAGTCAATAAAAGAGACAAGAGAGAAAAAATAAAACAGTATTTCAAGGCATCTTCAAAAATTTGTGAAAAGATAACAATTATATAGTTGAGAAACCAACAGCTGCCAACTCAACCACTTAATGAAAATCAATATAAACTGTAATGGGAAAAGCAGCAGCATGAGACTGTGTGTCAGACACACTTAAAAGAACACCATCACGTTGGAAGTGGTCCTAGCCAAATGTATAACCAACTACACATGTGGGGAATTATAAGGTACATAAAATTAAGCATCCACCAAAATAGCAATCACCTGCTTTCCTTCTTCCATAGTCATGAAAGACAAGTATTGAGATTATGAAAGACTACATTGAGACAAAGAACATTCTGTAATTGCAAATTGTTCAAACACGTACTCAAGATAAAATGACAGTGATTGGAATAGATGATCTATTGGTTGCTGCTAGTAATTGGAATAAACACATTGGGCTACAAAGAAGAAACATCGGTATTTGGAAAATAAGGTTTTGGTGGTAGAAAAGATGCAAGATATTTCAAAATAATTTTTCAAACATAGGATTTCCCTATTGGGATGCAATTTTCCAGCAACATAAACATCTCTCTATATTGACTTCACTGGATAGAACTAAGCGTATCAAATCAAAGCGTCAAATCCACTACCCCATGGAAAGAGGCTATGAAGATGATCCACATTGAAACAGACCAGGGATAACTGTGGAAAAAACATAAATTACTCAACACTAATTCAAACTGAAGCCTAAGAAAATTAAAACAAATTCATGAGAGCTAAAGTATGACCTTGAATGTATCCCACCTGAAAATAAAGAGCATATCAATAATACATATGACACACTAAACCCTATTGACCAAACACAGGTGAGTTTAGGACGATATCCAGGACATCACACATAAACACTGTCAAAGGTCTTAAGTGAATGATATGCTTAGCATTTCTCAAGATGAAAGAACTGAAGAAAAACTTCAAGACTCCAATTGCAATCATAAAGGATTCTTTGGACAAAGAATTGAATGTTAAAGGAAAATCTAAAAAAGATGGAAACATATAGTCATTGTACCATGAATAACTGGAAATTTCTGGAGGCAACCTATGTTTAAGAAGAAATGGTCCTGAAGGAAGAAGTTCAAGATGGTCGGAGTCTCTGGTCTAAAACAGGTGTCCAGGAACTGAAGAGACACCAATTCAGATATTTCAGCACATAAAATACTGGAAGAGCTCACCCATGTATGTCAATATATTTTGAAGATCGCTACCTGATCAATGATTTTCTGTAAGAGCCGCATACCGCATATACACACCTTCAGGGATATTTCAAAGAACAATGACCCACTGAAATGTAGAAATTACTGAACAGAATCATGTTACATGCAAGTAAAATTATGGTGGAGATAATTCATAAGTATTTGCAACCATACATTGACAGGGAACTGCCAGAAATTCATGCCACATTCAGAAGAAAATCTGGAGCAAGGTATATCATTACTGATACCAGATAGGTGTTTAGATATTAGCTTAAAGCAGTGAGCTAAGGCTATTTGTGTTTTATTGACTATGCAAAGGCATTAGACACTGTATATAATAAATCCTGAGTAACACTGTGAAAAATAGAAATCGAGAACATTGCATTGTGCATTGCAGAACTTGTTGTAAACCAAAACCAAAAGACTCAAACAGAACAGGGTTTAAAATCATGAAAGTTGTATCATTTCAACATATTTATTGAATCTGTATAGTTCACAAATCATGTGAGAATCGGGACTCTATGAAGAATAGGCATCACATTTGGAGGAAGTATCGTTGACAGCCTTCGAAATGCAGATGACACAATCTTGCTTGCTGATAGAGGACTTGAGACACTCACTGAAGACCAAAGACCACAGGCTTCACTGTGGATTGCACCTTACCATAAAGAAAACTAACACCGTCACAAGTCCACTGGGGCAGAACATCCTGATAAATGAAGGGAAGTTTGAAGTAGTTGAGGATTTCATTTTACTTGGACCTACAATCAACACCCTTGGATGTCATGGAGTCAAACACAGAACTACAGCGGTCAAATATCCTGCAAAAGGAAAGACCTATCGAGAGTATTAAGAAGCAATGACATCACCATGATCAAGCTAGTGCCCTAGCTGAGGTAGGACACGGTATTATCAATCACCTCGTACTCAAGCTTAGGAAAAATTTTGAGGATGGTGTTTCATTTTGTTGTGCAGAGTGTCACTAAAAACAAAAACAACATGTGTATGTGAAAACTGAGCAATCTATAAAAAATATTTCAAAAAGGAATTGGTGCAATTGACTTATATTGTTGGTGAAGAATACAGTGTATATGTACCGTGGACTTCCAGAAGAACAGTCACATCTGTTTTGGAAGAAGTCAAGCCAAATACTCATTTAAAGTAAGAATGGGAAGACTTTGTCTCTGTATTATGGACTTGTTAACAGGTGGGACCAGAAACTGGAGAAACATGTCAATTTGGTAAAGTAAAGGGTCAACAAAAAAGAAAAAGATTGATATGGTGGCTGTGAAACTGGGTTTAAAGATAACAACTGTTGTAAGGATGCAACAGGACCAGACATTCTGCATTAGGCTGGATTCTCTAGAAAATAAAAAACAGTACATGAAATGATGATGAGTCACAAGTGACCTAATAACCACCTTATTTCTTGAAACCATTCTGGACGTCTGAAATTAAAACAACTTAAAAATAAAATGAAAAATCAAATACAAACGAGAAACCAAAATGTAAATAGGATATTAATGATAACTTGTATTTTTCTGCATTTTCACAAGCAAAGAATGTAGAAATATTGAAGAGAGACAATAATAGCCAATGACTGAGAATTTTGCAACATTGATGAAAGACATTGGCAGAAAGATTGTTACCTTTGATTCTGATTAGGCTGGGTTCTCTAGAAAAGGAAAACCAGTGAAGTTCATATATATATATTTTTACCCTCCCTTCTCCCACACGCCCTATAATTTCTTATCCCGCTCCCCTCCCTGTTTCTGTCCCTGGCACTGGACTCTTCTTTTCATGGAAATCTTATCTTTGGGTGTGAAAACAATTTTTATTTTCCTTTATAATAATGATGTCTTTAAGTTGGTGTCTTTAAGTATTCATCTTCATAAGGCCGACTAATTGTTTTAAAGACAATGTTCTCCAGTTCTGTGCCTTGTGGTGTTTAAGAGAGGCATCATTATTTCTATCGATGCATAATATTCCACTGTATGAATATACCACATTTTGTTTCTCTAGTCTTCTTAACTGGAGTTTTGGTTATTTCCACATTTTTGCCATTGTGGAAATTGCTGAAATAAACATAGGTGTACATCTGTTTGTTCATGTTGTAGTCTTCAGTTATTTAGGGAATATATGAAGTAGAGAGGTTGCAGGATCATATTTACATTTGTTTAGGGATGCCTCATATTGATTTCGATAGTAGTTTTTCATTTCTACAACCCCACCAGCAATGTATCAGTGTTCTAATTTCTCCATATCTTATCTTGCATTTATGATTTTTTTAAAATTTTGCTTAAAATGTCAGTGTGAGGTTGTATCTCATGGTCGTTTAATTTGTATTCCTGCTATTGCCAATGAACTCAAGTATTTCTTCATATGTTTTGGCTGTGCGGACATCATCTTTGGAAAATTGTTATTCATGTCTCATGCCTATTAGTTTCTGATAATTAGACATTATCTGATTTTATTACCTATGGGGACTGATGAACTACAGATCAGAAGGAAGAAGGCATGATGACCTCAGAAGTGATGGAATCAAGGGTCAGCAGGTCAGTTTTTCAGCTACAGGAGTTAATGAATCCAAGGTTGGTAGGTCAGATGGCTGATTGCTGATTAATCCCAGGATCCACATGTAATATATCAGATCATTGGCTCAGGTCCAGAGAACCAGAGGTTGATGACTTAGATGATGGATCCAGACCGCCCCCCCCAAAAAAAAAGTTGTGTTTCTGGGTGTTTTTTGCCACTTATAATGAAAGCAGACCACACCTCTAGGAAAATTCTGTTCAGTCAATTACATGAAGGATGTGATCTGAGTAAGAGTGTTACATCCCACCCCAGTCTTATAATTGATTGGCTGTTCGTGACAGATCTCATTACAGTGGTGATTACATTGTGTTAGAGCGCATCTTGCCAAATGAGTGAGAGTAATGACCCAGCCAAGCAGATATAAAATTTAACTATTACAGATTCTGAAAATGGATAATACCAGGATATATAATAGTAAAATTTTAAGATATTGAAAACAAAATTATTGAAAGCAGTGAAAAGTTAGATTAAAATTCCTCAATGAAAAAATTAGTTTGATGGCTAACAGTTTAACAAGGAAAATAAAATTCAGTAAAATAATTCTGTGATGTACTGAAACAACTAGCTCTCAACCCAGAATTATATACTCAGTAAAAATGTCTTTCAATAATGAACATGGAAGAAAGACTTTGAGTGTTGCTACCAAAAGACTGTTCCTAAAATTCCATTCGAAACAGAGTTCTTCACATAGGAGAAAGTGATTTCATCTTATGTAAAAAAAATTGCAAGCAAAGAGAATTAACCGCATCCATATTTATCTAGATCTGTCTTTTCCAGTCCCTTGGGGGCACTAGAGTAATCCAGGGGATTTCAAAAGCAAATATCTATACTTTATCCTGGATTATGGGCCATAGTACCATAGCTTTCATGGCTAGGGGTGCACTGAGTATTCTATTTTCAAAATGGAGTGTTAGGCCGAATAATTTTGGTAATCTATGACCTATAGGAAATGAACAAGAAAGATATTTAGATCAGACACTGCACTTAAATTGAAATTCCATTGCAGTGCAATGGAATTACTTGGTATGGCTTTTTCTATTCATATTCTTTGTAACTCTCACCAAATTATTGGGTAGGTTTATATAAATAAGATGATAAGATTCAATAAATAAGGGACTCATGTATTGGTTAGTTCTGCCATTCTATTGGGTATAAAAGTGAACCATCTCAGAAGCAGGGACAGAAAACCCCATGAGCATCAAGTAAGAAGAACCCCCAATGGAACACATGTGAGATCTTTGCTTGACATGCCAGGAGAAGGAGGGAAACCAGAGGTCCAAACACTGAGACCATGGTGCAGAGCAGAGGAGTCATGTCAAGAGCTTGAGAGAGAGAGGGAAGAAGAGCAGCATGTGGAAGAGCCATGAGGCAGAGTAGGGCTTCTCATCCCAAGAAACAAGGTGAGAATCTTCTGGCAGGAAGTTAGCATGCACAAAGTCATGTCAATTGAGCAGGGAAAGGTCCAAGAGTAATAAAGCTGAGAGGTTAAGGGCTACAATGAGGCAGAGGGTCATAATGAAACATGCTGGTCAGCATGGCCGAGAAGAGACCATGCTATGAAAAGAGGACTGTATCCTCACTGTTTTCAGATGTTGACTTGACTTACCTATTAACTCCCCTAATAAACCCCTTAATTGTGATTGTTGTCAATGAGTTCTTCTGGTCATTGCAATGGATTATCAAATTCTGCAGACTAGAGTGGCAGGTAAGGACAACTGGAGTCAGCATAGGGCAAAGAGCGTTTGAGTGTGGACCCCTGACCTGTCGGAATCATCTGTGGGCAAGTATGCAGTTGGATCTTCATGATCATTTTGTTAACCAGAAGAGATCAGATGTGGCCTCCGTGCCATTTCCTCAAGCATATATAGTGAGAGATGACTGCTTGTCATAAAATTAGTTCCATTGTTGTATTGTTTTCTATAATAGTAAATAGATTTATTTTCAAACTTTGATGAGTTTCTTTATGCCCCAAAAAATTTCTAGGATAAACATTACCAACTAGAAAAGAAAAAAAAGAAAGAAATCAAGGACAAAATAATTGAGAGTAAACAATCACAAAATTAATAAACATAAATATATTTAGATGAAAATACACACATATATACACACACCAACAAAATAATATAATGGAGATATAAAGTAATTGTAATAAATCATTAAAAATTAAATGTTCCAGCTCAAATCCAAACTTGAAAACAATAGTTAATATTGGCAGAAAGATAGCACAAATTCACTTGTGTGAAATTTTAAAATGCATGGTTTATATCCCACAATAAAAATATACAACTAAGTATATGAGGAGGCTTCAAAAATTTATTAGGAAATTCTTCTACCTTCTAATTCCATTTTTTGATGGAATCATTTGAAATTTCATGCTAATTATTCAATTTTAAATTTTAACAATTTTAAAAGGTAACATTAGGCTTAGAATATCTTGGATGGATGTGAACCATATTGTTTTATTATCCTGATACTATGTAGTGAATAGATCTTACAGACAGTGCCAAAAACGAAATCAGGGTCAGATCTCAAAGACTATTCAGCTCTGCCAGGTAGTTAAGTGTGGCAGATTGCAAAAGTGTCCTAATTCTCCACTCTTACTACCCCCCTTTCATACTGTCACTTTGAAGCGATAGCCATTAGAGGTGGAACAGATTTTCCATCCCTTGGGTCTGGGCTGACACTGTCATCTGCTTTGGCAAATGGAAGGTAGCAAAAGCAGTACTGGGTCAGATATAAGCATGGGCCTCAAAGGACTGAGTATGCATCCACTCTGTCTTGAAACTCTGTCACATGTCATGTGACTTAACGAAGCTAACCTGCTAGATAGTCATTACTAGTAGCAGAGCCCACAACTACAAAATCTGTGAGTGAAGGCCCCATAACTAGCCAGATCTTCAGCATAGGCACATGAGTTGAGTTGAGATGACTGAAGCCCCGGAGTAGAAAAACTGCCCACTGAACACAATAGACCTGTGAGACACATCCAATGGTTGTAGGGTTAAGGTTGGGGTTATTTGCTACTCAGCAAAATGCCCATCATTGATCATTAAAAAAAAAAGTGTAGCAACGATGAAACATACACCTTTCCTCTAGTTCCTAAATGCTTCCTTCCGCCCCCCACTATCATGAGCCCAATTCTACCTTACAAATTTGGCTAGACCAGAGGATGTACACTGGTACAGATGGCAAATAGAAACACGGGGAATCCAGGACAGATGATCCCTTCAGGACCAGCGGTGAGAAAGGCAATACTGGGAGGGGAGAGGGAAGGTGGGGTGGAAAGTGGGAGCCAATTACAGGGATATACATATAACTTCCTCTCTGGGGGATGGACAACAGAAAAGTGGGTGAAGGGAGACATTGAACAGTGTAAGGTATGACAAAATAATAATTTATAAATATTCAAGGGTTCACAAAGGAGGGGGAAAGTGGGGAGAGAGGTGGGGATGAGGAGCTGATATCAAGGGCTTAGGTGGAGAACAAATGTTTTTGAGAATGATGAGGGCAACGAATGTACAAATGTGCTTTTACACAATTGATGTATGTATGGATTGTGATAAGAGTTGTATGAGCCCTCAATAAAATGATTTAAAAAATAAACAAAATAAATTAGTTGCTAATATAACAAAAAAGTGATTCTATAATTTTACAAGCACCATTTCTATCTTTTACATTTTCTGAAAGTACCAATAAATCACATTTATTTATATAAAACTATCCAAACTCATAAACACTTAGTAGCCATTCTTATTTCTACTGAGTATAAAATGTATTCATTTTTGAATATGTGGGACCGCCAAAAGTGTCTTACATACGATCAAGTCTGGGGAGACAGACTTAAAATTACTTTTCACCAAAAGCAAAATGGGATAAAGTTTTTGAAAGATAAGCTAGAAAAACTCCACTCAAAGGTATGCAAACTGAGATGTGTGCTGTTTTCCATTCCCCAGAATTACGGCATTGCGAAAGCCCGGCTGCACTGTGGAGCGACGGTATTCATGAGACGCCGAGAGGCGAGGTGGCAGGAGGTATTTTTAACAGAGTCATCAAGGCACTCCTGAGGACAGCATATTTTCCCACGAACAAGCGGCATAACTTAGTACCCTGCGCAAACACCACACACAGCAGAATGGAAATGGCACTTGCAGAATACTGATTCTCCCACAGGGAACTCAACAGTGAACCGGGAAAAGATCACAGGCTCTGACAGCTGATTGGTGAATTAATTAGGTGTTGCACTTTTTTAATGCTATTGTAAATTACATGTGGAGCATAGAGCCAGAGTCATAAAAAAAGACACCAAAGATGCTAGATGTCACACAACAGTAGGGCAAAATGCAATCAGACTCCAGAGGGAGGCCCGATGCAAATCGGTTTACCAGCGACCTGCTGAGATTAATCTTACTTATCTCTCTTTCTGAGGGGAAAATTTAGACTTGGTGGCAAAATTACTTAGACTCCAAGTGAAAGGAATTGATGCTCTTTTAGTACACTTTCTCTGAAGTTATCTTGATGCAAACTTGAAAATTTAGATATATACACAAACTTTTCCCCCCATGTCTTCAGCAATTCCTTCTCATGAGATATATCAAAATGAGAGGTTGGGGAGAGCGTTGAGAGGATTTTCTTTCTTTATGAAGGATCTAGTCACTGCCAATATTTGTCAAAAGATCTCAAGGCATACTCTGACTGCAGGCCTTTGGCACTACATGCTGATTATGTGTAAGTCTTTGTATTCACCAACCCCTCAAACTCACACTCGCTGCCAACAAGTTGATGCTGACTCATGGCTGCTCTGTAAGACCGGGTAGAGATTTCCCTGCAAGTGTCCGAGACTGTAACTCTTTACAGGAGTAGAAAGCTTGTACTAATATTTGGACAGCACTTCATATGTCTAGATTGATGTAGTTAGTTTATTGTGCCAACCTGGCCGATAAACGCATGTGGGGTAAATTAAAGGGCGGGGAGATTAATGGCTCAGTGAGCCTCGCCTTTCTAGTTCTTGGGTCTCTTGCTTTCTGGTGGTCAGAACAGGGTGCAGCTGCATTAGCCAGTTCCCTGCTTCAGCTGGCAAGGCTCGCTTCCTGCAAGACATCCCTGAGGAGAAGCCACATGGACCTACCCTGATGCAGCCCTGGGTACTGGGGCACCCGTGTAGAGAACCCTGCCAGTGCTGGGGTGTTTACACATTCACTGACTTGACTTTCCTTCTGCAGTCGGCATCATTGCATGTGTTTTGTGAGATGCAAGAGGACTTTATGGATTGGTGTTGGACATAATGGGTTAATGTTGGACTTGTGGGCTTGGGCAGCACTGGGTTGGGATGTTTTCTTGATGCGCACTTAACCTTTATATAAACTCTCTCTTATACATGACTTTCTGTGGATTTGTTTCTCCAAAGTACCCAGACTAACACAAGATCTTTCTCTCAAACCCCCTGCCTTTTTCATATTGGGAATTAGGATAATGAAAATATTCATTTCAGAGGGTTTTACATAGCGAGGACAGACATTTGAGGGTTTGCAGGAGATGTGTGAGTTAAAAACTAATTAATATGATCTTTCTAGAAAAAATTTCCTTATGTTACAATACAGCTCTGGACTTTATAGGCCTGTGGCTATAAACAGTCCTAATTTGCACTGCAAACTCTAATAATGGACGGGATTAGAATGAGTTTAAGACCCAAACTTCATAGCGGGTGTGAACCAAGTCACATTGTTTCCGTGGGTCACCTTTCACTCTACCTTGGGAGAGATGTGCTTCAAGACAGACCACCTCTTGCTTTGCTTGGCTATAGAACGTAAAATAGTGAGATTTTATCTCCATACAATTCTTGCACACACTGCCTCCCCTGGAACGCAGAACTCTGCTTCCTGACGGAGCTTTGGTAGAAGCAAAAAGACCGTTGGGTATTTTTTGACTTCCGGCGCTGGTCTGCCTCTGCCAAACGTTCAGATTTTGGACTGAACCGCACCCACCACCATTTGGGACATTTTCCTCAAAGTTCCTGAGTGTTGCAGCTAATAGAATAGCCCAGGGATGCGAGGAACACTCAAGGGTGGAGTTGGTAAAAACGGAGCAGCATAGCCTCTTGGAAGAGTTGGGTATTGGATTCATCATTAATCTGCAACTATTTGGGACTGGGCTGGTATTATTTCAAATAAAACCATGTGTGATCTATTCTTGCTACTTTATGTGTCTTAGAGAATACCGAGATACATTGAGGCCAGAATTATAACTGTCAAATAAAACATCGCCTAAATTAATGTTTGAGTCTATTTTCTAGTGGCAAAAAGATCATATGGTGATTAAGTTTCCATACAATTGTATCTGAACTAGCTATCCCCTACACTATATAAGGATGGATGGGGTCAAGGCAAACCAAATCAAATGATATTTCATTCTTACCAGGAGCAAAGAAAGCATTTAGTTGAACCTTAAAAACTGTGCTACTCTAGTCAGGTTCTAGGGAGTTACTTCTGACCCACAGTGACCTCTTGGAACTAACCTCTGACTGCGCCCGGGCCTCCTTCCCAAGGGCTGCTCTTTGAGTCCGTTGTTGCAGACACTGTGTCAGTCCTTCTCATTGGGGATTTTCTTCTTTTTTAACGGAATTTTCCAAATACAATGTCTTTCAGGGACGGCTCCCTCCTGATAACATGTGTAAAACAAGTGAGACAAAGTCTCCTGATCCCAGATTCTAAGAAACATTCTGGTTGTATTTCCTCCATGGCAGATATGTTAGCTAATTTTGCAGTTCATGGTATGTTCAATATGCTTCACCAATACCTGAATTCAAACACATCAATCTTCTTGGGTATTACTATGCATTGTCCAGTTTGCACATAGTGGACAACTTTTAAAAATCAAATAAGCTTCTGCCTTCAAAGCACCAAACTATTTGTTAAAAATATTTAGACCTCTAACTTTGAGCAAAACATTGATCACTGGAAACATATGCAATCATTTTAGGGTTTATTCTTAAATTTACCTTTCTCTTCCCTGATTTGCTGTGCACTGATAACAAGAACTTAGAAAATCAAACAAACTCGTGACCCCTGAACTTCCAAGCTGCATAGTTTAAGGAATGCATGCGTCTACAATCATCGAGATGACTCCAAAATCTGGACGAATACTCCGGGAAGAATTAACTTTATTATATCTGACCAGGTAAGCATAAAGAAGTCAAAGTTACCTGTGGCATGCTGACATTGATAAAACCAAATAAACTGAGTATTTTGAGTCTGTTTTGACTCACTCAGATCGACTCTACATAGAGTTTGAATATCTAAATGTCTGTATATAGCTAATGGAGAAGAAGGACAGTCTTTGATGAGACTGTGATATTCACAAGGAGAAACGTGAGAAGAGAAAAAGTCCACAAATTAATAAAATGAGATCCTGGGGAAATACCCACTGCCCTAGAGTCTATTCTGACCTACAGCAGATCTGACAGGGAAAAGTAGAAATGCCCCTTTGGGTTTCCGATACGGTACAACTTTACAGTAGCTGACAGCTTCATATTTCTCCCATAGAGCGATTTGAGTTTAAATCACCAGTCTTGCAGTTAGCGGCCCAATGTTTAAGTTACTGGCCAAGCCAATAAAAATGCTTCAATGTCATTGACTGGACTGGGACTCACAAAACCTACAGGCCAGAGTAGAACAACTCCCTAGGGTTTCTGATTCATAAATCTTTACAAGCCCAGAAAGTTTCCTGCAGATCAGCTGGGGGATTTGAACTGCCATCCTGTGGTGAGCAACCCAAAACGTAACCCCCTAAATACCCACTTGAAAGGCGTTTATTATATTCACGTTTATTCCTAAAAACAACCAACTTTGGGATAGATTATTAAGATGTTTTCAGTGTGAAATAAAAATAGATAATAGAGCAGGACAGAAAGTAATGCTAATGATTAAATCAGTTTCCACTAGAAATAAGGGTGGTGCTTCTGGCTAGAGAAAGCCAGCACTCCTAGACCCATTGCTCACACCACTATCCTGCGCTGCAGGTCATTCCTAGGAGAAAGTAAGGCCAAAGCCTACGTTTCATTGATTGATTTCTTTATTTTTATTCTTAATTGCTTTACTGACATATAATTCACATAGCACTCACTTTAACCCTATAACGCCTGAATTTTTAACTTCACAAAAATTTTTTTTGGTTTTATTCTTTACTTTCATAGTAATCAATATATATTAATAAATACATTTAATTAAATGTTATGAAAAGGTTATAGGGTTAATGGTTATTATCTCAAAAAGAGTTATATAATTAACACAACAATCAGTTTCTGAACATTTTCTTTCTGGTACTCCTCACTACTAGCTCCCCATTTCCTTCCAACTTCCCATCCTGTGCCCATAATATTATCTACACTATATAGGTTATTGTAGTGTATAATATACTGCAGTATATTATATATTGCTATATATTAGTATTACTAATTAGTATAGTAGTCATCTGTACTATTTCTATAGATTTACCTCTCCTGGATTTCATAAGTTGGAAAACACCCCTCCACAACACACACACAAACACACAATCAATAAACCAGAGAAAACCCTCAATCAAATAGAAAGTAGGAAATATAAAAACTAGAACAAATTTAAAATTGGTGAAAAGAGAGACCACATGACACAGAGCTTGGTTTTTACCAAACTGGTCCACAACAAACCTCTTTCCATTGTACTCTACATAGTACCAAACAAAAAATGCAGTCCCATTGAGTCAGCTCTGACCCATGGGGACCCTATGAGTCAAACGTCACCTGTGGGTTTATGAGGCTGCTATTCTTTATAAAAGTAGAAAGCCTCGTCTTTCCCCTGAGGAGCAGCAGGTGGTTTCTAACTGCTGACTCTGTGTTTCCCAGCAGCTCAGTGCATAGGCCCTGTTCCACCAGGGCGCCTGCTTGGCAAGACAGCAATGTTCAGCCAGTCTGTGGTCCCTGGGCAGAGGGGATTCACCTGAGACTCAATCCATGTGTGTTGTCCCTTAACATTTTTTAACATAAAACAACTTTAAAATAGGTCAAAAGGGAAATCAAATGATGAGGTATCACATTTTAACCCAACTACACCTGCCATCACCTAGCTTACCTGTTTTCCGTCTGGTGGAAATGTTACTCATGTCCCTAGACTATGGTCAGAGAGGAGGCACCACATGATTAATCCATGTAGAGACTCTGAAAACGGATTGGGGGCATCCACTCTCATCCATAGACTTCTTCAAACTGGGTCTTCACAATTTAAGCTCTGATATCATTTCCTCCTTCAGATTTTGATTTCATTCTTTAGAAATCTTGAATCACACTAGCTGGTATGCTTCTTCCATGTTAAATGGCTGCTTGTTTGAAGACAAGCCTTTAAGATTCCACCTGCTATTCTTTTAGATAGCTATGCACTATCTGCTTTCTTTTCAACACTTTCAAAGCCTGCTTTTTAATTAACAGTATTTAAAGCTTAACTCCCTTCCACTCATCTGTCAATTTTCCATACACTGGTAACTTGCTTATTGTGATAATGGAGCAATCTATGTCACAGAGTCATCAGTGGTGAACAGGCTTCACTGGAGCTTCCAGACTAAGGAGGGACTAGGAAGAAGGAGTTGACAGTCAATTTCTAAGAAATTAGACACGGAAACTTTACAAATAGTAGCAAAGTATTGTCTGGTATAATGCTGATAAATGCTTTTGTTTAAAAAGTAAAGAAATCTCATTGTAAACAAAACAAAATCCTCACAACTGTACAAATAAGCTTGTGATAAATAGAATAATTATTAAAGTTGTGAAATATTTCATTTTACTTAGATCAGGAGTGAAAAATAAAATGACATATTGCTGAAGGCGAATCTACTGCATAGACCGTTTTTCAATACTAAGGAGCAAAGATGTCACTCAGAGGACTGAGGATGCCCGGGAGGTGTGGTGGTTATGAGTCGGGTACTAACTATGAAGAGATCAGTTCAAAATCACAAGCCTCTGAGGGAGAAACACTGGGATTTCCACTCCCACAAAGAGGCAGAGGATCAGAAGCTCACAAAGGGCAGTGCTAGCCTGTCATATGGAGTCAGGATGAGTCCGTATTGACTCAATGGCAGTTAGTTTGCTTTTTGATCTTTGGAACACGAGGCTTGGTACTTTCATTAACCTCATAGGCATGTGAAACTTAGACAGTGAATATGAAATATTATATAACCACTGACTTGTTTGAATTTTGGTGTTGGCAAAGAATATTCAAAGAGCAACCAAACCCGTCTTAGAGGAAGTACAGCTAAGACGTTCCTTAGGAGAAAGATATTATGGCAAGATCTTAGTGCCTGTCCTCTGGACTGGTTGCTAGAAAACCCGCATCCCGGAGAAGGGCGTCACACACAGTAGAGAGCCAGCAAACTGAGGAAGACTGTCAAAAAGTGGATGGTCACAGGTACTCAGCAAGGCGCTCAAACGCAACCTTTGTGAATATGGGGTAGGACCAGGCAGAGTTCAAAGCAATTCATTCATTAACTCAAGTGTTCAATAAAAATAGAATTAACAGCATTTTGGCATAAGAAAAAATGACCACAAATGGTATTTCATATTCATCATAAGTATTGAGTTAAATGGAGTTCAATATTTACCTCATCTGACTAAAATTCCACTGGACACATTCAAAGCGCAAGCAGTCCATGATCCAACTTTCTAAATGTCATATTCAAATCCTATAAATAAAAGAAAGATGAAAGAATATGTTCAGAAATGTAATATATGCCTTTGTAATATGATGGTAATTAGTAATGACACTTTTTAATTATTACCCCACACTGTCACTGCAAAACTCAAACCTCCTTGTATATTACTGCTATCATTGTTTTGGTGGAATGTACAGATTAGAAATGAAAATGATATGTCTGTATGGAATTTCCCAGACACTAAACTAGACTCAAGCTGATAAAATATGAGTCCCCCAGTTCCATTTAATTTACTGAGGAAGTCTTCTGTACTATAAAACATAACCATATTTGATTGAAATATTTTCATGTTATTTATTTGTAAATATTCATAAATAATTATCTAAGGATAATTTGAGTTTTAAATAGTAGGGATTTATTTATGTTTAGATTTTATCATTCACTCCTTTACAAGCTTTAAACCAGTATTTTCCCTTTATATTTCCCAGCATTTTCTGTAATCTCGTTATAAACCATGGTAAACTCTCTATAGACAAGTTTTTGATAAGTAGTTGGAGAATACTTTAAGTATTTTAGTAGCTTCTACTTTTAGACAATATGCCGTATATAAAGTAAAAATGTAATTTATATAATAATTCAAAGTTTTATAACCAGTTTTAATTCTCTATATAGAAACACATTTTAAAAATCATAATTTTCCACCATCTGCCTGCTTAACAATGAATAAGGTTATAAGCAAGATACATGGGTACTTTGCTGCTCCCCACTGTCTTTGTTGTATTCTGCATAAACAAATGCTCCCAATTTAAAAAGAAACATGAATACAGCCCTCTCACACAGACTCATCAATCTAAACCTCAGTAAATCTTCTTTTGTGAAATTGTTAAACTCAGGCCCAAGTACTGATATGTTACCCACAGGGCTGGAAGTTTATTACCCATTTGGTATCTGCCCTCTCAGCAATCTCTAATCCATTAGGCAGCAAAGAAGATCAGAGTAGAATGAAATGGAGATCGTGGGAAATGGTGTTCTTAATTGAGCATTTACATTTTTTCAAAACATATATAACCACTCAAACAAAAGAAGCCATATGAAGGGCTAGATTCATCTATATGACATTAGCAATCATATGTCAATGCCACTTCACTTTACCAAGCATGGTGTACACTTCCATGCTCAAAGCATGTGCAATGAAATATGTATGTGTGTGTGTATACACAGCCTCCCCCCCAAAAAAAACTATCATAAGTTGATTCAGATTCATATTGACCCCATAGGACAGAGGACAACTCCCTCTGTGAGTCCCAAGACTCAAAATCTTTACAGGAGCAGAACATATCATTTGTCTCCATAGAGGGACTGGGGCTCTAAACAGCCAACCCTGTGGGTAATAGGTCAAAACAAAATTCAGGCATAGTTAGATAGGTTAGATAGATGATAGATAGATGATAGATAGATAGATAGATAGATAGATAGATAGATAGATAGATAGATAGAATGGATGGATAGGTAGAGATAAATCAGATGGTAGGTAAGTAAGTAGGTAGGTAGGTAGGTAAGTAGAAATCCCTTAATTTTTCATGGAATATACTAATTTAATATACAAATATTCCACCATTCAATAAATGTCATTTCTAGAAACATACATTTACGCAAAAATACTTTAAAATGTCTATGTGAATATTTAAAAATATATTATTTATTCTATTTAATTCTATTATTAAAAATAGCTATTGAGATTTAAACTATATAATAATTGCAATATAATATTTAGAGGAGAATACAAGGACTAGGGGAAAAATACATTGACTAAGGAATTTTGACCGTAACATTCACTAGAACTTTTTAACATTAAAAGCAACCTTTTTACAATTAATAATAAAAGCATATGACAGTATGCTGACTGAATCACTCTAAAGAGATTCCACTTAAAACATGTTTGCATAGACATTGTCAAAGAGATTCCTGCCCTGTTCCTCTACGGGGAAACTGATTTTAGTATGAAATACACATTGCCTTGTTTCAATAGAGAAAAGCAGGCATGAAAGAAAGCATTTCTGATTCTTTATATAAAGCTGCCTCGTTTCAAACTGCTTTGTTTGGGGGCTCCCAACAGAATGGCAAGGACTTCATTTGGGGTTGCTTCAGTGGCTTATATTTCCTTTTGTTCTCGACTTTCTTAGAGATGTACATGGTAGGCAAATCGGCATTTTTATTGACTTTAATCTTTCAAAACCCAAGTGTAAAAAGAATTCACTCTTAGCTTTCTATTAGGTCAATTAAGTTAAAACTTTTCATGGTGTTTAAACTTTTAGATAGTTGAAATTCTACTACAGCTAGGTTTATTTTCCATTTTGATTTAAAACATATATTTTTGGAAACAATCTCTTTAAATTATACTCCAACAATAAATACATTGTGTCCTATATAGATTGAATAATAATTAATATACACTGAATATCAGACACTTCTCTAACTACATCTATTCACTAATTCTCACACAACTGACTAATACTTTCTGACTGAAAGATGCAAATTGGAAGCACAATGAGGAAATGGTAGGGGATGGTAGGGAGCCGTGTCTGACCTTCTCTGGTACACAAGGGGAATGATCATCCAAAATCACATCTGCTGAAAGACCGTGCCTGGGAGGCAGAGATCAGAAATGCCCCACCATCCATCATTCTCTACCTTATTCTCATACTCAACTGTCCCTTCATCAGCACTCTACTTCTCTGCAGCATTGGGTAACACATGGCGGTGACCACCCAGAACTCACAGAAAATACTCACGGTTCTGGGCATTTTTAGAGAAATTAACTTTGCGAGTCCAGATCAAAGACAATAAGTGAATTGGCTGAGATGGTTAGGGATTGTGCCAACTGGTTACTCCTAGGCAATACTAGGTGTGGAACCCAACCATTAACGGGGTCACAGTCAGACAACACCTCCCTGGGAGTGTGGCCATTTGTATAAGAAAGAGAAGGAGCAGAGCAGATTGCTCTGGCCTTTTGAATCTTTCTGGGGCTTGCATTTGAATCTGTATCCTGTAGCATCATCTGCAGACCCC
This sequence comes from Tenrec ecaudatus, assembly GCF_050624435.1. Classification (NCBI taxonomy): domain Eukaryota; kingdom Metazoa; phylum Chordata; class Mammalia; order Afrosoricida; family Tenrecidae; genus Tenrec; species Tenrec ecaudatus. Next base: position 27,583,562 of record NC_134539.1, read on the forward strand.
AGGATCCTTAAAGGGACTACAGCTGGTGGATCCTATTGGCTAGTTTCAGATGAATTTCCCTCTGCCTCTACCAGCCTGAGATCCAACTGCCTGTGCTTCATCATCCTGCTTTCTATTTATCAGCTTCCACGAGTCAGGAGAAGCCTGACTTGAACTGGACTATACTTACCTATTTCTCCAGCGAGGTAAGTCATTTCTTGACATAAATCTATTTTTCTATACAAACTCATTCAAGCGTCCCTGATTTTTCTTCTCGGGAGAACCCAATCGAACACATTGTCCTTTTGTGTGAAACCCTTCTTCTCAACCATGCTGGGATTATCTCAGCCTCTGGCTGGCTCTGTAAAGTCTTATAAAGCTCCTTTAGCTAAATGCTCAAAGAGTACTCCAATCACAAGCCACACCTCTTGCCCAAGGACATGCAGCTTAACCTGTTCTTTGGGCTGGAAAGTCTACTGTCCCACTCAGTCTGATGATCTAGGTGCTCTGACCTCTTGTTCAGACTTACACTCCCTCCACAGGTGGTTCCACTTTATTGATGGTGGTGGGATTCTCTATTCTGACTTCTGAAATAGGTCACTTTATACCATGTTGAATGTCGAAACTGTCCAATCTCTGATTTAGCGTTCTCTACATATTACCTCCATATTTTAACCCCGTCACTGGATGTAATTTAGGAAGACTATGGATAGAAGAGCCATGCCATGTAATTTCCCTTCACTGCCACACACAGATTTCCTAACCTAGCCAGGATTGAAATGTACGGAGTACGTTCTAGGGCTTGAATGATCAACAATGCCATGTAACCTCTCTCTAACAAATACTAACAATGATATTTCAATAATGGTATCCCAAAAAGTCCCTTAGCTTTCTTGATCTTCTTTATAAAACCAACCCATGGCAAAAGATATAGACATACAGAGTGTCAGAAACAGGTTAGTAAAAAGTAAGTCAGAATCTCCACCTCTCATCGAGTCACTGACTGGCACAAACAGTTCTGCACCGGGATTCCAACATCTAACTGGGACACTTGAGTCCTCCTAGATGAGCCACAGAAGAAAGGCCTGCTGATCTAGGTCTAAGAAAGTCAGCCATTGGGAACTCTATGGAGCACAGTTCGCGGACACATACAAGAGGGCATTAAAAAGTTTATTAAAGCATTCCCTGATCTTTTCTTTCCATTTTCCATGAACGTTTTGGGCTTGCACTGAGACCGAATCTGCTGGATGGCACCTGGTGGTAGAGTGTTGTTGAGTGCCATCGAGAATAATTCACAGCATTGATGAGCCACACAAAACAGAATGAAGCACTGTCTGGTCCTATGCCATCTTCACAATTATTCCTGTGCTTGAGCTCATTGTTGTGTTCAATGTGTTAGTCCATCTCATTGAGGGACTTCCTCTTTTCCCTGCTGCTCTAGTTTAGGAAGCATGGTGGCCTTCTCCAGAGACAGGTCTCTCTTGACAACATGCTCAAAGGATGTAAGATATAATTTTGCCACCTTGCCTCTAAAGAGCACTATAGCTGTACTTTTCCCAAGAGAGACTTGTCTGTCCTTTTGACCGGTATAAGTATTTCCAATATGTTTAGCCAACATCACTATTGAAATGCATCCAAATCTCCTTATGTCTTCCTTATTTGATGCCCAACTTTCACAAGCACATGAGGCGATTGAGTAGACCATGGCTTGGGTCAAACATACCTTAGTTCTTAAATTAACATCATGGCTTTTCAACTCTAAAGCGGTCTTGTGAAGCAGATTTACCCACTGCAAGCCATCATTTGAGCTCTTGACTGCTATTCCCATGAGCATTTATTGTGTGCCCAAACAAGATAAAATCTTTGACAACTTTAACATTTTCTTCCACCTTTTTCATGATGCTACCAGTTGGTTCAGTTGTGTGGGTTTTAGTATTCTTGATATTGACTTCCAGTCCATAGCGCAGCCTGCAATCCTTGATCTGCATTACGGAGTGCTTCAAGTCCTCCTCACTTTCAGTAACCACGATTGTGTACAATACATGTCACAGCCTGTTAATAAACCTTCCTCCAATTCTGAGGCTACATTCAGGACAGGTGTACTTCAGGATTGGATACTCTCTCCAATATTCCCTTGTGAAAAAAAAGAAAGAAAGAAAACAGTGCCGTATATACTCGAGTATAAGCCAACTCGATTATCACTAAAGACACTTAATTTTACCACAAAACTGCATTAAAATGTGCTGAAAATCTTGATTTATACATGACTATGTATGGTGAGCATCTTTCTGATTTGAGCCAAGATCAATCTGACTTCAGGAATGATACCCCTTCTTCCAAGTTCTCTTCTGAATCTCGTCTGAATCTCTGGCAGCTTCCTGTTAATGAACTGCTGTAACCATTGGCTTGTGATCTTCAGCAAAATGTTATTGCATGTGATATCAGTGATAGGGTTCTCTACGTTGAACATTCTGCTGGGTAATCTTATTTAGATTGGGTACATATATGGATCTATTCTGATCAGTGACCAAGTAGCTGTCTTCCAAACTTCCTGGCCTAGAGAAAGTTAGTGTGTCCTGTGCTTCATCAGCTTGTTGAAACAATTCAACTGTAAGTCAGCATCCAATAAATATTTCTTGTAATCATGAGTTAATAGGCATATGAGAAATCTCATAGGAAAATTGTCATGTTTTCACATTTCTGTAGGAAGCATCAGCTGCAAATACAGTAACTGAGTTATTGTTGGGAGGGGCTGTCCAGCTGCCTACAACTCACAATTCAAGAAGGAAGCAATGCTTAGTCCTTCAACCACTTCACAATTGTTATGTTTAAGCTCATTGTTGCAGACACTCTGTCAATCTTGTCTTTTGCTTTCTGTGTTACCAAATAAGATGTCCTCCAGGTGAGACTTACAAATTGTTGGGTACTCCACCACTAGTTGACCTGTAGTAGATTCTGCTTCAGTGCAACCCCATTTTTACTGATCTTTCAAAATCCATTGGAGCAACAGTTGGATCATGTCTCCCCACCAATCGTTTGCCTTGATACTTTATACACAAATTGTGTGATGGTAAAGATTTTGCTCCTGAATCTACTACAAAAAAATACACTGCCATTGATTCAGTTGTAAGTTATAATAATACTATAATTTAATATAAAAGACCCTGCATTCTCTAAGGCAATTAATCTCTGCAGCTTCTCTTTCTCACTTCATGACCTTCTCTGTGCTGAAAGATTTCCTCATTGCAAGACCCTCTATTAGAGTGCTTCCTTGTCTAGCCTGGCCCTTGCCCCACTTTGGCGTTCACCTTGCATGCCATTCTCTTATGCATGCCTCATTTTAAATGCCAGCCTCTTTTACTATGCTAGTATGATTTCCTACTGCTTTATTCCGGCCATTTCTTAGAAAAATGTAGTAATTGTGAAGACTGGATTTAGACTTGGGAAAAACAAATTCCCATCCATGAAGCACATGCTGAGCGTTAGTGACCCTACAGGATAGGGTTGAGCAGCCTCTGGGAATATCTGAGAGTGTAACACTTCACGGGATTAGAGACCCTTTCTACTCCCTTCCTCCCTCTGGGCAGCTAGTGGCTTTGAACTGCTGACTTTGCAAATACCAGTGCAACTCCTAGCAGCTCTGCCACCAGGGCTCCTCAGATCTAGATCTTGACTCTATTAATATCCCACTTATTTGATTGTATGCTACTGGGGCAGCTGTTTGGCCTATCTCAATATCAGTTTATTTCTAAAAGGAGATAAACGAGTGTCTCCCTATGTGATGCTTGTGAAGATCATGCGACATAATGCCTGTAAGTACTCAGAACAGTGCCTTACATACATCAAGCATCCAGTAACCATGAGCTATCTTTGTTCAGTGAAATCATGCACCCAGTAAATGAGAGCTACTATTATTCAATAAAATTACCTCTATCCACAAAATTATTTGATTATATTTTCCCCACCTCCTTACCATGCAAATTCCAGGCAAGCTGCGACCATCCCAAACCCTGTGCCTCTAAAGTGCTGGGCTGAGTAAAAGCTCATTAAATATTGATTTAACTGAACATGTATGGACTGAATGCAAAATCAACTACATAAAAGGTCTTCAAAAAAGAAAAATATTATATGGTTTAGTAATTTTGTAACAAGTGAATTTTCTAGTGCCTGTACAAGCCTGTGGCTCATGGGATTCACTTGCCTGGAAGGTTTATGGTTTTTAAAAAAACAAAACCTGGTTTCACATCCATTCTAGTGTTCCTCTATTCAAAGGTATTTGGAAAGCGACTCTGAACCACTTGCAGACACTCTTGGCTCTGTAGGGCTGGCTGCCCTCTTGCCTCCAAGCAGGCTTAGCCCTTTGGGGACTTTGATGATTCTCAGAGAAGGGGAGCAGGGAGTCCTACGAAAATATTTCTGAGTTTTAAAAGCTTGCTTCACAACGACCAAAGATACAATAAAGTTCCTCAAGATTCAAACTGAGTCCATGAAAATTCTCAAAGCTCAGCTTACAGATAATTCACCTTCCAAGACACAGGGCTGTATGTTGGGTGCCAAGCTATGTGGATGTCTATTTTAAAGATAACAACTTCTGGTGCATAATCAATGAGCAAGTCCTGAGGACACATTTTGGAAAACACTGTCACCTGCCGCCCCCAACAGCATGAAACTATAAGACTCTCTATATGTTTTCATGCCCCATGTAGTCTCCATTTAAAAAAGGGGAGAGTATGAAAGAGTTCATGGGAAAAGTGAAATAAAAGGTAATAAAATTTGTTCAACAAACTTTGTAAAGCCTCCTCACATAGGTTTAGGAAAAAGGTCAGAAAGCAAGTGTGCACGCTCCACCCAATTGTTCTACTTTCTCAGAATATCCATTCAATTCTTTAAATCTGACACCAATAACCTGTCTTTGAGACAATCTTTCAATGGCATGTACTTTGCATCCTCAGTTTGCTTCCCTAAAGCCAGAGAAGTACTGTTGTGTGATGTTAACTGAGTTCCTGAAGTAAAACTGAATCATGATTCAATATTACCTTCTAACACAAATGCTGTTCCTGTTAAAGATAAGACATTGACAGAATATTGAACAATATTGTTCAATAATTCGTTTATTTGCTACACATCTATTAAATAATACTCTGAGAAGGCATTGTAACTGCAAAGAAAGACTGGCAAGTTGCACCCCTGGAAAAAGTCATAAATCACAACCTTAGCTAACGTGGTAGCTCTGGACCAGAAACTTTGCATCTTTTCTATTAATTAGACAATGAAGTAGGAATCGTGATTGCCACATAGAAGAAATGAGACAGTTGGGCATAGAATTCAACAATTTCCCCTACTTTAGCTATAGGATGAGTAATGAAGCCAGGGTTTGAACTTCAAGCGTTCTGTTTTCAAAAACCACAGTTTCCTCAGTCTTTACACTCATGGACTTTCTGGCAAAGTTGACGGAAGGTTGGGAACCAGGAGATAGCAAAACCAACACCAACCACATTTAATGCAATTAGCTGAGGAAAGTCTCTGAGCATTGTGTGCCCTGCGCTAAATTAGGTTTGTTGCAGATTGTAGACAGAGGAGAAAGGGGAAGAGGAGGTGACCGTCAGGAAGGAGAGAGGCGTGTGGAGAGGGGTGGGCTGTGTCCACAAAGGATGAGTGAGGGACCTAGCTGCTGCAGCCGAATGAACCCCACTCAGAAGGTCAACTCTACAATGACGTAATCTATTTGTAGGTCAGAATCATGTACTTGTAGACACACCATATTGTATGCAGTATATATGCCCAAAAAATCATAAACGATTGCTTAACTATAAGTAGAAACATCTGAGTAATTTTGTAAGAAAAAGCTATAGTTCAAAATTAAGCATCAGATTAGAGACTAATAGAAAAATAAAGCCCTATCAGTGAAAGCTCATATTAAAAATGCCCATAAAACAATTCCAGGAGCCATAGTCCTATAAAATAACCTTATGCCCAATTATATTCTAACAGGAAATGGAGGTCCAAAGGAACTAAGTGACTTTTCTGTAGCAACTGCACTGGCCATTCCCTGGATACATTTAGAATGCCCAAATTTTGTTGTTTGTACATCTGATTCCACATTCGTGGTCTTGTAAAATCATTTATGATTTTCACTTCTAGGAGAGTTATCTATTAATGAAACTATTATAGCCAAAGTCTGGTTCAATTTTTAGGCCATCTTTTAGATGTTTTACATCATTCTTATTAATATTGGATATTGCTTAGGGATTTTGAGGAGGTTTTAATTTACTTTTCTGGAACTTTTCCTTACATCACTATTCATCTTTGCTAGATACTTTTATGAAAATATCACTATTATAAATGTAGTTATATATTGATGGATTTAAATATTATGATCACAGTAATAAGATTTTAAAGAAATAAAACATTAGGGAAATTTTGTTCATGTAAAATACTTTGATATATATTTAAAATAATTTATAAGTTTTTGTGGAATATATTAACTATGACTGTGTATACATTCTTAGATTACTTTTATTATTGTTAATAGAACAGCACTCAGATTTAAACAGGAAAATATTTATTTGTAGAAATTTTATTCTATTTTTATAATAGATCAAACAAAAGTAATAAAAAAAAGATATCATTTTAACCAAAGTCACATTCAGGTGCCTTGAAATTAACAGTAGCAAAACATTGCGAAAAAACAAAACAAAAAAATATTGCTTCTTTAGTTTAAATTACGCTGTAAATTCATAGATCAATTAAAAATGGAGAACATCTAAATAGAATGATTTTGAAAATTCGAGAAAATTTAAGACAATAGTTTTGACAATTCCAAACTCTGCTTACACTGAGACAATTCTATAAAATTGTATCTCCATAACTAAACATACTCTAACCTAATTCTGAGATAATTTTCATGTAATTGCATGTTTATTTTCTTTCAGCATGAATTTGAAATGACCTTGAGATATTAGTTATCAAATTCACAGTGTACAGGAAGAGGTGATTTTAATGGTCTCAAATATATCTTGCTTTGGTACTAAAAGTAGGCCTTTTTAAAACCTCTCTACAGGACTTGTAGCATTTATTCATACATATCCTAAAGTTGTACCAAAATCTTTGCTCATTGATTTACTTCATTTTAAATTGGTGGGCTATTAACCTAATTACTCATATAGAACCTAAGGACTAGCCACCATATAATACTTTGTTTCTATTTTCTATAATGGGTTAAGGCATTGGGTGGTTAATTACAGGCTAGCTATAATCAAACACACCAACTGCTCCAGGGGAGGAAGATGAAGCTTTCTGCTCCTATAAAGGTTTGTAGCTTCCAGAAATCCAAAAACAAACAACCCAGCAAGCAAACAAAAAACAAATTCCTCTCCGTGAGTTGATTCACTCTCACAGTGACGCTTTAGAACAGGGGCAAATGGCCCCGGGTTGGCTTCCAAGGCTGTAACTCTTTAAAGTAGCAAACCTTATCTTTCTCCTGCTAAGCAGCTGGTGGTTTTGAACTGCATACCTTGTGGTTCATAGTCCAATATGTAACCACTATGCCACTAGGGCTCTTTCTCAGAAGCCCAAAAGGGCAGTTTTACTCAGCCCATTAGCGCCCCCAGGAGTTGGAATTGAATCAGGGTCAGTGGGCTTAGCTGTTTAGCTAAGTTCCAAGCCACCTACATCCCTGTAAATGATGTACCTCTGAATGTCTAAATGGACACATCCAGGACAACTGTCTGGTTTTACACATGTGCTCCTTCTAGTGAAAAAGAAGAGTTCCTCATAATGGGGTACAGATGGCATTCTTACAACAGCCTTCTCCCCTAAACGCTATGAAAGCTACTCACACAGTCTTCTATGGGACCAAACAATGTGTTACATGCTCCCTTCCCTGCCCTTAGCTCATCAGTTTGTTTACATAAGACTCTCCTTAAAAACAACAACAACCCAAAACCAAAGTCACTACGATCAACTTGATTCTAATACATAGAAAGTAAAGGTACAACTGCCCGTGTGGGTTTCCCAAAATATAACTCTATGGAGTAGAAAGCGTCATCTTTCTCCCATGGAGGGCTGGTGGTTTTGAACTATGAGCTTGCGGGTTGCAGTCGAATAAATAACCACTATACCACCAAGATGCCTTCTAATGAGATTTTAATCACAGATATTCCATACTTCTTTCCCAAGGGCTGCTCATATTTCCAGAGTTCAATAATTGTGGCTGAATAAGGTAATTATGTTTATAATATACTTATATGACCAAATTATGTTTATAACATACTTATATGACTTATACTTATAATATATTATATGTTTATAATATACTTATGTTTATAATATACTTATATCACCAAATGGAAGTTTGATGTGGAATATGATCAAACTTTACCCGGGAAGTATTTCGTTCTATTCATTCAAGGTCTTCTAATAGGATAAGCATATATCTAACGTGCCTTAGATTTCTATAGAGACAACATGGGAAATCCAAGAAACTCATGCCTGGTAGATGCTCTTTAAATATGAATGAGTTCCCTTACTCTTCGTTCTCCTTTCTGGACAGTTATTTCTCACCCAAGGCCAACTATGTCCTTGACATTTTATCAGGTAGTTTTAGAGCTACTGAGTGGCATAGTTAACAAGGTTGACAGCTAATTCAATGGTTCGAGTCCATTCAGAGGATCTTCTTTTCAGAAGTCAGCCACCAAAAACTCCCTGAAACTAATCTGACAGGAATAGGATCATCAAACACCAGCATCTTTTAGACAGCATATGTGTTTTTAAAAATGTTTTAGGGTTCTCTTACTCTTCAGATGCAAATATGATTTATTAAGATTTTCCTTCTCTTCCTTTTAAAACGGTATTTTGTCTGCCTTTTGCCTTTCATTATTTTCAACTTTCTGTTTTCATCATTAAGATCTTTCAATCTTAAATCTCCTTTCATGCATAGAACATGTGGAAATATAACCAGTAGTTTTAATTTACTGCAGGTTTGCAAAAGTTTACCTTTGTCATCCTTTTTTATCTGGATTTCACCAAGTTCTCCAATCCAAAGAGACAAATTTCTCATTGTATATATATATATATATATATTCATATATATTCATTATATATATACTCATTATACATACACACTCATTATATATATACACACTCATTATACACACACAATATATATATACTCTCTCTCTCTCTCTCTCTCTCTCTATATATATATATATATATATATATATATATATATATATATATATATATATATATATATATATATATGCACACGAAGTCCTCCCACCAAGGGAAACTGCAGGAGCTAACAGAGGAGGTAGTGGAAACCACAAACAAGGTCACAGAATTTACGATTAGGCTTGAGGAGGCAGAGAACCATATCAGAGATCTCAAGGACACTCAAACAGACCTAAGCAAGCGAGAAAGACAGTCAGATAGGAAAATTAAAGAAACAGAAGGTAGCCTGAGATCAAAGACAGTTGATATGAAGAGGAATAATATTCAAATCATCGGTCTACCAAAGCTTAACACAACACACAAGTCCACAGCCAAGATAGCAAAGGAATTTCTGGAAGAAAACTTTCCCACCCTAACAAGGGGGAACCAGGCACTCATACAGGAAGCAGAAAGGATGCCAGCTAGACTAGACACCAAGAAGAACACGCCAAGACACATAATAGTAAAAATAGCCAACTTAAAGGGAAAAAATAATTATGAGCAGCAAGAGAAAGGAAGACATTCCCAACAAAGGAGCTTAGGTAGGAATATGCTCAGACCTATCAGCAGATACCATGAAGAGGAGGAGAGAATGGCGCAACATCTTCCAAAAGCTGAAAGAAAAAAAATGCCTCCCCCAGAATCCTGTATACTGCCAAGTTATCCATTAAGATAGATGGTGAGATAAGGGTCTTCCAGGACAAGGAGAGACTCAAAGAATACGCTGCAAGACACCCGACCCTGTGGAAGATACTGGCTGACTCACTATGGCCAGAGGATCAACCTCCACTAAGAACAAACAGGAGACCACCATATAGCCCATCTTCATTTAGAAACCAACATGCCAGCAACAATTACCAGGACAACAGGGTCTCAGATAGAAAAGAAGACAAGATAGAAACTCTCCACTCAAACACAGCACACTGATATGAAGTGAAATAGGTAAAGACCCAAAACACAAAACAGGATCTGACAACTATGAATCCTCAGATAGTGATAATATCTCCGAATACCAATGGACTCAATTCATACATTAAAAGGAAAAGGCTTGAGGACTGGTTCAGAAAACATAATCCATCAATCTGTTGCCTGCAAGAGACACATCTTAAGCGCACAGACAAGAATATGCTAAGAATAAAGGGTTTTCAGAAAGCTTACCAATCAAATTGTAACTCCAAAAAGGCAGGGGTGACTATCTTAATCTCAGACAAAATAGACCTCAAGATCCAAACCATAAAAAAGAGACAAAGAAGGACACTATATAATGCTCAAAGGTCAGTAATCAAAGAAGCACTTCACGTATTGAATATTGAATTTCTTCAAACAACCTATTAGAAAGATGAAAAAAGAAATCATGGACTCAGCAATCATAGTATGTGACTTTAACACACCGGTGTCAGAGAAAAACAGATCACTGGTAAAGACGCTCAGCAAAGAGGTAATCGAGCTAAACAATGTAATTAGGCAACAGGGCCTGATAGACATTTATAGAGCTTTCAACCCAAATACAAAGGATGTCACATTCTCCTCTAGTCCACATGGATCTTTTTCAAGAATAGACCACATGCTGGGACACAAGTCCAGCCTGAGTAAATTCAAACACATAGATACTATCCAGACATCTTTCTCAGATCACCATGCCATAAAGCTGGAGATTAATCAGAGGATGTCCAGAAAAGCAAGGGCAACCAATTGGAGGATGAACAACGATCTCCTGCGACATGAATGGGTAATGCCCAGATTAAAATAGATTATATATTTTCCATTTCACCTATATTCTGCATCAGAGATGCCAAAGATGTCCTCCAGATTTCACAACAAGTCACCCACCTAATTTTGTGTGTGTGTGTGTGTGTGTGTGTGTGTGTAAGAGACAGAGAGGCACTGTAAAGAACTTAAAAGTTCCAAATCTCTAGCAGTCTAAATTGGACAGTTTTAAAGCAGTTTAATTTCCTTTCCTTCTGGGCCTTTTTTTCCCCCAACTGTGTAAGTCACAAATTGAGAAAACTAATCAGGCTCTAAGATCTAGTAATTGGATATCATGCATAAAGATTCCCAGACCTTATATGTTGTTTATATAATTGATGGAGACAGTCAAGTACAGTGTAAGTCTCATCTTCGAGCAAAATATAATGTAAATGCTTGACCAGATGATTTTGTAAGGGCAATATCCATTTTTCAAAATTAAACAACTGACATTTTAAATGCTCAAAGGCTCTAGTACTATACCTATTATTGATTAAACAAAGATTTTAAAATGTATAATAGTGCAAAAGAGCTCATTAAAATGGAAAGCCTTTTTTAACTCTTAATAGTTCAAAATTGGCCAGAACATTAAAGTGCAAACACTTGACTAAAGAACTGGATTAAAAAAAATTAAATATGCAAAATCCTCCAGTTAAAATTTCATAGAATACAATCTTGGAACTATTTTCAAACTACACAGACATACACATATATTCAATAAACAAAATACCCATTCATTAATTTGGGGCGATGCTTTTTTGTCCACAAGGAGTAGACAATTTTAGACCTGTTCCCATATGTACTACTCTCCAGAGACCATGCACCATCTCCAGAGGTCAAGCTCAAGCACTTCCATCCTTCTCAGGACTTCCTCACACACTGTGCAGTCTTGACATGCTACACAGATGACTAAATTGATGTGCTTGCATTATGGGATTGGGAGGGAAAAATAGAAGGTGGCATGGACTTCCAGAAGGACAAACAAATCCTTCTTGAAGAAATTATAACCATAATGCTCCTTAACATGGGCTTGGAGACGCTAACATACTTTGGAGATGTTACCAGAAGAGATTAAACCACATCACTGCCCCCCCAAAAAACAAGATGAAATAAACCTTGCAATTTTGACTCATGGTGACCCCATAAGTCAAGATATAACTGCCCCATGTGTTTCTGAGTCTGCCACTCTATATGGGATGGGAAAGTGTCATCTCTCTCCCATGTAGCAGTATCAAATTGCTAGCAACTTAACTCATAACCACTGCTCCATGATGCTTGGCAAATCAAAGAAGCAAAAGTGACGGAAGATCGTCAGTGGCACAGTTTGACCCAGTGGCTCCTACAATGGGTTCAAAATACAACAGCTGTGAGGATGGTGTAGAACTCCACAGGCTTCCTTCCTTTGTGAGGACAGGTGCTCTCAGTAGGAGCCAAGGGGACAGCCAGTTACAACACAGCAAAGAACAGACTCACCCACTGAATCTTTTTGCCAAATAAGGTAAGCTTGATGGAATATTAACTTCAGCCTTCCTCCTCCCGAGTTTTGATTATAGTGAAACAGATATTATATAATAATTTCTAGTGATGTGAGTGTTTTAAATAACTGTGGTCTTTGAGAAATCAATTATAAACCAGTGTTTAAAATACCGGTTTAAGACATTTGGGCATATTTTGAATATAAATGTTCTTTAAAAAGTTATTCCTGACATGCCAAGGGTAGGCATTGTTAAAAGCCAGGCTATCATGAATATTATGCCTGAGGCTCTTCCATAATATGTCTTCAGAAAAAGAGAGAAAAGATTGGACAGGACTAGCCTTTTAAGTGAGCAAATGTAGGTCATTCTCTCTCTCTCTCTTGCGCGCGCTCTTGCTCTCACACTCTCTCTCTTTCTCTGTCTCTGTCCGCCTGTTTCTCTCTCACTCTCCCTCTCTTCTTTCTTCCCTCCCTCCCTCCCTCTCTTTCTCCCTCTTTGTTTTCTCTCACTGGCATCTGTCTAATTCTACACTGTATTTATTATTCAATCTATCACATTAATCTATGCGTGCTCTTCGCACATGGAACTTTCTTGAAACCATTACAAGCTCAAACTGACATGCAAAGTGTGAAAACCACCCCAACTCATGATGCCTTCTGTTCTTACACTGGGCGGTGGTTTAAGTGAAGCTGTAAAACATATGACTTTTATACAGTATTTAGATCATAAGTCCAATTTCGTTTTTATGCCCCCAAACAGGGATATACAGTAACATGATTTTGTGCTAAAAAAGATTTTTGTGCCCAAAATTATAAATGAAAAAGTTATTATCAGCATGGACTCAGTAAATGGGAAGATGCCCCAAAGAAGGTCAGTTCCATCAATGTGTTGAGCAACTGGATGGTTTGATAGCTTGCACAATTTTAGTTAACTTTGTACAAAATGCTAAAATGTTGACCCACACTTTCATCCCTTAAAGGTCTACTAACCCGCATGCTAACCACTGAGCCCTCCCATGTAAAGTCTCTGCAGGCAAGCCAAGGCCTCCCCCTTGCAGGGTGTATCTCAATGACCCTATTAAACCCCTTTAGGAATCTACTTTATGACCTCACCTCCTTACTTTCCTAAATAGCCTTTGTCCTGACAAAAGGGAGCGCTCCCAAGGAAAGGCTTGCTCTCAGTCAAACCCGCACTGAGCTGAGAATAGTCCCAGAAGTTATCAAAACAAACCTTCAAAACTTCGGAATAAATTAGCTTGCTTGGGCACCAACCGAATAATGTGCCAGTGTTTTTCTTTTTCTTTCTTTCTTTTTTTTATAAACATTTTTTCAGAGCCTAAACATAATCTGTTCGCCTCAGGCTTTTTCTAGACCTGCAATCTCATGCTGTCAATGTTATCTGTAACCACACTCTTGTAAATGGAGAAGTGTCTCTGCTTCAGGTGACATGGCCCCAAGACAGTAAGGGAAATTGCCTGAGGAAGGATGCAGGTGTATCTGCCATTCAAAAGCCTGAAAGGTATGTTCCTCATATAAAAATAAACTCATTTAAATAATGAGAACTAATTATCACATTAATTTATTGTCAACACAACCAAGTACATGCAAGCAGATATAATAAGGTATGTGTAAACTACTGAGCAAGCAGAATACAAAGGAACCTCTGCTGTGTGTCACCTTGATGGGAACACAAAGGTTCTCACCGGAGCCTTGTTTGAGGTTACATTGTGCAGTTTCACTGGTCTTACTATGCAGATCCTGTACTCCTACCCAAGATGAGCTCTTCTCTCCCCTTCTCTCCCTTTGGCAGGCTGTAAAGTCACTCCCCGACTCTATTAAACTCCTTTTAGCATCTCCTGGTGTCCGTGGCTTAGGAAAATCTCCTCCTCTTGACTGTAGATCCTCAAAGTTCAAACTCATTGCTATCAAGTCAATTTTGACTCACGGGGCTTGAAAGGGAAGAGATGCTGCCCCTGTGGGTTTCCTAGACTCTAAATCTTAATTGAGCCAGACAGTCTCATCTATTTCTCAGTGAGCGGATGGTGGTTTTGAACTGCTGACCTTATCGTTTAGAGCCCAACACATAATCTACTATGCCCCCAGGGCACCTCATGATTGTGGACAAGGCCCTGTAATTATGTCTAACTGATAGAATGACCCAAGGGTGGCAGCATATGTCACTTCCATGATCATATAAGGCTCTTATTAACGGATTCATGCTATCATTTTCCAGTTCTTGCTGGATTGATGAAAGAAGTAGCTATGTTACAGAAGCCCACATGGCAAGAAAATGCAGGTGAAATTTAGAAACTGTACCAAGCTTTTAGGAACTGAGAGAAGCCTCCCTCAGTTAGCCAGCAAGAAACCACGTCCATGTTTCTGTAACTTCCAGGAAATCAATGCTGTCAACTGCTGGAGTGATCTTAGAAGTGGAGCTTACTCAGTGGAGGCCCCAGATGACAACACAGCCCAATCAATATTTTGATGGCCATCATGGGTTCTTGAGAGGACGCAGCTGGCTATGCTCAGACTCCTGGCCAACAGAAACTGTGAGATATGTTTGAGTATTTTTGATAACTATTTTTAATTAATAAATCTTTTTACTGGGGCTCATAAAGCTCTTATCACAATCCGTACATACATCAATTGAGCAAAGCACCCTTATACATTCGTTGCACTCGTCATTCTCATAATTCACCTTCCCCTTGGGTTCCTGGAATCAGCTCCGTTTCCATTTTTCCCCCTCCCCCCCCTCCCCGCTCCCCCCCCCCCGGTCCCTTGATAGTTTATAAATAATTATTATATCTTATCTTACACTCCCCAGTGTCTTTTTGGTAACTTTTAATGTGGTGATGGGAAATTAACCTAATATTTATTGAAGTAAGATAGTACCCTTCACTGCTAGTAGGGGCACCATCTGGCCACTGCTCAAGGTAGAGATTTCTTTTTATCCAAAAGTCCCTCCATGGACAAAATATCTTGAATTCAGTATTTAACCTCAGAATTGTTGCCTCATATCATATTTTTTGTTGTTGATCCTTTCATTTTTTAAGAAAGATTCTTTTATCCCTGCTATTGCCCTGGGCCAGGCCTTCATCATTTCACACCAGGAAAAACTGCTAGCGGCTGTTTCTAGAGCATTTTGTTTTCAGTTCAGGAAGAGTTTCACAGATTATTTTCAATGTTCTTCCTATAGGAAAGTCTTAATTAAACTTATAAAAAGGAAAGCAATTTTTTTTTTTTAGAAATGTCCACCTCATTCTCCTGGCTCAATCCCATTCTATTTCCATTGACCCAAGAATATTACTCTGTCCTTTAATCTAGATTTAAAACCCTTCACACCAAACAACGAACCTTTGGAAATCTCTAAACCCAGCCCCTTCTGTCTTGCTGACTCATTTGGCCTGTTAACTGAGATTCAAGTAGGCACGCTGGCAACACATAATGTGTTACGAATACACATTACTAACTCCAGGGTTATTATAAATGAAAAGTTTAAAAAACATCATTATACAGAATAGTACATATGATCAGGGTAGAAGGTCGATTGTGCTGTCGAGGGACGTGGGGGTGTGTGAGGTGGGTGGGGGATATGAACAGTCCAATACAATGCTGAGTCAAATATTACACCCCCTTAACATCAGCTCAGTAATATCGATTAGAGACCCTAGGTTTCTGTAAAAGGCAGTTTGCAACATTACTGTTTTAAACAAAAGACAATAATCTTTGAACCTTCACTGGTAGTCAAAAATTGTGTGTGAACTCATGGGCATTCCACCTGACGTTGGGTGCAGCCTCAAGCTTGTTGTTATATGTGAGCTTGTGGTAAGAGCGACTGTCAACTCATCCCCTGAAGGGTCTTCCTCTCTCATGCTGACCCTCTACTTTGCGAAGCATAATGTCCACTGGCCCCTCCTGCTAAGCACCACACTGCCCATCAAAATCAACATGAACAAGCAAACACGCTGTGGTAGAGTGGACTGTGACTCACAGTGACCCTGTATAATGTGTCCTGGGCTCCGCATCTTTATGAAAGCAACTGAGTCTCATCCGTGTCTCACCGAGTGGCCGTGTGGTTGCC
Source organism: Tenrec ecaudatus (assembly GCF_050624435.1). Lineage (NCBI taxonomy): Eukaryota > Metazoa > Chordata > Mammalia > Afrosoricida > Tenrecidae > Tenrec > Tenrec ecaudatus. Next base: position 27,600,052 of record NC_134539.1, read on the forward strand.
GTCTAACAAGGAACTCATGACACGCCCGGGCTCCTCACATCTATAGCACACCTGAGATGGAATCCTCCATCTTCGCCTTCAAGGAGCACTCTCCAGCCCTCGTGGCAACATTTCATTCACCAACTGCCAAGATATCCACAAATGTGTAACATTTTCAAATCACATATAAAGCTATCTTAGCAGTTTTTATCAACTTTGATTGCTTTCATGATAGCTGACCCTTGGGTAAAACTGAGTGGGAGAAATGCAAGTTTTCATGGAATTTCTGTGCTGGATCCTTTGCTACAGCACAAGCAATGCGCTCGAGGCAATCACTGACCTTTACTGCATTGAAGCGCATATTGACTTCTTTCTCCCATGGCCCCTATCCTCCACGTGTGTGAGCAAACCTCATGTCTTAATCACTGCTGTAATGTTTTGCTGAACCTCCCTATGGCACCTTTATTGAACTGAGAGAAAGAGATTTCTTACAATGAAGCAATACATCTCTATGTTTTGAATGACAGAAGAATATGCATGGTATATTTTGGTGAGCTTGGAGATCAGGGCTAGCCTAGTCTAACATTGATATGACATAGACTGGCCTGGCTAGTCCCATAAAGAGTTGCAGCCTTGGAAACTCACGGGGAATGTGTAGCCTTTCCTATAGAGCCACTATGAGTAGACATAAACTCAACGGCAGCACAGTAAGGTATTTTTGGTGTCTAATCATGTTGTTCACATTTCTGGGACTCATATAACCATGTGGAGCTTTAGAAAAATGATTTTAAATGAGGCGTAATAATAATAATACAATACAAATAACACATTTGACTACTACAATTGTAGTAAGTTATTGTTAAATGACAATAATAGTTTAAACAACTAGATTTTACTAAATTCTTCTTAGATTCCAGAGTATACTTAACGGCATATAAAACACACATAGAGGGGGCATCTAAAAGGTCATGGGAAAATGGAATTGAAAGATAATAAAACCTCCATGTGTGTGAGTAGTATGCTATATTATAAATATATGATAAACATATATTGCTTACTATATAACCAAAACATAATCTGAAAAGAGAAGAGAAGACTAGAGTCTATTAGCAAGTTAGAATGTTATTTAATATATATAGTATCAATACATATGCTTTATAATTATAATACATCATATTATATATATCAAGAATACACATGAGTAAATAATTATTATCTGTAGATAGCAAATGAAGAAACTGAGGTTAAGACGAAGACCACTCAAATCAGAGGCATTTAGTAAGTCCTTGACTTGAGTTTGAACTTGGCTCTCATTATCTCCAAATCTTTTGTTTTGCTATAATCTATGTCTTGGCGGAATCCTGGGATGAAATGAAAAAAGGTGAAAAATATTAAATGATTAGTGATTTGAATGATATTACTCTCATATTTGTCCCAGCACCAAGAACCAAGACTTTCAGTAATGGCACTAACGTTAATTCAAAATAAAACCAAATTCACTGCCATCGAGTGGATTCTGACTCACAGACCCCATAGTACAGAACAGAACAATTTAGGATTTCCAATAGGGGTAAATTTTTATGGGAGCAAACGGCCTAAACTTTTCCTATGAGTGGCTGATAGTTTCAAACTACGAACTTTCCAAATAGCAGCACCTCAATGCAACACAGGTCTCCTATTAGGTTTAGCCAAGAAATATACTATTTACTAAATGGATCTAACCTCAAACATATTCCTAAACTCTAAGGCGACAATTTCCCCGATCTTTCCATACCTAAACCCAACCTCTCCATTCCATTCAAATGTCTGTGTTGACAAATAAAGGAATTCCTCATTTCCTTGACAAAACACCTGAATACGTGTCTTCCAACCCATTTGAAATAGTGTCTCTCCTTCGATACTCACCCTCCACTGACCAGCCCATGGTGAGATTCCAAAAGCGTAGTTATTACGTGAAAATAAAGAATGACTAATCAGATAACAAAATGGTGGATCACTATATCATGACATAACTGCCAATCCATCTCATTACATAGCTAACAAATTACTGAGAATCATGGCCAACCAAATTGACACATAACATTAACTATCATGGCCTGTGTTACTCTAGGTTCAAACCTCAGCATTCATTCAGCCAGGAATATGATGTTAATGTCTCAAGCAGTTAGATTGTAGATGTTTTAAATCCTCTTATAATGTGAAACGCCAGATAACAGGATAGCCCAGACGTAAGGGGAAAGTGCATATCCAGCTAGTTCAATATTGTCCACACAGCCCTAGTGACACAACCACTGACCAGACGTCGCTAGTTCATATCCACCACTATCCACAGAGCGTCTGGTAGTTTCAGACTATCGGAGAGGCTGTGTCTTTCTGCTTCTGTTAAATGATCAGCCTTGTAAATTCTATGGAGAAGTTCTTCTCTGCTAATTAGGGCACCATGGTTCAGAATCCATCTGAGGGCAGCAAACAGCTCTAATTACAAAAAGAGAAAAAAGAAAAGGTGGGGGAAGTTGACGATGGCACTTGAAACAACAACGAAAGCATTAGCTGTGTCCCTTAGGCAATACAATGTTTTTTGTTTTGTTTTGCTGTATCTGCATTTATAGAACAGTGGGTATGTGAATCACATCTTTGAGATATATATGTTATCTTCAAATTTTAAAATTGAAGTCAAAAAATGTTTTACCTGTTCTATGCTAATGTCTGTTTTATCCACAGGAGGTTAAATATAGTTTCTGGAATTAAATTCCTTAATAGTTGTTGAAGACTTCTAGATCTATGACAACATATGAGGAGCAACGGTGGTGTAGTGTTTACAAGTTGGGCTCCAAATCCTGAGGTCAGCAGTTTGAAAACACCATCTGCTCTATTCCTGTAAAGAATACCCCAGGAAGTGCTACTGTCCTACAGGATCATTGTATGAATTGACTGGAGTGAGAGTGTGAAAGATAACAAGATATTGGTTAGAGATTTCTTAGAAATAACTATTCAGTTTGTTATCACCTTATCAGTTTTTATTTTCAATGAGCACTTGAAATTTCATTTTCCTATGGTTATACTTAATATGAAATTCGCCTGGTATACTTTACAATATTAACCAGATTTTTGTACATTACACAGGAAATATGGCAGACATATAATTAAGAACATATAATGGTTGTGGTGATATACCATACCCATGGCTAGTCTATCCACATCTTTGAGTTCCCACCAAATGATCCATCAGGTGGGACCATGCAAATAGGGTGTATGAATCATTAATAGAGGAGATTGGTCAGTTTTGCTCTTTCCTTGATTCTAACATCACAGAACCAGCAAGGGAGAGAATCCCATGACTATCCTGAAAGAAAAGCCACCAGAGGAGCACATGTGAAATCCCTGCCTGAGGTAACTGGCAGCAGCGGCCCGAGAGGCTGTAACACAGGCACCATGAGACAGACTAGAGGAGTAGCATGGGGACCGTGAGACAGAGCAGCAGGCTTCTCCATCCACAGAAGAGGGCAGAGGATGAGCGACTGCATGACTGAGAAACCAAGGACCAGGGAGCCTGACAGCAGAGCTGAGAGGGGATGTGGCAGACTAAAGAACAGTATCCTCAGCATGTTAGAGCCTGTTTGCTTCCCTAATACAGCTCATACTAGTGCATATTATCTGTGAGCTCCGCGTGGCCATTGTAATAGGTTTCCAAACCCAGCAGAGAACAGAGTGCCATGGAAGGGATAGTTTGTGTCAGAACAGAGCAAAGAGTGATGGAGGGTAGAAGCCTGCCTGAGCTCTGTCTTGTGGTAATGGACCTTGGGCTATTAGGGAGCTGGATTCTCCTCTCCCTACAGATGCTGAAAGAACTCAGCCATGGCCCCATGAGAGTTCCTAACTGGTTAAAGCAGACTTGTAAGCGCATGAAATTTAGTGCCAATTCTCACTTGCTCCTGTCTTTATAATGAGTTCATCCAGTCAGTAATTTATGCATCAAACATTTACTGCACTCGTACTATTGATCGAGCACTACAACTGGAGAAGGAGGGGTTTTAAAAGACCATTATTGTAGTGAATTATTCACATTAATAGGTAGTGAAAACATAAAACTGCAATCATTCTGCCAGAGATGTACACCAGGTGAAAGGGAGACATCATCATCCAGCGACCGGTCCAACAATACTTATCCCATTCCAGGGCTTACTACTCATCAGACTCTGAGGATACTCTTAAAATCAGCCCTCGTCTGAATTCCTTCTTGGAATTAAGTCAGCTCCTACTCAAAGCATGGCTCTAAATTTCAGCGCCAGTCTAAAATCAGTCACACTTTTATAACTTAGAAAAATAAACACCATGATTGGACAAAGCTAGTGGGATTGTGGGAAGAATTCAAGTATATGTTTATAGATTTTTTATTTTATTCCTATAATTTTAATAAGCTTTTATATCCACAAATATATTTTAACAAATTACTTTTCTATCTTCTATATGACAGAATTTCATGGAAGAAATATACCAAGTATATAAGTATCCTACTAGAAAGTAGTATTTATCTAATTTATGGTTATCAAAAATATATTATGTGCTAACCACACCTTATTCATGTCCTGGAACCTTTCTGATGTTATAAAATAATAACTAAACTTATTATAGATTAGTTTACTATGCTTCCAATTAAATCTCTGTTTCATATTTTAAAACTCTTATGCATGGCAATTCTTACTGAGTATATGGTTTTTCTCAATGGTTTTAAATAAGTGAATTGTTCAAATAGAACCACATCGCTTTCCATATAAATATTGCAAGTAAGGATAATGTTCTTATGCCATTTTTTCTAATCTTAAATATACTGACTAAACAAAATGGACAATTAGTAAGTGAAAAGTATAGTACTCAGCTTCCTGGTTCCCATATGATTGAGGTGAAGGAACTATAAGAAAAGAATCTGCTTATTATCCCCTTGTAAATAGCTCAATTTATGGGCAGAATTTTGACTGTGCCCTTATCTTTTAGCATCTTACTATTTCCTTTAGCATTTATATTTTCAGTAAATACCTTCACTATACTGGTCTTTGTTGCCTCTCAAAACTTTCCTGAGGATAACAACACATATGGCAATCACATAATATGCTAATTTTATGTGCATTTATATGTACATATGTACCTATATGTGCATGTGTATGTATACACACATGGGCTCATCTATCCTGTCCTATAGGGTTGCTATAAGATAGAATTGACACCATACATAGGAATATATATATATAGAGATAATCTCTATAAAGTAGATAATATTATCCAATGGTTTTAAATTAGGAACACCTTGAATCAGTAGTAACATAATAGGTCAACAATTATACAACTCTTCAGGACAGCAGCAGAGTGCAGACCTAGAAAGTCTAGTCTAGAAAGCATGCTGCTGCCCATCTTGTCATCCTATACAAGGTATTGGGGCCTAACACAGAGGTGTAGAAGGTAAGCTAAGAATTTATGTGGGTCATTTATGAACTGAATGCTAACCTCTCAGAGACTAACTAAAGGAGTCATTTTCACAAGACACTTCTAAAACCACCATCTCCCTTTAAATGAGAGGACCTGCCCTCCTTTGAGTGTGTTTTCATTCTATCTGCCTGTTTCATTCTATCTGTTCTGCTTTGGCAGCATATGGAGGGACTATAGGTGAATTGCACCCATTGAGCTGTCAGAACATTGTATGTGCTCCCAAGCCTGAAGCAGAAAATTAAGTACGTATTCTATAAAAGGGCAGAAAAATAAGAAGACGACTTTTCAAATGTGTCACGACTTCCTTGATGGTGAACAAAGCTATTTATAACTGACAGGCTTAGCTTAGGGCAAACTGGATTGTAAAGGATGTCACCGAGTTTTCAACAAATAATGATTCCATTCATTGCTATGTTGCTTCATTAAGCAATAAATATATGAAAAATTTTCTGTTTCACTGTGTTAATTGAATACAACTTTGATGTAACCTATAAATAATATCGGCAGAACTTAAAAATAACAATATGCAGTTTGCACAATGGGATGTAAAAAATTGTCACTCACTCATACTCTTGATAAAAGACTATGTTGGCACAACCTCCTTACAGGACAAAGCTTATACAACGCAAATCTACTTCAAAGAATATATCTTAGGAAAATGTGAACAGAAATGTACTGATACGTAGCTGTATTGGCAGATAATATACAAATAGAGGAATTATAATACATATAGGTATATGCATCTTATTTTATTCTATGAAGAACCATATAAATTGTGCATTATAATTTTTCATACAATATTTATTTCATAAGGCATAAATGGTCATATCATTCCTTTGATTGTGGTGTCTCTGTACATATTATTTTTTACTTTATTTTCAAAGGAATTAATGAGTAACCTTTGGATATATAATGTCTTTACTTAATATTCTGTGGCATAGAAGTGGGGTGTCCTATTATTTGGAAATGTATGAACAATATGTTATTTCTGTCCATTCCAATGTCTTTTATTCCTGGGCTGATTAGAAAGCCATCAGAACTCACAAGGTAAGTAGAGTGGAAATTCAATTTAAAGCCAAAGACCTTGCTGTAAGATAATGAGGCCGAGTCCAGCTCTCATTTCCTCTCTTTGGGGGGTTCTGTCCAGACTTGCTTCCCGTTCATGCACTTTGTCACAACACCCCAGCCTTTCTGGTCAGGACGTCTTGGAACAGTTTAGGCAGTTTTCAATTCTGAAAATGGCACTTCATCTTACAACAAATAAAAAAAATTGAAAAATCATCTTTTTAGCTAGTGCTTAGAAAAAAAATTTTTTCCCCAGACTGTTTCATAAATAATCCTTGAATTTTAAGAGGGATTAAGAAAATGGCACTGCATCTACCCCAACCATGGTTGATGCGCTATCCGGAACAGCATCCCATTATATTATTAAAATAACACAAAACAAAACCTGAATCAACTACTGGGACCACGTATGTTCACATTTAGCATAATATTATCATGGAAAATCAGAGTATTATAGCAAATATAAAATATGTTAAGAGACCTAATTTCATCCTTACTGTAACCCCTGATACACTCCTCAGGTATAATCCTGATGAACGAAGGGCCTACTGACACTAAGCAGAGCATTCTTACAGCTGCAGTGCCTCTGTACAAGTTCTTTGACTTTTAATGAAACACGGTATTAACTCTTCTAAAAAATAAAATGTGTGTGTGTTTTGTTTTTTCTCAGGACCATTCCAGAGCTTGATCTTAAGAGCTTAAACTTGAAAAATATGTGGAATTCGAATGCGTAATTCTAAATCAATCAATGCTTTATTGAGTGAATTGCTATTGAAAACTGGGTAGTAGTTGAAATCTTTATAAATGGCTCTATGTATGCACTAGTTAGGTTCAGAAAAGCGACTTACAAATTAATATATTTCTATGTCAAAGAAACAGTCTGTTCACTACCATTGTATAATTGTATCCTGAGCCTTGTATCTCGACCAGAAATTCATTTGAAATAAGCCACAAAGAGATCCACAGACCCTTGCACATCTAAGTCCAACTTTCATGACTAAAAAGGAGATATCCGAAGTACTGTATGTTTAATGCCGTTACTGAAAATCCGAACCCACAGACAAAAGGAAAAATTTTTGAAAAGATTATACTTAGAGTGGTGTTATCCCCAAACCCGACCCAGTGTCACCCAGTGGATTCTGACTCCAGCAGGTTCTCCAGGCTCAAAAATTTGAAATCTTTCCAAGGCCAAGTGCTGCATCTCGCTCTCTCTGAGCCTCTGGTGCACTTGAATGGTTTACCTTTTGGTGAGTAGCTTAGCACTGCCCGCCCCCCTCACCCCAACCTCCACTTCACAAAAGCTTCTTTTGAAGGAAACTAGAGATCATACTTAAGAATGGAGTTTTCACTCTTTAACATGAATCCTTATCTTTGTGTCTTTGAAAATCATAACCTTACTTTCTAAAAGTTATCAGTGAGAGTCTACAGGCTTTTTCTGTTGTCTTTCTTTCAGATAAGGTTTCTGAAAACAAGAAACGGTTTATAGGTTTAAAGCGAGAAGCCAAAGAACTATGAGGGAACATATAAACAACAAAGACACTGGATTAGAGTGGTGATCATTTAACAAAGACAGAGATCCATGGATATTAGCGAGCAGAAAGGTGGTTTTGAAATCAACTCTGTCTAATTATAATGGTTTTCATACTCAGGAAAGAAGGCATGGCAAACAATTAGCAAATATAATTAGTGATATTCAGGATTTAGATTAGCTTTTCAAAGTGCAGCCCTTTGGCCTGGTAAAATTAGTGAGATGTATTTTAAAATATGTGATTGCTGCTTTCCCAGGTAATACTTTTTTTTAAATCATTTTATTAGGGGCTCATACAACTCTTATCACAATCCATACATACATCAATGGTGTAAAGCACATTTGTACATTCATTGCTCTCATCATTCTCAAAACACTTGCTCTCCACTTAAGCCCCTGGCATCAGCTCTTCATTTTCCTCCTCCTTCCCCCTCCCCCATCCCTCATGAACCCTTGAAATTTATAAATTATTGTCACATCTGGCACTTTCCGACATATCCCTTCACCCACTTTTCTGTTGTGTGTCCTCCAGGGATGAGATTATATGTAGATCCTTGTAATTGGTTCCCCCTTTCTACCACACCCTCCCTCTACCCTCCTGTTATCGCCACTCTCACCACTGGTCCTGAAGGGATCATCTGTCCTGGATTCCCTGTGTCTCTAGTTTGTATCTGTACCAGTGTACATTCTCTGGTCTAGCCAGACTTGCAAGGTAGAATTGGGATCATGATAGTGGGTGGGGAGGAAGCATTTAGGAACTATTGGAAAGTTGTATATTTCCTCATTGCTACACTGCACCCTGACTGGCTTGTCTCCTCCCAGTGACCCTTCTGTAAAGGGATGTCCAATTGCCGCATGATCTTTGGGTCTCCACTCCACATGCCCCTTTATTCACAATGATGTGATTTTTGTTCTGATACCTGATCCCTGATCCCTTCGATACCTCATGATCACACAGGCTGTTGTGCTTCTTCCATGTGGGCTTTGTTGCTTCTGAGCTAGATGGCCACTTGTTTACCTTCAAGCTTTTAAGACCCCACATGCTATACCTTTTGATATCCAGGCACCATCAGCTTTCTTTTCCACATTTGCTTATGCACCCACTTTGTCTTTAGCGATGGTTTCAGGAAGGTGAGCATCATGGAATGCCAGTTTAATAGAACGCTGTACTCTTGCAATGAGAGAGTACTTGAGTAGAGGCCCAATGTTCATCTGCTACCTTAATATTTAACCTATAAATATATGCACATAGATTTATTTCCTCATATATGAATATATTTACCTGTATACATATCCTCTCATATATATTTATATATCCTTATATAGAAATATATTTACATATATACATGCCTTTATTTAGACCTCTATATATGTCCTTTGCCTCCTAGCTCTTTCCTCTCTTTCCTTTTACTTTCCTCTTGTCCCACTATCATATTCAGCCTTCATTTGGGTTTCAGTAATTCCTTTCAGTTAGATTACCGTTGGTCACACCCTACCAGGCCTCCTACACCCTTTTCTCCTCCAGATTGTTCATCCAGTCTATCTTACTTAGACAGACCTGTGGAGATAATAACACGCACAAAAACAAGCCAGAACAAAACCAAGCAACAGAAGAAAACAAAACAACACCAACAAGCTGATGACCAAAAAAAAAAAAAAATACAAGAAAGAAAAGCCTGTAAATAGTTCAAGGACTGTTTGCTGGTCTTTAGGAGTGTTTTCTGGGGTAGTCTGATGGGGTGCCAAGCCCTGGCCCCAAGTCTACTTTTGGAATTCCCTGGGGACTTCATTGTTCTGTTCCCCTTACTGTTCTGTTACAGAACCTGAGTGCTTTGCCTCGGTGTGGTGGGATCAAATCAGGTGTAACTCCCACCCTGTCTCCATTGTTGTCCCTTGTAGGGCTATGGGTCAGTGAGGGATGTTGTGTCTCATAGTGGGGCTAGCTATATGGTCTTCTCTGTGAATTGGCTGCTCTGAGCAGGAATCTTGTTGTCAAGGTTCGTTGGGCCAGGGTGTGCTCCACTCGCTCTTCCTCCCCCTTCATTTGCTCCTTTGTGCTCTTATCAGACATGTCCCTCTCCCTGAGCAACAGATTCAGAGCTGTCCTCTGAAATCAATCCTTCAGGGGGAAGGGGAAGGTTTCCAGGCAATACTTTAAGTTAACTTTTTGGCATTATAAGACTGAGGATGCTCTCCTAGTCTTCGTGGAATACGTGTTATGTCATGTGTTCTCCCCAAAACAGATAAGTTCCCTCAGACTGAAATTGTGAAGATGGGTATGTCCCTGGCTTTTAGTTCTAGAAGCACCATCCACAAACATTGAGGCTGTGTTGATTCTGATTATAGAGAGTTTCTGAGACTATACCCATTTACCAGAGCAGGCAGCTTCGTCTTTCTCTGTGGTTCACTGGAAGTTTGGACCAATGGGCTTGATCTACTGGCCTTGTCCATTAGTATCCCAATGGCAAACCCACAGTGCTCCAAGGGCTCCAAGCGAGAGGAGTTGCTGGGGTTCCTATTTCTATAGTACTGCATATACTCGAGTATGAGCCAACCCGAATAGTAGCCGGGGCACCTACGATTAACACAAACACTGCATTAAAAAAGAGTTGTAACACTAGGCTTATACACGAGTGCATATGGCATACTTTCCTATATTATGGTTTCGAGTATATACTCACAAGCAGCATTTTTACCTTGTTTGACCTTTATATTCTCAAATGATCATCCCAGAAATTGAACTACCCGCCTTAAGGTTACCTGCCTCTAACCTGTAATTTTGTGCCTAAGGTTCCCCGATATGTAAAGTAGGTCAACTATGATAGTTAGGGATGATGTCAACTAGCGCTCCTTGGTAAAACAAGGGGCAGGGCCCAACCAGTCAGTTAATCAGGTCACAGCTTGATAAACCCTCTGCTGACTTTGGATCCACAGGACACTGCACTCATGACCCTGTGATCTTCCTGCTTCATGTGTCACCTTCAGGTGTCATCAGCCTGCGCCTAGTGATTCTGAAGAGGGTCCTGGCTTGCCTGGGACTTAGGGGCCTGAGTTGGATGAGGCTGGATGACTTCTTAATACAATATAGAGAAACAAATCTAGTGATACTCATATGTATGAGAAAAAGCTTTGTATCAAGGAATACTCTTATATAAAGCTCTTAACAGGAGCCAACTGCTGTGTTTCTCTTGTGGCGCTCCCGATATTTTCAAACCTCTGACTTTTGAGTTAGTACTCAATGGGTTTTGATCACTCCATCACTGATGATTCCTTCTAAAATACACATAACTCATTAACTCGATTCACCCTTCAGATTCCAAGGAGGGAAGCCTTACATGATCATGCTCTCCAGAATCTAGGTTAGAAATATATCATAGAAATAATACCTTCTTCCCATAATATTCATCTTGGTTGCAATTATGAATTCATACAGTGTGGTGCTTTTTTTGCCCCCACCAAAAATAAAATCAGAGTATGGTGACTTCTGCTTTCCTGTGTCCCCGACAACAGACACGGGATGGATGATAAATAATATTTGTTGAGTATATAAAATACAATTTGAGACAGCTCATAAATTCCTGCCATCTTCCTGCCATTGACTTAGGAGGGCATTAATGGAATGATTTCTATTGATTGGAGTAAAGAGAGAATTAGATTTTAGTGCCATAAAACACTGGAAGTCAGGCCTTGCAATTTCCGCTAGGGCCCACAGTTCCCTATTGCCCACTAAAGCAATGCATCCGTTCTCCTAGGAGTCTACGCCTTTGTCCATGCTGTCCACCCACCTTTCTGAAATGCAGGGGACTCCTTTTCAAAGTTAACTTACATAGTTTTTTTCCATCTTACTTCCTAATCTGGGTATAAAGAAACAACAAGAAGAAAAGAAACAAAATGGGAATAAGCCCTAAAGAGAAGCAGGACTAAAATGTCACTACAGCCCGAGCTGGTTTATTTGTTCTTACACAATGTTTCCAGTTCCCAAGGGTGTTGACCGGGGCTGCTAGACTGTCTGGTAATGATCCTGTCCGCCCCCGTCACTCTTCCCTACCCTGAGATGCTGTCTGGTCTGTTTGAGGCCTGAGGGGCTGTATCAGTATTTATTGTCGGTGGTGAAGGGTGGGAGGAAGAAGGAGTGTCATCACAGCCGTGTGTGCCGAGAATTAGAGAAGCTGGGAAAGGACCAGCAGGGCGTGCTGCATCTCTCACCACATGGAAGCCCAGTTAAACACACACACTCTGAAAATGGCATCTTGGCAGAATATGCCCCGGTAAGAAAATGCTGTAACTGAAATGACACTGAACCCATTCACTATTAAGTAGAGTAGAATGAATGGAAATACGGACGGAGGAATAAAGACCTAATGAAATGTTCTCTCTCTCAATATATACTTGAAATACATACTTTAAAAAGTATATATACATGTATATTTTAACTCCTCCTGTTTCAAGTAAACACAAGTCACATTTCCAATTCAATTCAACAGAACCTTGAATGAAACAGTGATTGTCAGAGTGATGCTATGTGACAGTAAGAATAAGCACTCTCCTTATCAAGGTAGCATATAATTTGAAAATGTTTGACAAAGCAATCACATCCAGAAATATGAAAAGCTATATTTAAATGCACTGAAAGGCACAGGAAGCAGCTACAACATGAATATTCAAGTAGTAGAAATAAGCATGTCTGCATGAAAGCCTCATGCAGGATCCCAGCAATCCACAGGAAGACCCCTTTGTTCACCACACAATGGATTTTGTAGGATGGGGCTGACCACTGGCAATGCCTCACCACTGTGAGACTTTTAACCTACCTGCTAAGGCACTTGTTTTTCCTTGTATATTGTAAAGAGTTTCAAGGATGAGCAAGCAGTTAACTGGGAACCATTACAGTGAATCTTTTCACCTTTGAGAGGTGAACTCAGGGTATCCTGGTCCAGTCCTGCAGTCAGTTCTCAGAGCAAGGAGAGGTGGACCAGTGAGTAGAGGGTAATCAAGAGAGTCTGGGCAGGTCAGCCTTTTCCTCACAACCATCCACGTTCCCAAGGCTTTGTCATAAAATTGCCTTTGCTTTGGCTCACTCGGTGGTTTAGTGGTCATGGGTTAGAGTATAATCAGCAAGGTCAGCAGTTTGAAACCAAAAGCCACTCCTGGAAAGAAAGACGAGGCTTCTGCTCTCAAAAGAGCTACACTCTCTGAAAGCCACATGGGGGTATTCGAGCCTATCCAATTGGGTTGCCACACATTGATTGGAATTGACTCCATGGAAGTGAAATTGCTGTTTTGGGATGCACCCAATCACATCTGGAAGGGTCAGGGCAAACAGAGAGCTGCTCTCTGTTCTAGTTCACCACATACCAGGCCACGAGGGAGCTTCTAAAAGTCCTTGGAAAAGTAGAACTAATAAGTAATGGAATAGTTTCAAAACATTTTGGAATCCCTTCGTATATCCAATTAGGCTGGATATCAATCAAAGTGATATCTCCAGACCTCATCTTTGATAAATCATTTATGATTTTTGGTACACATACATCCAGCAACCAATACTGCCTTTGAAAAATTGATAATAGTGACAATCATGTTACTATTAATTAGGCCATAAAAAACAAAATAAACCATTTTATCTCCTGGCAGATAATTATCCCTTCCTAGACATTTATTGTTTTGCCTTCAAGGGATTCTTCACAGGATAATCTTTGCGATAATCTCTGCAGTAGCCTGGACTTGCCTGTATTCTGGCTTTGAAACATGACGCCCTCTCTCACATAGTAGTGTCCCTTAGTCTAAGACAGTGGTTCTCAACCTTCCTAATGTTGCAACCCTTTCATACAATTCCTCATGTTGTGGTGAACCCCAACCATAAAGTTATTTTTGTTGCTACTTCATCACTGTCATTTTGATACTGTTATGAATTGGGTGAACCCTGTGAAAGGGTCATTTGGCCCCCAAAGGGGTTGTGACTCACAGGTTGAGAAGGACTGGTCTAAGAGTTAGCAAGCATCCACTAATGTGCTATTACTATTATTTCCAACAAAGTGCATTTGTGCTTTTATTTCACACTCTATCAAGGGAATGATGCCTGGTTGACCTGCCCACTGGCCTTCGTTTCTGGTGTTTTCAGGTGTTGACTTCTTTGATGCCAAATATAGACCTCCCGTTTTAACAAATGATCTATCCATACTAAGAAATAGTTTCTTGAACTATTATGTCTTCCTGACTCTCAAACTTGAAAATGGAATATTTGTTTGTTGATTCCTACGTACTCTGGGGAATGAAACCTGATATATCTAAGATCAAATTCCAAGATTTTTAGTCCAAGTTAGTTAAAATTTCTTTTTGAATAAGTATGAGCCATTGAGTTAATAAAATACATTTCAGGGATGTTGCAAAATGCTGTGGTAGACAATGATTTCTTCACATATACAAAATTCTTTCCTTCTGATATCAAGTAAAGTAATATAATACGATCTTTATAATATATGAAACTCTTTTGATATAAACACTGTAAACGTGCCAAATTGGCTGGTGATTTGGTGCTATTAAATACAGGATGATTAGTTTGTGAAGGATTAATATGCCAATGTCTCTTAAAAATCAAGGACTATTTGCTTTTCATTTGTCAGTTCGCTGATAGATGCATTTCCTAAGCTCCAGAGGCTTCATTTTATAGTATTAATCTAATCAACTCCTTTCTGCATGACATAAAATGGTCCTATATTTTTAACCAAACAGTTGTTAGTACCAGATGCCATTGAGTCCACTGCGTTTCTATAGCAACCCGATAGGAAACAGAGTGAAGTTGGGGACCTTTTCCTTGTGAAGTCTAATCTTGTGGCAGGTTTAGGGTCAGAGGAAACAGAACTGTCCATGTAGCTGGTGTCACCATGGAAGGGGAACAGAAGAGGACAGAAAGATAATAAAGTGGATTCTAATTGGCTAACAGAGTTTGGTGTCAGAGAAGTGAGATGTTCAGTTTCCAATGAATATCTTAATGTTTACGTGCTATTTCTCACTTAGATCTTCCTTGTTATTTAAGGTAGCTACTAATGTCTTCTTCAATTTTTCCCCAGAAAAACTTAAAAAGTAATTCAATTTTAAAGCATTTTCCCAATTATTTTCATTTTTGAAATTCTTTTAAATTAATTAGCTTATTGTGTTTACCCACTGTTAATCACTAATGTTCTTTCATTTTCAAATGATAGGAAACTAACTAGTTGGACAGCTCGCTTAGGAGAATGTAATAGCTCTCAGAAGAGTCATTTTGGTACAGCGGGTACGAACTCAGCTAGTCACTGAAGGGTTGGCAGTTTGAACACACCAAACACTCTGTGGGAACAAACTGAGGCTGTCTGCTTCTGTTCAGATTTTCAGACTTGGATGCAAAGGGGACACTTATATTCTCTCCTAATGGGTTGCCACATGTCAGAATCGATGGGCTAGAATTGGGGTGTTAATTGCTCTCATGACTAGAATCCATGAGCACTATAGCTTTGGTCACACGTGGAGCTAAAGTAATCTCTCAGGGCTCAGAGGGTCCTTTCATATCTCTTGGCTCTGAATGAATTTTTGATGACTCCATTCCTAGGAAGATGCTGTCCACATTAGCAGATGTAGCTACTAGCAGTGTACATTCTACATCGTCATGGCCCATACTCAACAAAGGTAAGAGGATCTTTGATCTCAGTATAGAATTTTGGGGAGCTTTCCATTTGCATTTCAAGGCTTCATGCAAGTAGATGAGCTCTTCTGATGTATGGTCTAAGCTCTGTGCCTAGTCCTTGGGACTTGGAACAGATGAAAATTCACAGATCCCCGAAGACTCACACAGAAAGGCTAGGAGACGACTGAAAGAATTGCTCTGTTGAAAACACAGTTATTTGTTCATTGTACTGACATTGTCATATCGCAGGAATTTAAATATCCAGACACTGAATTGGCAGCCCCATTCACCAGACTGACCTGTGAATTCTCTCAGTGCAGTGAAAAAACACAACCAAACAAAAAAACAAACTTTTCCTGTTCTTCCATGGAGTCCTGGGTACCCTGCCTCCTTTAATCCCATTAGCTTAGATGTTGAGCATTTGTCTACATTATAGGTATGTATTACAGAGTAAATTAATCTTAAAACCATTAACCATAAACACAATGGATATATTTCAGCGCTTCTCTGATAATATATAAGATTATTCTCATTTACATTTTCCAAGAAGGGATAATGGGTTATTTTCTAAGAATCTGTGATATGGATTTTTAATTTCAGCATGAAATAGATAAAGGTATTGCATTTTACAATCTACACAGGAACAGGAATTTAATGTGTGAACAGACTGCTCATTTACTAGAATAATATATCCTAAATGACTTCAATGTGTTCATAGACAGAGAACACTGAAAGTGGTAATTGGAAAAATACATCACCAGTCCAAATGTTTTCACACACTAAGGTTGGAGGTAGTGAGCCTCTGAAAAGCCTTTGTTTCCACAGGGTGGAGTATACTTGGATTATGGAGACGCAAGTCTAAGTGGCTTAAACGACAAAAACTACAAAGGCTGCAGATAGACTCATCGCTTAAACTGTATAATTGGTTAAATAAACATTAGAATCCCTTAATGTAGAGAAAACAATATCTGCATGAATTATAATCACCAAGTTTTCATTTCTATCATGAAATAAAATACATATATAATTACCAGGGTGTTTATTATATAATCCTATTGTGCGATTCTATAGTAAGCAATGATTATGCTTTAGTGTAAATATATTTTTGTAATGACGATTCAAATTTATTGAAACTAAGGACACGTTTTGTTAAGAATATCACAGAAAACTAATTTCATTAGTTGTATAAAGGTAGCTAATGACAACACTGATGTAAAAAAAAAGATTGAATGACTTTAGTATAGAAGTTTATATTCTGTTCACTATAAGACCAGAAAAGTTGATTTTTATTGATTCTACAAGTATATTGGGCCATATAACAGCTGATATTCTTTCATGAAGCCAGGCTGAAGAATCTCTGCCATCTTGTATTGAGGCTCGCAGCAGTATGGTATCTCTCAAGCTATTTATGGGGTGGAAGTAGTAGGGGACGATTGTGGATAGTAGACCATTGGGTTTCTTACCTGTTACTTTTATAGAAGCAGATCAGCAGATCTTCCTCTCTTGTAGCCACTGAGTGGTTTCAAAGAGCCGTCCTTTCAGTTAGCAGGCAAATGCTTAATTGTTTGATCTACCAGCGCTCCATAATTTAATCCTAATTGTGGTCATGTCAAATAGGCATTACTAATTACAACCATTTTCTTTTGTTTTTCTTTCAACCATTTCTATATGAGAAAACTAGCTCAGAGAAATTAGGTCAATTGTCAAGTAATATATTTGGACATCAATTCAATCCCAGATATTTTTGAGTCAGAGTCTCCGCTCTTGATCCATACAAAGAGAAAAGACATAACTCAATGAATTCTATAGATGTATCCCTGAATCTTGTCTAAATCATGTTCTATTCAATACAGCATCTATAAATAAAGAGTAGTGCACTTTAAAGCATATGATTAATACTGACATGCATATATTAACAAAGAGTATTGATAATACAACTGGGTGATAGTGCTAAATTTAAGATAAAGTCTTTAAAATATTTATAACAAATAACATAAAAACATGCTAATTAAAATAAATATTCTGTGGGTATATAAGCACGCCTTCAATGACTTTTTTTCTGGTTGATCTTTAGTTATTTTGCTTCACAATCCATGATCCTTTCTGTCCCCAGTCTTTCATGTCCCTTTCATGTATGTATCTTCCTCACCACTTGGCTCAGTTCCTTGGCTTCTTTAGTGGAATGTGGAAGATGGCACTTCCTATGTTTTGTTGTTGTTGCTGTTGGTTAGTTATGAAGACTGGATGTACTGGGTGATGAACTACTATAATTCAATGAAAAGGCACCTTTTATTGTATAAGCCATCTTTTACTCTTTACAGGGAAGAGAGGGCAGCCCTGACACACAACTGTTATGAATAATAAAACTTCAACTGCTCTTGAAAGGATTCAGTGACAATTTAAAATTTTGTTTTTTGTCAACTCTTCCTCTAGGGAAGGCAATATGCTATGGGGTTTGAATGCATTATGTCGTTTAATTCTTAACATAGACTATGAATTGATACTCTAGTGAAGGCTCCAATGGTTAAATAACATGATCAGCTAGTTAGTCAAGGTCACGGCTCTGAACTCAGACATTCTATTATTAAACTATCCTGATGGCAGTGAACTCACTTGTGAATCCACACTTAAAGTATGAACTGTCCCAACTGCACTGTCTAAAAATAAAACTCCCTATCTATCTAGTCTATCCAGGATGAAAACTTAAATATGTTCAGTGCTCTTTGCACCTTACCTTTTAGAAGGTGCAGTGAGGTTTGAAGAGTTAAAATAAGAATGAGTGTCATGAGAGAAACCAGTGAACACTACCCTATGTCAAGTGTCATTACACATTTTATGATGAAAATAAATTCATGTAAAACCTCACTAAAATATGAGTAAATATCATCTTCATATCTTTGGAAGGAATTGAATCGCAAGCTAAAGCTACATCAGGGGCCTACTGTGGAACAGACCACCAATTGCTCATATGGCAGTTCAGGATAAAGTTGAGGAAAATGGTAACAAACCCAAGATAGCAAAAGTACTACCTCCAGCCTGTCCCACTCGAATTTTGAGGACATTTCAAGAACAAATGTGAATCATTGCACACCAATGACAGAGCTGTGAGATGACGTCAGTGCTGACATCAGCTCCACCTCGGCCGAAAGGAGAGAGTGCCAGAAGGATGTCTAGTTGTCTGGTGTGAAGTACGCAAAGGCATTCTATTGTGTGGATTGTGCCTAACGATGGACAACACAGAAAAAAATGGGATTTCTGAAAACTTAATATGCTCACGTGGAATGTGCACTTAGACCAAAAGACAGTACCCCAAGGGGATAGATCCTGTATGGTTTAAAATCAAGAACTATGTGTTTCAATATGGTATCCTCTTAGCACATTCATTTGAACTGTCTCCAGAGCAAACGACTCAAGATGCTGAACTGCAGGAAGACAAGCAAAGACTTAGGATGGGAGAAGTCTCGCTAACAGCCTGCAATACGCAGCGAACACAGCCTTGTGTGCTCAAGAGGACTTGAAGCTCTTACTGATGAAGACCAAAGACTATTGATCTTCATAAAAATTCTTCACAACGGGGCCATGAACAGCATCATGAGAAATGGAGAAAAGACTGTTATTGTCAAGGATATGAGTTTACTTGCTTCCGTAATCATTGTCCAAGGAAGCAGTTACCAAGAAATCAAACAATATATTCTATTAGGCAATTCTGTTGCCACATACGTCTATAAGGCACTAACATAAACCAGTAGGTGTGCTCTTAAGCCCTCATCAAAGTTTTCTCAATCGCTGGGGAAATTCAAAAATTAGAGGATAAACATTCAGTATTTTACCCCACAGACATCATCCTTAGACCCAAACAAGAAAGAAATGTATGGTAGAAAACAAAAACAAACTCACTGCCATCTTGTCAATTCTAATTCAGAGTGACTCAGAGTGACCCGAGGGACGGAGCAGATTTTCAGTATTGCGGACCTGTATGAAAGCAGAAAGTCTCACCCTTCTCCCAGGGGACCCGCTAGTGGATTGAACAACTGAGCTTGTGGTTAGCAGCCAAATGAGTAATTCACGAGGCCACCAGGGATCTTGTGTGGTAGAATGGGAGATTAAAAATCGGGAAACTTTTGATGAAGTAGGTTTAAAGTGTGATTAAAAATGTTTAAATAAAATCAGAAGGACACACTTCCAGTTTTCTTAATTCATTAGTTTTGTCTGTGTGACAAGATATTATGCTATTTCTCGTTATCTGTAAAATATCCATTATGATTGTTAGCACTTTCTACAGACATGCCACTTCTCTGAAAAGCAGTCTTTCTGAAGAATTATATTGCTGAAGAAGAAGCGTGAATAAGAAGACAAAAATAAATAATAATAACTACAGGCAGTTGTGGATCTAACCCAGAATTGGAATTCAAATAATTTAACAACTGGTTCACTGTCCTGGCGACCATTTGAAGTAATAAAAAAAAGATATACCAAATGATAGTTTATTGTTTCACACATTTAATACTTAAATAAGAACTATAAAACAGGTACACAAAACTAGAGAATGTTATGAGTTTTAAAATATTAATGAAAAAGGCTATAATCCCTGATTAAAAACAATAAAACTATCCTAGAAGGTACCCCCCGTTGCTTCTAGATTGGTTTCGCCCCTTGCAGTCCTCTTCCCTTTCATCTGAGCCTCCTGGCTGTGTGCTTTCTCCTTCCCTGTCCTGTCACTGTGGGGGAAGGATCCCATTCCGCCAGCCGCAGGCCAATTACAGAATAGTCATTGTGTTTGGCATATTAAACAGAGGCGATTTCTCATCCTAGAACATATTACACTCATATTGGGAAGGCGGAGTTCTGCTTTTGCTGAACTTCCAGCAATTGCCCTGACAATACTTTTACCTCTTTGAACACATTCAGGAATTGCAAACCTCACCCTTATCTCATGGGAATTTGAGGCATAACAGAAAACTGAAATGAATGACAGCGTGTGACCCTCTGGCTGTTTGGCACTTTTTCTCTTTACATGGTATATTTGTTGACAGAAGTAACAAGTGCAGGGAATAAAAATAAAGCATTTCATCAAAGTATAACATTTCATTTATGAAATGAATCACTCAATATTACCACATAGTTCCAACCAATATTTCATACCCATAGAAGGAGTGAATATTACAATGGGTCCTTAGAATTTCTTGTTGTGCAAATGAATGTTAAGAAAGAGTAAGGAATATCAATTTGTGCCTTCCACATTAGATAGATGTCCATACACCCACCTTAGAAAGATCTCAAATGCCTTTTAACATCCAGTTCGCTGAAGTCAACAAAAAAAATCAGATATTATCTGGCGAACCAACTGAATGTCACCACTGATCTATTCTACATTAAGTCTGCCTGTAAGAGACTTGTATCAGTGAGAAAGGAAATTAATAAATTCAAGAGCTGTTTCGAGAAATAATCACGTACTTAAGCCAATTTGAACTTGAAAAAGATATTCTGTAGGTAGATGGGTGTCTACTAACAAAATATAATAGTGACAATAAAATGGGTAATCATGTCTTCAAGCAAGCATTATGTATGATGAATTGTACACATTAACCTAGACCACATGATGAGTCTAGTCATGCTAATAGTTCTTCTGTCTTATGTAATATACTAGTATCCTATTTAGGGACATTTAATTTGTTCTAAGTCTTTCAGGAATTAAATTAAAAAAAGAATGGCACCCACTTAACTCAGCTGTCTGTTAAGAGCCAACTGCTTTAGCTACAATACCACCAGAGTAGCTCTCCCTACTCAAAAGAGATCAGGCACATGCGAATATGATAGAAGGGCCATTGAGTCGACTGTAACTCATAGCTACTCTGTATAGGATGTCTGTTGTTATGCTCTTAGTAGGCGCCATCCAGCTGGCCCACCGCCTCTTGACTTGATGCATAACAGAATGAAACACTGCCTGCCCTGTGCCTTCCTCACACTTTGTTCCATGGTCACCTTGGGCTTGGGCTCGTAGTTGCAGCCACGGTATCAATGTAGCTCCTTGAGGGCCTTCCTCCTATGCGCTGCCTCTCTACTTTACCAAACATGATGCCCTGCTCCCACAATTGGCCTCTCCTGACAACATGTCGAAAGTATGTAAGATGAAGTCTCACCATCATTGTCTCTAAAAAGCACTCTGGCCGTACTTCCAAGACAGATGGGTTTGTCCCTTTAGCAGCCCAGGTTGCTTTCAACATTCTTCCCCAGCACCACAATTCAAAGGAATCAATTATTTTTAAGTTTCCTTAAGCAATGTCCATCTTTCACATGCATGTATGAGGCAACTGGAAATATCATGGTTTGCGTCTGGCCCACCTTAATATTCAAAGTAATGTCCTTGATTTTCAACTCTCTAATAAGTTCTCCTACAGCTGATTGACCCAATGCAATGAGTTTAGGGGATCCACAGCCTCAACATTCTCCTGGACAGCTGATAATGAGTTTGAACTTTTGACTTTATGATTAGCCATCCATAATGTACCTGCCAGCATGCACAGGGCTCTTTAAGCTCTGAAGATGGGATACAGGTATGCTAAAAGTGGTCAATATGATGAGAGTATGTTAAAACGACCTTATAAGACGTGGAGCTGCCTTGCAAGACATGGAACTACCTTACAGACAAGGAACTGCATTGCAAGTTGTTGAATTACTCCATTTTTAAAAGAGACTAAAATCCCAGTTAGAAATGCTAAATCACTACAGATTTACTGAAAAGAAGCAAATCACCGACCAGGGCGGCACCTAGAAGCTCCCCAAATCACATCTGGGAACCCTGATAAGACCTGGCCAAATATAAAAAGGATGTCAAAGAGCCAGAAAACCCACCTATAAAGGCCCAGGTAGAGAGACTAAATTCAGAGAGCTAGGAATCAAGAAGGAGACATCATCTCCTGCTCTCTCCAATTCTACCCAGGTAAGTACACCGATGAAGGCAACGCCTAGTGGGATGAAGGTCCAATAAGTGATATGATAATGACATAAGCTTATGTTGCCCTTACAGCTGACTTGGATTAATGTTAAGAATGTTAGATTGTTTGATGTGTGTTTGAAGTGAATAAACTGAGCATTTGAAAATGTCAAAAAAGTGCCACTTGTAACACAGTCCTTAAACATGGATGGGTATCAGGCGCACATGTGGGCACAAGGCACTGATGCTGTGAGTGGCAATGAGAACGAGCCAGCAGAAGATCGGACGGCTGACACAGGTCCTATTGAAATGAAAACAACATAAAGATAGATTTGACAGTGTACATTGTACCCTTTTGTTTTGATTTTAAATATGGTCTTTGTGGTTAAAGATGCTGTTCTGTTTTTTACTACCCACAGTTATTTTGTGGTAGCTGGTGTGTATATAAACAAATGCAATTCATCAGATGGTCCACAATTCTTAAAGGTTTACATTTCTCAATGTCAAACATCAAATAAGCCAATGATGTGATTCAGACTCATTTTCTTAAACTTATAAAATGTAGTCATTCCGGTGTGCTCTTCAGTCAATGCTAACTGAGGGCAATATTATAGGACATGCTAACTTATAGCAATATTATAATGCCCCATCCCATTACCTTGTTGGAACCAAACTAACAGCCCGCCCACAGGAGAAAGATATGGCAGCAACCTGCCTGATTAAAGATTTCAGTCTCGGATACCCTGTGGGGAAGTTCTGTGCTGGCCTTCTGTAAGGTTGCTATGAATAAGAATCAATTTAGCAGCAAATGTGTTTTTGTCTAGCTTTATTATTTCTTTATATGCATTCCTGTATGCATTTACTTAACCAAATGCTATAATCAGGAAATTCCTTAACAAGATAAGTTTTCTAAAAAATGAGAATCTTGATAAAAGTACTATATATCTTATAAAATTTGGTATGGCATTGCATAGAGTAATAACAAAAATTAATACAAGCTGTGGTAAAAATGACTAGGGCCTTGTTATGTGATAAAGAGATGTTTTTCCCCCTGACTTGTCAATATATGACCCCAAGTGCATGGCTCTGTCAAGTTCACAAAAGTGTCCGAGGAATTAAATTCTAGCACAGAGTCTCGGGGATGAGCATATTAATGGTGCCTCTGACCTCGTTGTTCAGTGTCAAAGGAGCCATTCGTTTTGGAGAAGTCTGCCCATCAGCTGCTTAAAGAGACCCGTGGCAATTCACTGACCCAAACCCGGGACATTAGAGGATTTCTTTCCCCAGGAAGAAAATTTGATTAAAGAAACCCTTGTCTGACAATGTGCAAAAGATGGCAAGACTTTTAAATAAGTGTTATTAAAGTCTCGGGACAGGATCAAGATCAATGGCTTTAATTAGGTCAGGGTGAGGTGAGTTAAGAGATCAACTGAAAATTGCAATAAATCCCTATGAGTTTTGGAAAGCAATATACTGCAAACTAACAAAGACACAAACTTTTGGAAGATACATTACCTGCCTTTTCCCAATACACACCCACAACCAAATGAACAGTCATATTTTCTAAACAACTTCAATGAATTCCCAAGTCGTTTGGGTTGTTGTTATTGTTAGGTGACGTGAGTTGGTTCTGACCCATAGTGACATAATGCACACCAGAATGACACACTACACGGTCTTGTGCCATCCTCGCAATTGTTCCTGTTCCTGAGTCCACTGTTGCAGCCATGGTGTCAATTCGTCGCCTTGAGGGCCTTCCCCGTCTTTGCTGCCCCTCCACTGTACCAAACATGGCCTTCTTCTCCAGGCTAATTTCTCCCGATGACATGTTCAAGGAACGTAAGACAAAGTCTTGCCATCTTCGCCTCTGACAGGCACTCTGGCCTCACTTCTTCCAACAGAGACCGGCTTGAACTTCTGGCAGTCCATAGTACTTTCTGTAGTCTTTTCAGGCCCCACGATTCAATTGCATAGACTCTTCTTCAATCTTCCTCATTCAATGTCCAACTTGCAGCTACATATGAGGCAACTGAAAATATCATGGTTTGGTTTCAGCTGCACCTAAGTCCTCAGTGTCCCACCCCTGCCGTTCAGCACTCAAGGGAGTTCTTATGCCACAGAGTTCCCTAATGCAACGCCTCTTTTGGTCTCTTGACAGCTGCTCCCATGTGCATTGGTTGCGGGTCCAAACGGGACAAAATCATTGGCAACTTCAAACTTTCCTCTGACTATTATGATGTCATCTATCGGTCCAGTTATGAGCATCTTGGCCTTAGTTTCCCTAAGTTGTAATCTTAGAGGAAAAATTACAAGGAAGTCAAAACTTATCCTGACATACTTGAAACATGGACATGTAACATTGGACACATTGTCAGGGGAGACCAGTTTTTGGCAAAGAACATGGTGATTGGTGAAGTAGGGGCAGAGAGGAGAGAAAGGTTTTCAAGGAGATTGGTTGACGTAGGTGCATGCAGAAAACTGGTTGGGAACAAGACTTTCTCTACTTAAAATGGTTAATTAGGCAAAGATCTTCGGTCTCCTTCCATTTACATCTTTGCAACCAACTCCGCTGTTGCTCACTTTACTTCAACTACTTCCAACTTTTTGGTATAGATTAGAACTCTCTTACAGACATGGGTATGCGCGCGCGCAAACCACACACACACACACACACACACACAGACACACACACACACACACACGCAAAACCCAAAGCTGCCCTCAAGCTCATTTTAATTCATGCCAACCCCATGGGTGTAGAGTAGAATGGTGCATCTTATCATTGTCAATGTCTGGCTTGGTTGTTTTGCTTTGTTTTCTGCGTTTGTTTTTAAAGTAGATCACTAGCCTTTTTTCCTAGAAAATGTCTCTGTAATCTCAAGCCATCAATGTTTCAGTAGCAGCAAAAAAAAGTAATCATTTGAACCATACAGGGACTAATACACACACATACACTATCTATCTATCTATCTATCTATCTATCTATCTATCTATCTATCTATCTATCCATATCTCTCAAGAAGATTCCAACCTGTAGTGACCCTTTAGAATAGAGCAGAGCAGGCCATAGTGTTTCCCAACTTGTGATCTTTATGGGAGCTGATTTCTATGGCTTTCCCTCATGGGGTAGCTTGTGGTTTAAAGTATTGGCCTTTGGATTAGTAGTTGAGCATTTAATTACTATCTCACATATATAGTACAAATGACCTTTTTGTTTCTCTCTTCTTTCTCTTCAGTCCTGCTCCCATCCCGTAACTAATAGCACCGATGAACTTGAATACTTGCCTCATGATTTTGTGCTATGCTCCCTCCTCTCATTCAGCACATCCTTACCGATTTATCCCTCTAAATTCCCCCTCTGATGATATATAAGCTCTTGTCACTCTCCAGTCCACTAATTCTCATTAAACACCATTGTTTCTCAAAACCACCATTGAGCTAAGAAGCAATTAATTGAACTACTTTCTCTATAAAGCTTGCTCCATTGTTTCTGTTATATTCTTATCACCCTACCTAGCTCCCTTGTCTTTTCTCCCTTCTGATTCAGCTTCTTCTGACAATCTGCAAACACATCAGTCCAAACACTTTCTATCTACTCCCTCTCATGAACTGTCGGGTGATGTCGAATAGAATGAAAATATTAATTAGCGTCATTATAAATGTGTATTCCCTCTCCTCTTCAGTATCCGTGCATTTCTATCATTTACTTTGTGAACCAGCTGCTTTAAGTCATCGCCACTCTGCCTAGTCTTTCTGAGACTCTGGCCCTTCTACCCTCAGGAGACCAGCTTGAAGCCTACTTCAGAGAAACCACTTGAAACTATCAAGTGTGAACTCCTAGACTTTCATTCCTTGAACTTTTAAACCTATTTGCCTTGGCATTTATGATTAATTAATCTGTCTACTCTCTTGGAGGGGTGTGAGTCTGTCAGTATTTTAAGGTCAATGTTATTCCCTCTTTTCATTTGAGAGTACACTCCGTGGTACCGAAGCCATTTCTTCCTTACAGTGATTCTCTTTCCTAGCTTTTTCTCCCACATGAAATACATTTAGCATTCCCTAGACCTTCCATATTAACCTCCTTCCCTGAACCTATCACAGAGTGTAATTCTCTTTTCTGTAATGCGCTGAATGTTTGGAAGCAGTAGCAGTAGAAACCATTCCTCTCATTCACTGCTAACTTTCTGTATTCTGAATACTGCCCCTGTAATCAAAAACGTGGGAAACCATTCCCTACAGATTAAATAAACCCAAGGGTGTCTGCGATTACCTTGCTTATCGGAGAATCACGGGATTGCTATGAAACTCTCCGGAGCCTCCTCTAAACTTGCTTCCACTGCTTCACGCCTCCCATTTTACTCCCAACTTTTCCCAAATTGCCTTGATGACAATTTGCTTTTCTCTACTTTTTATGAAGTTTGCCTTAACTAGCATCGTTCCATCATTTTTCTTCCTTCCTATTCAATCTTTCCTTCTTTAAAATCTCCATTAAAAAAGTCTAATAGAGACAGCCTTCCTAATTCATTCCCTAGCTCTTAATGCTTATAAATCATCAGATATGAGCCATAATGAAGTCATCAAGGATTTCATCTTTCTTGTATCCATAATCAATGCTCAAAGAAGCAGCAGACAAGAGATCCAAAGTTGCATTACATTAAGTAAATCTGCTGCACAGGACTTCTTGAGAGTGTAGAAGAGCAAGACTGTTACTTTGATGATTAGGTTTGCCAGGCCCAAGCCATGGAATTCTTTATTGCATCGCATGCATGTGAAAGTTGGACATTGAATAAAGAAGACTGTAGAAGAATGAATACGTTTGAAGTGTGGTGCTAGAAAAGAATTTTGAAAGCAACATGGACTGCTAAAAGGACAAACTGACCAGTGTTGGAAGAAGTCAGGACAGAGTACTCCTTAGGGGAAAGGGTGGCAAGACTTACGCTTATACACTTTGGGCATATTGTCAGGAGAGACCAGGCCCTGGAAGAGGACAGCATGGCTGGTGAATTGAAAGGGAGATGAAGAAGAGGAAGGTTCTTCAGTAGATGGACTAAACAGTGGCTGCCTCAATGGGCTCGGGACTGCGAACAACGGTGAGCATGCTGGGCCGTGCAGTGTTGCATTCTGCTGTACGTTGGGCTTCTCTGGGTCAGAACCCACTCTATTACACCTAACCGCAAACGCGTGAGCCATATTAGGCTCAGGGTGCCCCAGCCTGGACTTTTATTATCTTATCTCTGGACCAACCACATTGCTCAATTTGGATAATTCCATAAACCTAGAGTAATTTTCTAATCTTTCTACTTCCTCACCTCTCCAGACCTCCTCAGTCATGAATTTCAATGAATTTTACGCCATCAAGACATTCGATCTCTTCTCTAAACTTCTATGTTGTTTAATTATATTTGCATAATTTATGCGTGTGTGTGTGTATCCTATCGTCTTTATGGTTTATTAAAGCACAACTTAGGTCATATCACTCCTGACGCAATGTGCTATCGAGGCGCTTGGAAGGTGGCCCAGCTCTATTCACCGCAGCAGACCCCTTCCTCTGCAGTCACTCGACATGCTGCCTGGGCTCAGCCTTTGCACGCGTCAAGGTTTCCAGCACGCACTGCTTTGCAGAAGGTGTACATCCCATTTTTCTTTCTTATCTCAAGACATCTAATGTAGAAAGCCGCCCCAATTCTCAGCACTGTGCAGTATGTGAAGAATCTGTTCATGGGGTTGTGGCACTGGCCTATCAATTCCTGAATGGATTTCCCTCAGATGTTCTACCATGTCTTTTCTATCTGACTCTCCTACAAAGAACGCCCTGAAATACTACCGTACAAAATATGTCTCTCAGGGAGGACTTTTTGTTCATTGATTTTTAATATCAAATGTATCATTTGGTCTATTTAATCTAAGTAGCTGCTTATGCTGTGATATACTTATAATTCAAGGAGGACAAAAAAGGAAGGAGGAGTAGTATTTGAACTGAAATCAATTTAAAAATATTCTAGAGTAACCTGACTTTTGAAGAAAAAGTTTATATACATTTTTTTAAAAAATTCATGAACAGGTCCCATTAACTTTCAGTCAAAATGTTCCACGAACACTGGGAAGTCCTCTCATGACTATATGTATAATTTAAAATAAATTGTCATCAATATTACAAAAATGAAGGCTAAATCTGTGTGATTCCCTCAATTTGAAGTGGTATATATTCTCTTGTGTCCTTTTTTATAGACAATGCATTTATAAGCATAAGTTTTCCTAACACACACTGTCTTATTTCATGTGGATTTCAGCTTATAATTGTCCAAAGTAACGTTCAATAGCATCTGCCCTCAGGATGATGAATTCTTCTTTGCTATGCACTGAAATATAGGTGCTGAGGAAGTAGGCATTTCCCTGTTAGAATGGATATATATATACATATATTTACATATATATATATATATATTTACTTTCACTATTGTCCCCCTATGAAAAGCCAGCATTCTTGTTCATTATAATTGGGAGATTTTACAATACAAATTCTTTCATACATTAAATATATGTGTAATGTATTTGTACTGCATATAATATGCAATACAAATCAGAAAAATGAAAAAATACCTTTTCATGTTAAGAATAAGACCCAGAATCCCAAATATGTTCAATTTGATACTGAGGTGCATTCAACATTTTTAATAGATGGTCTGGCCAATGGAAGGCTTTGGATGAACAGGAGCTGTATATTGTGTCTTCGTTGAGCTTGTGACCTATTTAGAGTAGCACGATATAAATGACTTAAAGTGAAATATAAATCAAACATCAAAAGGGCTCAAAGGAATTACGAAAGACATATTGCAACTCAGTTCATTATGAAGGATCAAACACATGTGTGCAAGCAATAGCTGCTACAGAGCATCATGAAAGGAAAAGTGTCCTTCCCTTGGGAGGCTGAGAGCAGTTTTCCTAGACTGCACATTTCAAACGAATAAAGCACTTTTGTTTGACCTCAGAAAGACTCTGAGCTATATCTATTTGGACCCAAATCTGCATAATTCCAAAGAGTAGAGTATGCACACTTCCTTACAAGTCCCAAAGTCATATTGCTCTTTCGGTAACCACTCCCGGGCTGAATCTGAAGTAAAGAAGTGTATGTAAAAAAAAAAAAAGTGTATGTAACAAGTTCAGTCAGTGACATTCCCCTGTTATGTGTACCTGCAGACAGTCTTGGGAGGATGGGCACGTCTTTCTGACAGGGTCATTTCCGAATCAATACATGGCATATCCAAGATATCAAAGTTAAAATGTGGAATTACAAAGAAGTCTAAAATAAACTGAAAATGAGTCAATCTCTATCACTCTGCTCTTTGAAGGGCAGTAGACACGGACCCTCTAGAGAACACTAGAGATATGAAAAAGCATTTGCTGATCGCTGCTATCATCTCTATTCAAAGATAATCTTTGGATGGTACCGGCCAATAGGATATTTTGCAGCTTTCCAGCCTAGTCATAAGTATTTCAGTTTACTGTCTACTGTGGAGGTGAACATTGGTGATGACACAGCTTTGGTTTGATGCCATAGTTAGGGAGCTCTGGAATTATCCAATGTCTCCTTATTAGCTTAGCAAGTGAATCTTAACCATTGCTAAAGGAGCCCTGATGCCATAGTGGGTTACATATTGAGCAGTTTGAACTCAGCCTCTTGATGGGAGAAAGGTGAGGCTTTCTGATCCCGTAAAGATTTTCAAAATAAGAAACTCATAGGGATATTTCTAGCCTGTCCTGTGGAGTCCTTATGAGTCAGACTCGACCTGATGTCAGTGAATTGAGTGAACTACCACTAGGGACAATCAGAAGAGGGCTTAGAGCAAAATACTGAAGCCTGGGTATATCCTCAAAGAATAAATCACACCCTCTGGTTCAGCACCATTGATTATAAACGTGCAAACAAAAATCCACGGATAATTCTAACATTATGCAGGATTGTTAAGCCTGGAAGTTGAATAGAACTTCTCACACAAATGTTTTTATGAATGAAGAGTAAGTTTGGGAAGAACCTGTCTTGGATGAAGCGCAGCCAGAATGCTCCTTAGAGAGAAGGATGGCTAGACTTTGTCTCGTATTCTCTGGGCATGTTGTCAGGAAAGACCCATCTTTGGGGAATAACATTCTGCAAGGACCTGGCGGTGTGTTGTTCTGTTGTATACAGGATAGTTATGAACAGACTGCACTAACAACAACATAAATGAACTGCTCATTATGTTAAAATGTAAATTCTGACTCAATAAATATGGATTGGAGGATCTGAAATTTGACATTTTTAAGAAGTTCCCACATTATGCTAATTTTAAACTGTGAAATTTTATGCTGCTGCTTTAAAAAATGACAAAATTGGGGCAGAGTTATTTTAAAATCCTTAATCTTGGCCTTCACCGTTAAGAGAGTCTGACTATTAATTTTCAAAAAATCTCAAAAGATAATGACTTATTGAGCAACATGGATTTACTAGGAAATCCTGTCCCAAGATGTTCCAGGAAAATGCTTGCTACCTTGGAAAACTGACTTATACTATTTGGTGAGAAGGCGCTGAAATATAAGTGAGTGCCTGGAAATTGGGCTACTGTACGAGCAGACATGCAGAAATCAGTGCATATTTCTCCCATAGCGTTTCAGATATAATACCAGCCCAACTATCAAAACTGCTCTGTTCCTTCAGTGGAGAATGTTGTTCCCTCTATTTAGGAGACCTCCAGAGCTCTTCTCATAGACACTGGCCAATCTTACACTATCTCCATTCCAACAGAGATGAGAAATGGTATCATGATTATAATGTTATGGTTGGTCACTTAAAAATATCTTCCTGAAACTGGGCTTTAAACTTGATGAAATACAATGACAATCTGAAAAAAATTAAAAAGGAAAAAGTGCTAATTATAAATATATATATGACAATTAAAACCTCAACCCACTGCCATTGAGTCAATTCTGACTCATATCAACTGCCTATAAGCCTTCTGAGGCTATAAATGTCTACAGCGTAGATAACCTCATCTTTCTCCTGAGGAGTGGTTGTTGGATTTGAACCATTAACTTTGTAGTTAGTAGTTCAATGCTTATCTGATAGTACTACCAGAGCTCCTTACAGGGGAAGAGAAAGTCAAGAGAAGTTCTATAGCCTAATCATGCAACCCATGTTAAAGCACGAAACATAAGCGTTTTCCTTTTTTTTTCCCCTAGTGACAGTGCAACCTCTAATTCACACACTGGCAGAGTATGACGTTCACACACATGAGTACATACAAACACACATAAGAGCAGCCGAAGAAAACAAAACTAATTTCACTAGGTCGTTTTGGAAAGAGCTAAAGGCAAGTAAGATGTAAATGTTTAGTTTTCTCTCTGTGAAACTGGCTCTGAGCTTCTGATTTGTAGAACACAGTAGATGGAGCATTCTACATTGCTTATTATGTGCCAAATCTGGGGATGAGCCCTGCAAACACTGATCTCATCCACCTTTTACACCACCTCGTGACTCACTATGTTGCACCTATTTTGCAAATGAAAAAAACAGAAAGCATAAACAGATGATACTTATCGTCCAAAAAGAAATGTAATAATAGGTTAGGCTTGGTTCCAGTTTCAAATGAGTCCATAAATTAACATGCTCCATTGACTCTGTCTTCACATAACAGGAAGTCAGGAATCTGGATTTAACATATAGGTTCCCAAACTTATTGGCCTTCAGTGTCCTATTCAGGAACAACAACAACAACCAAAAAATAGTCAGCACCCCTTGGCAATTATATATATATATTCACACACATCTATATCATAATCTAGGACAACATGTGGGTATCGGCTTACACAAAGTGCTCCCTTCACCATTCCAGGGCCCCCAGTGGGCAGCATCTTCCACTTTGTGCAACCCTGCCGTCCAAGTTCAAATTTTGCAAAGGCAGCTATTTTCTCATAAAGAGGTAACCATCCTGATTAGGAAAGTTCACTTTTTAATGAAACAGAAAATGTTACAAATCTAGGGCTAAAAAATTTCAAGATAGACACTAATTTCCTCAATGATGATGATCAAATCTTTCTTTTGTAAATGACAAAGAGTTCCAAAGAAAATGCATTAAAAATTATGTGTTTCACATTTTGCTTTGATGGCCCCACCATTTATTGAAGGTAATAAATAATAAGAGGGGGAGTAATTCTGAAATAAAAAAGCTATAAAGCCACCATTAAAATAATAAAGTCAAGAGCATATATGTTTAATATGATTCATGTCGTGAAGCAGAACATTTTAAACAGCAACTGTTCAGCTTGGTCCGGGAAATAGAAGGTAGCATAGATGTTAAAAAACACACATATGCACATGTGATTGTGTTTAGTCTGTAAAAGATAAGTAAGAGATTGCTAAGACTAAGGGGATAAGAAAATATGAATACTATTCTAATATTTAATAAAGGGATAAATAATATTAGAGATATTAAATTATTTTAATTTATCTTAGAAAAAAGTTGTGTAGAAAGCATTGTGTAAATATGCATACTATGAAGGTCAAATAAAACATACTTAAAGCACGTAGGTGGGAAGGTATTTACATAATAAAGAGGCAATAGGTATGCAATATATCACAGTTAGTCCTCCTGGAGAAAATATCTACTCATAACAAGAAAAAAATAATCACAAAGATGACAGATTATCTCATACGAAGGGAAAATATAATTTCATACAGTGATGTAACTTATTGTGTAACCACAAAATAAATAAATGATCCGTTACAAAATCAGGATACAATACATGTCATAAATATACTATCAAACATAACTGAAAACACCCAAATGGAAGAAAACCAAGTAGATGAGGAGGATATAAATGAGAACTGACAGACTGGAGAACAGTTTTTGGCGCTAACAAATAAGGCAAGAGATTAATTTGTAGAAGGTAGAGAAAGCGTCTCCACTTCAACAAGAACTGAATTAAAATAATGGACAGAGCACAGAAATAGATACTTCCCCAAAGAAGACTTGCAGGCAACCAACAAATATGAAAAATGTTCAAGACCATTAATTATAATTATTAGAGAGACGCAATCACGCCAACAAGGAGATAAAAAATGAGATATCATCTCACGTCAGCATTCATAGCAGAGTTTTGCTTTGTTTCTGTTTTTTAAAAATCTTTTTATTGGGGCTCATAAGGCTCTTATCACAATCTGTACATACATCAATTGAGCAAAGCACCCTTATACATTCGTTGCACTCGTCATTCTCATAATTCACCTTCCACTTGGGTTCCTGGAATCAGCTCGGTTTCCCTTTTTTTCCCCCGTCCCCCTCCCTCCCCGATCCCACCCCTGTTCCCTTGATAGTTTATAAATAATTATTATATCTTATCTTACACTCCCCGGCGTCTCCCCTCACCGCCTCCCCATTGCCCATCTCCCAGAGAGGAGGTTACATATAGATTTCCGAGATCGGTTCTCCCTTTCCACACCCCCTTCCCTCCTGGTGTCGCCACTCCCACTGCTGGTGTTGAGGGGTTCGTCTGTCCTAGATACCCTGTGCCTCCAAATTCCCACTGCACCGATATACATCCTCTGGTATAACCAGGTCCGCAAGGTAGAATTGGGGTCATGATGATTGGGAGGGAAGGAAGCGTTCAGGAACTAGAGGAAGGTTTTTAGTTTCATTGTTGCTACACTGAACCCTGAGTGACCCATCTCCTCCCCACTACCCCTCTGGAAGGGGTGTCCAGCTGTCTACAGATGGGCATTGGCTCCCCATCATGTACTCCCCCTCTTTCACAGTGATGTGATTCTCACCACCACCCCACCTTTGTTGTTGGAGACCTGGTCTCCTCTGCCCTTCACGATCACCTATGTTGGTGTGCTGCTTCCGTGTGGGCTTGGTTGCTTCTGGGCTAGATGGCTGCTTGTTTGCTTTCAAGCCTTTAACTCCCCAGACGCTATGTCTCTCAGTAGCCCGGCACCATCAGCCTTCTTCACCACACTTGCTTATGCACACTTTCGTCTTCAGCCATTATGTGAGGAAGGTGATCACACAATGATTGTTTTTGTTCCTTGGTGTCTGCTACATGGTCCATTCAACACCTTGCATTCGCTTAGGCTGTGTGCTTCTTCTCTGTGGGCTTTGTTGCTTCTGAGCTAGATGGCCGCTTATTTGCCTTCAAGCCTTTAAGACCCCAGACGCTATATCTTTTTGATAGCCGAGCACCATCAGCTTTCTTCACCATGTTTGCTTACACACACGTCTGTCTTTAGTGATCGTGTCCGGAAGGTGGGTATCCTGCAATCACTGTTTAGCATGGCAAGGTGCTATTGTATTGGGGGATTATGCATGAGGAGGCCCAATGTCCATCTGCTACCCTACTACTGAACCTATAAATATATGCACATAAGTCTATTGCCCCCATAATCATTAATATATTTACATATGTACATGTCTGTATTTAGGCTTCTCTGTATGCACTTTGCCTCCTACTCCATTCCTCTATTTCCTTTCGCTTTCCTCCCATCCCATTACAATGTTCAGCCTTCATTCTGGTTTCAGTAATTCCTCTCAGTTACCTTGCTCTTGCTCACTCCCTACCAGTCCTCCCCTCCCTCCTCTGGTTTTGAACCACTCGCTGTTCCCTTGTATCTGTGTTGGGCAACACCTCCTCCCTTCACCCAACACAACAAATAACAGAGAGGATGTAGAGACAGCAGCGCTCATCCATTGCTGGCGGGACCGTCAAATAGCACAGAACTTCCTTACAAACTTCAGAGTAGAAATGCCGAAAATCGCCATCCTTGTTATATATCCTAGAGAAACGGGAGCTATGACACAAATATTTGCACACCCATGTCTATTGTAGCACTACCCACAACCTAAATGTTCCTCAATCACAGAATGGGCAGACAAACTATGATACGTGCACACAATGAAATATTACACAGTACAAATTAATGATGAAGCTATGAAGCCTTTCAGAACTTAGCAGACATTATACTGGGTGAAATCACACACACACACACACACACACAAATAGTGTATGATTTCACACTTGTACAAAGTCATGAAGGGTTTCTACACTAAAGGAAACATTCTTTGATAGCTACTAGGGCTGAGTTCAAAGGTCGGGTCATTAAGAACCAAAGGGTAGACATGTTTTAAGTTGGGTAGAAGGGGAAGGTACTTTACAAGAAGGGCTAAGCAGACAAAAAGTGATGGAGGCATGGGAAGACACTGGAAAGAGTGCAAGAATTTAAGAAATTAAAACTTTAACTTATTTTTTTCTTGCTGTCAAGAAAGGAAACAATTTACACATTCTTCATTGTGTGCAGAGTGCCGTCATGGAGCCTAGAAGGGACCAGTCAACCTGGGTATGCCTTCTAAGTGAAGACCTGCAAAGAGAGGCATACGGGCACGCTGGTCTAAAGATGGTTCACCCCCATCCATTAAGCTACGCGATGAGAATTCCCAGTCTACCTCCAGGTAAAGGATATCAGGAGACCAAGTTAGACCCAGTGATACTGCAAGCATTGGACTGCTACTCATACCGTCAAGAGTTTTAAATCTACCAGCTGCCCAGTGGCTTAAAGTTGAGACTATCCTGTCAATATAAATAACTGAGGACCTTACAAAATCTCACTTTAATGTGGACTCAACTCCCTGGTAATAGGTTTGTTGCTGCTGTTTTTAATAATACTATCTTGCTCCAGCAGGATATTTTTGTATGAGCACTGTGACTAAGGGTTAGTTTTGTTATGACATGTGACTCCAGTCATAGGAAGTTCAAAACACTATTTCCATTGTTCAATCTTTGGATAAACGAATGGCAGGGTGTGCGGGGGGGCGGGAGCAAGGCAACATAAGCGGGAGTTGAAGATTCCCACATTATTTTCTTCTCTGTGTGCTCCATGTCCCCTGCCATCAGGAGATCACAGACAGAGACCTAAGTCATCTTTGGATTTTGATGGGAACATCACACTTGCCCTTGTATACTGAGCTGAAGGAAGTCTATGTCACTTACTGAAAATCGCAACCCTCTCACACTGCTGGAGAACATGGATGGTGATCGTAACTGCACTTGGGGACACTCGATGAGCATGCTTTCTTCTTTGCCACTAGTCCTCCTGGGCGTCTTGTGAGCCGGACTCCTCTTTGATGCCTGTTAAAATTGGGAGTGTCACTGGGTTGCAGACACGGGCCCAACTGCTCTGGTTCATCTCTGATATCTCTCATTATTCAAGTTAACCTCTGCCCTGCCCAGAAGAATCAGCTTCGCCCGGGATCCAGCTGTCTCCCAGACGGCTTTCTGCTGCAATGCGACACTCTTTCAGAAAACATCCATTCATAGCTTCCATTGTACATCAGCGAATCTAGGAAACGTACCAAACCTTCACAAGGTGGCAACCGTGTCCTCCATGTTGCCAGTAAGTAGGAGGAACTTCACACTCATGATCCGCATTTACCTTCGCAGCAAGTATAGGAAGTAAATATTGTCCTTTCCCTTGTTCAGAAGAGGGGAGTGAGGCAAAGAACCTTATGTAGCAATTTTCCACAGGTCAGATAGGTACTAAGTGGTGGAATGAGAGGGCAAACAACTCTGAAGTCCACACATATTATTATTTAACCAGGACACTTTTGTATTGCTGTTTCTCATGCCATATAATTTAACAAATAATAATAATAATAATAAACGAATAAACCTCTTACATACTGCTACTGAATTTTAACCAATGTCCTTATGTAACCCAAACTACTATCAAGACCTAGAAAATTACCCTGACACTGAAAAGATTCTCTTTCACTTTTCCCCACTTTTTCCCCTCTTACCTACCCACCCCCACCACAATGCTCGGGTATTGCCCATGGCTGAATTTCAGAGAAGTGGAATAGGAGAGCATGTCTGCTTTGGTGCAGGGCTACCTTCACTCAAAATAATTCTTTGGATATTTTCCCCCATGCTGTTCCATGTGGTTGGCCAGTAATCCATCTTAAGACTGTAGCAGTAAGGCTGACCAGAGCTAATTCCAGTTTCTGGTTTTTCTGATATCTTGATTAACCTTTTATCTAAACATCTTTACTGCACCTTGCCAAGAATTTTAGTCCATTAAGTCATTTTTCTGCACTATCCCTTCCCAGAACTGAAATGAAGCTTACGGTACAATGGTGGAGACAGAGGGAACAGAAATGGCAGGGGGTCATTTGTTCTTTTTTGCCTGGCCTCTCAAAGTGCAGTTTTCAAGGTAAAAGTATTTTATTTAATTTGCTAATAATATTAAAAGCTAAGATAAAATTTATCAGTTTGGGGGGTTACTTCCTGATTATTCACTCTTTTTCTTCAATTACTCCAGCATAATAACTTTAATAATATTTCTATATCTGATGTTTTATCTATTAGCAATTCCCCTTTTCTCTTAAAAACTACTTAACATTTTTTCAAATTATGTATTTGCCCACTAGATGGTATCATGTAGGTGTCTATTATCTTTCAAAAAAAGTTAATATAATTATTTTTGATTATTTAGAATCACATAGCAGTTAATAAAATTCCATACTGCCTTTCTGATAACACTTATTTTCAAATAATGAAAAAGTCTTTGTAAAAATACCTTTAAAATAGTAATTTCAACATATGCTTAAAAATTCATAATCTGTAGCAGAATTTTTAAATTAACACATCTGTCTCCTTACCACAGATGAAAAAAAATCCCATTATTTAAAATCAAAACAAACAATAATAAATGTCAAAAATACCAGAGAATATTAAGTAATCACATATTGGAATGAATATAGTCGTGTCCATCACAGTCACAGAGGGCTGCATATGTCACATAAGGAATGTAAGAATTATTTCCTATAATAAGACGCTTGAAGTAATTTTTGCTATTCTCTGTCAGCTACGCAGAAAAGGATGCGATATGAACAATTAAAATGTCCTTAAAAGACATAATGGATTTAAAGAGTCGGTCTGATGGCTAACGGTTGCATAGGTTAAGACACACCGAAGTAGAAGTTCTCTCGGCCTTTCCCAGGATAACTAGATGATTCTAGCTAACACAATTCCGTAGAACTCAATAGACATTTGGTTCTGTCAGAACTTGCTTCATGTGCTAATAGTGAACACACACTATTACATCTCAAAGCTGAGGAAGTCAACCATGAGAAAAGGCCAATGGACTCATGCTGCCTACAATGGGGATCACGAATTTGAGAGTTAAAATACGATTCCCTTGGTCTTCAATCTCGAGTAATCAGATACATGATGAGAACAGAAGCATGACAATGTCAACACGGTGGATTTAGGAGTAAGGACAGGGTCGGCATCACGATCCCGTTCAGGAAAGATTCTGTGTTCAGGACGCATTCAGTGCTCTTCTACCTGCTTATGATAAGTTGCTGAAAAGGGGACCCCAATGTGTCACTGAACTCAGTCTTTGCCTAGTGTCCCTCCACATTGAATCGTGGCTGTCTTTAAACCTGTTTGGACCAACAGAAAGTAGAAGTTACGATGTGGAAGTTGATTTCTTGTCTTATTTCTTACGCGTCTCTGGTTACAGTGTTTGTTCTCTTGCTCTCCTCAGCTGCTGTGCGGAGGCGCTTGACTGTGAAAGACCATGCAGAGAAAAAGAGGCAACCCCTGCCTGTTGAAGGCAGCAAGGACAAGCGAAGCCCAGGCCCCAGTCATTCCAGTTGTCCAGTTAAGTCGGGCCCAGATGTGGAAAGTGGAACAAACATGTGATTGTTATTCTGAGCAATTACATTGCAGCAGTAGTTAGCGTTTACTGAGACAGTGAACCAGATATATACACATGTAAGCATGCATGCATGTATGCATGCATGTGTGTATATATCTGATATACACTCCAAGAGATATATGCCACCATTGCATCTATTTAACAGATGAGGAAACAAATACACAGAATTTAAGCACATTTTCCAAAGTTGTATGGAGACTATGTGCCAGAGTAGCAATTCCATCAAGATAATTGACATCACCACCCATTCATTCAATCACCACAGTAAATCATCTCTCTGTTCTTTATTCCTTAAACAAGATGCCTAGACTTTAAGCTCCTTTGAGGCATTTGATTCAAATTTTTCCTTCTCTTGAGGATTAGGTTAGCCATGATTCAATCAAATACATTAAATAATGCAGAGTGTTCTATAGAAACTTGTACAACACTTATATACCATCTATTTTATCTATTTATTTATTGGCAATATAAATATCAAAATTGGTAGTGTGAAGGAAGAAACATATATCCTAAAGGGAGAGTTTATATAATTATATACTTAATGAATATTTAATCATAAAATGATAAAATAAATATATTGTTATTTATTTATTTTTTGCTTCCTGGTTTTGCGACACTACCTACTTTTGTAGTAGCTCCCCAATTTGCTTATTTTTGGAATTACCTTTCCCCAGTGGAAAATGAATGGTATAGGAATCAGAGATTCTGATTCATCTACCAACTGGAAAGACAAGAATTCATGCTGAGGCAAATAGATGGTTTCTTCTTAGCATGTGAGCTGTGATGAACAGTGGAGGCAAACATCAAAACCCGGAAAGCCATTAATGTCACCTCCACTGTCTCCGCGAGGCTGTGACGTGACTCCGTCATCAGGACTTCTGGTGGCAGGTCAACACCACCCGTTTTCTTTCCAGTCCATCAATCTGTACTCCACTTACTTCACTTACTCGCTTATCCACGCTATAGTTCTCTTTAGATTGTCAAAGCTAGCAACCTTCGACACTAAACGAATACATATTTCTATTAAACGTGTTTTATGGTAGTCCTATACACCTACATCCATAACTAAGCTGAGCACTTTAATAGCCATAAACTTTCCATACTCGCTGCCACCAAGTCAATCCTAGGTTTCTGAAGGAGGCTGTAATCTTTAGGGGAACAGATAGCTCTAACTTTGTCCCCCACAGTGCCTGGGGGGAGGGCTGAACCACTGACTGCGCTTCTCAGTCAAGTGCTTACCCAACCACGTCACCAGAATTCTGAACCCTTGCACAGCTCCTGCTGTTCATGAGAAGCTACTGTGCTCTCAATAATCCAGGCTGTTTGATTTAAAATAAGACCAAACCAGACATCACAAAGCTGCCATTATCCTGTTGGCAACATCTGACAACAGAAAATAATCTCAATGAGAACAGACACTACAGCATATCAATTGTATTTCTGAGCACATGAGAAAATATTCTAAATATCGTCTTCATAATATCAAATTACACAGGTATTATACAAATAATAGGCTATGACAAAATCGATTGTATTCCCAGAATACAGGGAAAATATAAAATTACGGGCATATTTTAACATAATATTTTATAGTAATATCTGACAACATAATATTGACAAAGGTCAAAGAAAAGACAACGAGCTCAGATTTTCAGTAGAGTTCAAAAATGTTTTGAGATCGACTTTCAGCCAAACAATATGCTTATCTATAAAATGAATAATAACACAAGGGAGGAATTTACAACCTAATAGAGTCACCCAAAGGACGGCAGAGGACCTCATTTGTTCACAGGAAGGAGGACAACAAATAGACGTGGGGCACCCGTGGGGCCAGACAAAAGGGTGCTGCCACGTCCAGGGGACTGTGGGCGTCATGAAGCAAAAGCTGTGCAAATTATTGAAGAGAAAACTCCTATTTTCTGCAAAATCTCACCCAAAATAGCAAAAGCAATAAGCCTTTGATGAAACTTAACCACCGCTATTCATGAAAAAGAATCTTCACTACAAAGAAATAAATCGTAGTTTAACATTATACCAAAACCCAAACCATACTCATTACCACTGAATCAATGCCAGCCCAGAGTGACCGTACAGGGCAGGGTAGAACTGCTTTTGTGAGTTTCTGAGACAGCAATTTTTTCCAGGAGAGGAAAGCCCCATATTCTTAATCAAAGATGCAACTATAAACATTTTAAAGTCTGCTTTAGAAGCCATAAATTGAAAATATCAGCAATGCAAAAAAAAATAAATACATGGGACTAAAATGGAAAGGTTATGGACAAATTCCCTCATCTTTTAATTCAATTTTTCCATTAAGAGTTTGAAGCTCCCTCATTTAAAAAGGGTAATTCTTTAACATAAATTAGTTTTATGAATCACAAAAACAAACAAACAAACAGCAAGCAAACAAACAACAGAGTTAAACCATTCTATCAAAAATGATCAAGCCTCTGGCTGTGAACAGAGCAACTTCTCAGGAGAGACTCCTCATCTGCGGAGGAAGAGTAAGTCTAGATAACTCCAGAAGGCAGTTGTCCTCTGTCCATGGTGCTCCTTTGAGAAGCAAATATTTCCACTGATCCCTAGCAACAGCACTCACACAGGTCCACACACCTGCAGGCCAAGTGTCCGCAAATGCAGACACTACAAAGGTGAGGGAGATACTTGTTAAAGGCTCAACCACCTGAGAACGGAGAGCAGTGCAAAATACCAAACCACGTTCTCTCCTCACTGGAGAAAGGCAGAGCAATGATGATGCCTAATATTTCATAAATTATTAAACTGCAAACTGTAATTTACTGTAACAATTGTGTAAGTGGATTTAACTTATAAGAGGAGAGTCTGTCAATTTGTATTAAAATGCTTGGAAACATATTCTTCAATGAATATATACACAAATATTTCCAGAAATTTATGGAAAAAACATATTGTTCCATTTTCCCATGACTTTTGACCTAACCAAATGCTGATCTAGCAATTCTAGTTCAAGACTTGCTCCTACTAAGGCTATCGTGAGGAATAGAGGTTGTCCTAGATATACAGTGCGTTCCATCTTATGACTGTTGTAATTCACTTCAGAAGAAAGTCGAATAACTTTTTTCAGTTTTCATTATTATTGCCTTTTATTATAAGTATTTCTAAAATCATAACACTGATCAGCTGCAACTACCTATGAATGATAAATTAACATCGGCAAATTACATGCTGTACATGTATACATTATAAAAGATTAAATGCACAAAAAACCTAATCAATTATAGAATGATTTCTCATAACTCAAATACATTATAAGTCAAGTATCCCTTACATTGTAAGTCAAGTATGCAGAGATATATGTCTATGATTATATATTTTGAAAAATAGCTTGCATGAAATATAATTCAAATGTATGCAATTAACCTAATTAAAGTAGATGATGTATTTTAGTATATTGACAGACATCCGTCAACACAATTTCAGAAGATATTAGTTCCTCTTTAAAAAAAAACAAAACTCCTTACCCATTCCCACTCACTCTCCAGTCCTCCAAAGACACCCCTCACCCAAACCTAAAACATCATTATCTACCTTTCTCTATAAGTATCTCATAAGTGATGGAACATGTGTTCTTCTGTACAACAGAGACAGGAGCACTGAGGCATAATGGCCATGTGTTGGGCTGCTAACTGCATGGCCAGCAGTTCAAGGTGTCAGCATGGACTCGGTGGCAGTGAGTTTGACACACAACAGAGGTAATGCTAGATGTTTTTAGAAGTTTGATGCAAGAAACCAGTTAAATATTTAGACTCAACAAAGTAATCAATAAATCCTAGCTCTTATCAACTAAGTAACAGTAAAAACATTTGATATGTTGAATTTTAAATTTGGGAG
The DNA here is from genome assembly GCF_050624435.1 of Tenrec ecaudatus. Lineage (NCBI taxonomy): Eukaryota > Metazoa > Chordata > Mammalia > Afrosoricida > Tenrecidae > Tenrec > Tenrec ecaudatus. Next base: position 27,643,310 of record NC_134539.1, read on the forward strand.
TCAACTGGATAAACATGTCATTTTTACCCAACCAAGTGCTGAAAAAGGAATAATTGGAAATTATCCATGCCTTACTTTCATATCAAAGGCCATTTTTTCCATCCTTATAAAACTAACTTCTGTCTGTCTTGGAATTTTGTGTTTTTGCTGGGAAGTTTCTTTGGTTGGCAAGTTTGGTCTTAGATTTTAGTTGGCACAATATGTCTGCAATGATCACTAATATCCTAAAGTTTCTCGCTTCTAAATTTTTTATTACAGTAATCCCTGGAGTAATGTTTTGTGGCTTATATTTAAGATTCTGTTATTTTCTTAATACTAAACATCAAGATTTAATCAACATTTTTCTGCCTCGCCAAGAGACCCACCCAATCCAGTGTAGTCTTCAAGTTCCAAGATTTCCTGGACAGTGTTTTACTGTCATGATCATGAGATACTTCGGTAATTCACTTAGGCACTTCATTTCAAACTTACAAACTTCTCGAGCTCAAAGAAAAGCTGGTTTCCTGGCTGGAAACCAAAGATTTACTTCTCTCAATGCAGCTACTGTAAAAGTAAAAAAAAAAAAATCAAATATCTCTCAGAACACTCTGATCACAAGGCACGGTGCCTTGCACTCAGTCCTTACTCTATCCCAACAGAGTACATGAGGATAAAGATGATGATAACAACAACAAAAAGATAATAGGGCATTGACTTTAGCACAGCTGCATTCTTGACACACCTTACTTGGTAAATGCACACTGAGGAAAGTATCAGGAAATCCAGGGCCAGTTCTATAATTTTTTACAGAGCTTCATTTCCTAAATGGATTTGGACTTTGAAATGTTCAAATTTCCTTTCCACATCAGCAGAGAATGCATATATTATAAAATCAGCCAACCATTTTCTTTTAAATACCAATAAAATGTATAAACAATAAAAAAATCCAAATTAGAAAACTATATTGGAAAACACTGTTGGGGTGGTGGTTGTTAGATGCTATTAAATCAGTTTTTCTCCATGGCAACCATTATTGATGATCAATAATAAAATCCTGCTTTAAGCTATTTGGAGAGTAAATTGTGGGTAAAAATATTGAGTTATGTTATCAAAAATGTTTTAAAAATAATTTGACAATTTTACCTGGTAAGTTGAAATAGATATTTTGATACTATTTCTTAATCATACTAAATGCATAAAGGAATATATTTTATGACTGCTTATTTTAATTTTATAACTCTCTCCACATAGCAGTATCCTTTAAAAGTAAAAGTAAAACGTATTAATCTACTTAGTTTCAATGAACAGTGCTTGAAAAAATTCTCTCTCAAGGCTTTTAGGGAAGTTTTGCTGGCATTCATTTAGACTTAGAAAAGACAGCAGGATTTTTCAGACGAAAATTTCAGATTGAATTGATAAAGGTGAGTTTTCATTCGTTTGTTTTTAAGGAATATATAAAGAACACATAAAGTACGATGATAATATAGTTGCTAAGCACTTAGAACTTTAAGAAAGAAAAGCACAGTTCTAATCTATGTTTAAAGTATGCTGTATGTGACCCAAGAAGACTTATAGAACGTACTTATTCCAAGCATGATAGTGTTACTCAAGGAGACTGAGGAACACAGCTCTGTGGGGACATTAACGAATTAAGCAATCTTTGTTTAGTTGTTGTTCCTCTTTCTGTGAATCTTTCTGTGTGTTTAACATAGACTGCACTTGGTTTGTACTGTGATTTAGTGGAAATACAATTAACTACAGTTATAAAAATGATTAAAAACAGAGATTTATTTTATTTCTGCTAATTAGAATTTTTTTTCAACCAACAACCTCTTTTTATTAAGAATCTGTATTGTTAAATACAAAAACCACAAAAAGTGAAAAATATTGACATATATCAAAACAACTAACCAGTGTTATCAAATGATTCATTACAAAAGCACGATTTTGGCGTGGAAGGAGTACTTCCAAGTGTTTTCAATTAGTTCTCTAAATTAGTATCCTGAGTACACGGTTTGTAACAACCTGGGATTTTCACAGAACCATCAGTGTCTCTCTTCTATGAATAGTATCAATTTCCTTGAGAGGTTGGCTTGTTGTTGTTCTTAAACTAAATACTGAAGAAAATTGGGTAATTTTATGGACTTATTAGGAACACATATGTATAATTATGTTCTAAAACAAAACCTCCTCCAATCTTTCAGGTTGACTACGGAATAAATTGCCCAAAATAAATATAAAGATGTAAGATACTATGGGATAAGCAATGAATCAAACAAAGTTTAATAAAAGACTAGCTGCACATAATTATCTAGCATAAGGTAGTTGTACAATTTTTTTCATAGACCTTCAATTGTCTTGATGCACATCCATACTTGAGAAACCATATTTTGGTAATAACTGTGAAGTACAGTCTCATTTCTGCTTCTTTTTGGTTATGTTCTAAAATTATAGAAATAATATAGATAAAATGATTCATTGCCAGCTTTCATAGTGCAAATCAAAGGGGAACCAATCATAATGATCGACCCATCACCATACACACCTCTACAGGGGGAAGAACAACAGAAAACATGGGGGAAGCCGTCAGCATAAGATATAAAAATGATAATAATTTATAATCTATCAAGGGGTTACAGGAGGGGAAAGGTGGGGGGAAAATAAACGTCTAAAAAATAATGAGGGCAATACATGTACAAACATGCCTGATGCAATCGATGTATGGAATGTAACAAGAGTTGTGAGAGTCCCCAATAAATGACCTTTTAATAATAAACAAACAAAAATAATTAAGCAAATATATATATATATATATATATATATATATATATATATATATATATATATATATATATATATATATATGTCTTTCAAAGTCTTCCATTACATAATCTCTCATTCATTTCACCCAAAGATTTTTACTGCCCCTGTCAGCGGTCAAATACCAGTTAGTGAGATTCTCCTCTTTTAGAAAAAAATTTTCAATATGGAATCTTAAATCAATTCTAAAAAGATCATCTTCAGCTTTCTGCATGCTAAATTCTGCATTTATTATAAGAATGTTTAAATTGACAGGGAACCCTCTATTGGAACAATCTATGGAGTTATGCGTTTAGGATTCTGAGATTTTACTTAAAATCCTACTCATATAAGTGACAAGCATGAAAATTAAAAGTAAATGTTTACTCAGAAACCAAATGGTCTGAATGGGCCTTATTTGTTTAATCTAATTATGATGTCCAGCCTGTTTAAACAAAATTCATGAATCAAAGATGTTATCTATTTTTACTTAGTGTGTATTTCCATTTTTAAGTTTATTTTTTGAGTAAAATTGTGTTCTTTGATCAAGTCATAGAAATAAAATACATAAAGGAAAGCAGAAATGAGAGCAAATCTAAAGACAATTAGTATGGAAAGACAATATGGAAGATAAGATTAGCTTGTATCAGAGTTTAAATTCTGAGCACCAAGCTTGTAGAAGGCTGGGGATTTTAGTGAAAACCCTAAATCCATAGTTTAGCCTCCGCCAAGGTTCAATTTCAATGAGATTATTTCTGACCATGCAACAACAAGGTGAATAGTCTTGTCCTCAAGCCATGTGTGCTTGAAAGTAGATGACTGCCAGTCCCATAACCCACTCCCAATGGGACAGCCTGGCCTTGGCGAGTCCTTGGGTATTGGAGCAGGAAGGGAAGTAGAGTCCACAGAACCGTGACTCACACCTTGACTGCCTTGGTGGGAAGTCACGAACCATTACTGTGTTTTCTAGCTAGATCATGACCTTTCCCCTCCTCTGACATCCCACCAACTATTGGCAGAGTTTCTATTAATCCTTGGACCCCACAATGACCTCCTGGTTGACAGTCTCCCCCACATGCTTGATGGGTTTTTGTCTTTGTCCTCTTTGTGGCTTGATAACTGTTCTCCATAAATTATATTGGAGACCTGCGGTCCTGCTTGTCCCCTACAATAAGCTCAAACGTGTTTATTACTAAAGAAACAGAATTAAAGGATGAAATGATCTGCTTGGGTTACCTGATTGTAAAACTCCCTGTATTTTCTTGATTTTTCTGTCTCCGATTTCTTGGATTTGGAACTGGAAAATTAGTTTGTTGAGTTGTCAAGGGCGCAATAGACACACATGGGAGGGCAGTGTGGGTTTCTGTTTTCTAAAATAGAAAGCTGGCTGCCCTTGATCCACTGCAATGAACTCTGACTCTTGCAGATGGAGGAATCAATAAGTGAAAATGTTACTTTCCTCTCAGACGATCTGAACCTGATAGTAGAAAGGGAAACATGTAACATAGAAGCTCAAACCTCAACCGCGCCGCCACCAAGTTGATTCCAAGTGATCGAGATCTGATAAGACAAGACAGAACTACCCCTGGGGGGTTCTGAGACTGTCGCTCTACAGGAGGAGACAGCCTGGCCTTTCTCCCCAAGAGTCACCGGGCTTTCTAAGTGGCAACCTCGACTCAAACCATTTTGCCACCAGGCCTTCAAGTCCAGAACAAGAAAAGTGGAAGAAATGAGTTCGTTTCCAAAGTATGTGTAGGCTGCCTTACCCGGTTCCCAAGGAACCGCTGTCTGAAGTCTGAGCTTGGGAGTGGTTCTGCGGAAAGTTCTAGCACCTTAGAGACTTTGGGTATGTTGAGGTGGGTTACACATGGGGCTGCTGACTGCAAGGTTACCAGTTAGCATTACCACTCACCAGCTGCTTAGTGAGATAGAGATTGACGAGGATGTAAGATTCCTTTAGAAACCCACGGGGATAGTTTTACTCAATCCTGTGGGGTGGCTATGTGTTGGAATTGACTTGTTGGCAGTGAGTTTGGTTTGCTTTTTGGTATGGGTCAGAATACTTGGATGGAGGTGAGTTTGACGGGTTTGGGTGTAATGAGCCATCTGAAATCATTCCAGCCAGGGGAATGGCCACAGGAAGGCATCTCTGAAGAAATTCCTTGAGAAGCCTTGTGGTGGAAGATGAGGATTGTGTTACAAACAGAGAACACTTGAAACTGTACACATTAATTCATCCAGCAACGTAAAGACATAGACACAAAATGTGCCCTGTATTCTACCTGCTCATAAATAATGAGCATTTTAAAAGTTATAGAATACTTATTAGCATTAAATCGATTTTTGAAATATTTTCTTGGAATAACCAGGCTGTTTTTCAAGCCCTCAAAGAGAAGTTCCAGGAGAAAGACAACATTTCTATTGCTGTACACAATTACAATCTCCAAAACTCACAGGGGAAGCCCTACCTTGGCCCTGTGGGGTCAGTGCTAAGAGTTGGAATCTACTCATTGACAGTGGGCCCAGTATATTTCCTTTTGAGTGAGAGGAGCAATTCACAAGCTCAAAAGTGAGCCTTATTTCTCCAGATTTAACATTTTGAGCATAATTAACACATAAACTGATCTGATGTTCAGAAACTTTTAGGACACATGGCCCAATCCTCGGCAAACAGGAGATGCAGCTGCTGTTGAGCTGTGCAGTGAAAGCAGGTACTGCTTGTAAGATAGTCCTTGTTCTGCAATCTGGCCCTTTGGTCAAGGCTTTGACTGGTCTAGCACAGTCTGTTTATGGGTGTAGGATCTTATCTCTTTAGGCTTCATTTTATTTATGCAGAAAATAAAAATAATAATCCTCCCTGGGGAAAGTCACTGTGTCTGGTTAATGGTAAGAATCCAGTAAATGACGCCCATCATTTTTTCTCATTGAAGAATTGTTCTTCTGAGAGAATGAGAAAAAAAATTCCGGCCCAAAGTTGCTTCTCCAGTAAGTATTAGCAGTTGGCCTAGAGCACTACAAGTCTGGCTCTTCTGTGGGCCAACATCGGTTCAGAGACACAGACCAGTGCTGCCTACATTCCATGAAGACAAGAACCACTGCTGATTCTTGTAGGAGCCTAAATTCTGGAGTCTCACGGGGATGCACCAAATCCAAGTCCATATGCCAGATGCTTACAGAAGCAGTACTTTTAATTAATACTCCAGGTGACTGCTCTCACCAGAAAATTTGGGAAACACCTTCACAAAATAAGGATTAATACTTGGAATGTTTTAGTATTTTTACTAAGCTATTGTTTCACTACAAACAGAATAATCTGGCTACAGATTCTCTACCATTAAATGACAAATATAAAGTTCTGCATGTTTAAGAAAAGTGGAAATATGACTTTAAAATACCACAAACCCTCACCAAAAAACCGCAAAATAATAAAAAAACAGTTAAAAACAATGCAATCATCTGAAATTGAATTTTATAGTTTCAAGAGACTAGAGTACCAAACATCTGTTTACATAAAGATTTTTTTAAAGATGAGATTAAGTAAATTATTATTCATCACTGAGAATGGAATCATGAAAAGAACAAACCTATGTATGTAGCAAGAGAAAGTATAAATTTCCCCATATCCTAGCTGTGGCCTTTGCTAAATCATTGAACATTTCTGTGCTTTGGTGCTTTATCTAGATAACACTAGGAAAGTTAAATGTACATCTCCAGGGTTTATATTAAATACTACCTTTGCTGAGATTAAAAAAAAAAAGTGTCTACCTGAACTAGGAGTATTACTACTACTCACTGTCAGCAAGTTGAGTTCAACTCATAGCAAACCATGAAGGTTCTGTGGTTATCCATCATGCCTAGCAGAAAGATATTTTACAGAGTTGATGTTATTTCACTTGAGATCTAAGCCCTGGGGGCGTAGGGGTTTCTATATTGGAATGCTAAGTGGAAGGTCAACGGTTCTAAACCACCAGGTGCACCAAGGGAGAAAAACAAAGCTTTCAACTTCTCTAAAGATTTACACTCTGGGAAAGGCCACCGGGGTTCTTCTCTTCTGTCCTAAAGGACTGCTCTGAGTCAGACTCCACTTGATGGCAGTAGGTTCTATTATAGTTTTAAAGTTTCTCACACGATTACAGAGTTAGTAGAAGTTAGTAGATCCATCTTTGCCAAGTCTAAAGCATGAAGATTGTGTGGTTATCTTTCAAGCCTGAGAGAGAGATTTCATGGAAATGATGCTAATTCTCTGGAGCTATTATCACGGCCTCTAGGTGAGATGTTAAACTAGAACGTCTCCTTTGTATTATCAGCTGCTTGGAAAGACTTTAAGATCTACAAATTCTCTTCAACAGAGAAAAATGGAGGAGGGCAGCATGCTAATGTTCTGGCCTCTCTCTCCTATATGCCTGCAATAGAGGTCTAATGCTCACAGCTACTTCTGATCATTTGTACTGGTGGAGATAATAGCAACCTCTTAGACCTCGACAATCATCCACCATATCAGTTCTGCAAAAGTGGTTTGAGAATGTCTTGATTGTGGGGAGTATAAAAGGCAGATTTAATTCAGATACATTCTTAACAAAAATGGGATATAGAATCAAAATGGCAATAATTATAATATTGTGTATAATAAGTACCACTTTGCAAGGATATAATACTTATTTGGAGATATGATGTGACCTGAAATCATGTTACCCCCTGTATGACTGGAATGGAGAAAACGGCTTAGCTAAACATCTTAGAAAAGTCTAAGGACACAGAAAATCTACTGAAAAATTGTGTCTGATCTGATGAAGAGCGAGCACATTTGGTAGTGTTAGGCTTTGGTTCAAATTCTAGCTTTCAGTATACTAGACACATAATTTAAATGCTGTGGATTTTAGTTTTATTATGACTTTTAAAAGTAATTCATATAACTATCCCATGGAAGAAATAAGATATGTGTAAATGTGCAAGTGATACACCAACTGAAGTCATAATAATGGGTATTAATTAATAGAGTATGGCTTCATTGATGGTGATTAGGATCCTTAGGTGATATTTTGCTCTAAGCAGTTCTTATGAAATCTCTATAAATTTCATAAATGGGTACTATGTCTCAGTAAAATTATTAGAAATCGCTAGAATATTTTTTCTTTTCACCAATTGAAACCAAACAGAGCATAGTGCTTATGATTCAATGACACTTTTTATAATATCCATCTATTTGAACCCTTACAACTTCAGAAGTGTGAAAGATAGAACGTTACATCACAAAGCACACTAATTTTAGAGCTCAGATTGTACTCATTTTGTACTTAAATTCCGGCTATACCACTTACCCAGGGTTGGTAACCAGACCACTTTATATATGTTTCTCCCTATGCAAAATGCAAAATGTTATAAGCATTAAGCAGAAGGATCTAAGCAGAATATACAGTTAGTACTCCTTGGATTGTATTAATTTATAAGAATCTATTTATTGAAGATTTCTGTCGATCTGAATAGGCCATGCTATCCTCTTGAGCACAGTTGGCACTGCTTTCCAGATAAATAAATAATCAATCATTTTCCATAGGATGGTGGCTTCCAGGGAGCTATGATCTGGAAGCTAAGTCACCAGCACTTCAAATATTAGTGGACTCGCCCACAGTGGGTAGAGTCCAGCCATTTCCGGAGCTAGGCAGTCAAAGAAGAAATGCCTGGTGATGCACTTCTGATAATGGCCAAATGGAAATCCTGTGGATCAAAATAGCATATTGTCCGACTTGATACTAGAAGTCGAGCCCGCATGTTAGTAGGAATATAGAGAGTGGACACACAACTGAACTTGAATATATCAGTGATCATACAAATAACACAGGACAAGGCAAGCTTTTGTTTGTTTGTTTTTCCTGTTGTTCATTGATCGCCGTGAGAAGGACTTTGCTTGATGAACCCAGTAACTTCACCCAGAGAAATAATCTTAGTACTCTAGTACAAGTCCACTATTACTGCTCAGGCAGGAAGCTTATTTGATTCTGAAAATTATCCTCAAGTCTAGGGGTGGGGGGGTGGTATGACACTGAACTCAAGCTTCCAAACACACGTAATCATCTTTGCAAAGCAGAAGTTACAACTTCCAAATCTCCAAATATGTCTGATGGCTTAGGCAATTCCTAGATACCGTAATTTGTCAACCACATAATACTGTTTTTGTCCCATCAGGGTCTTTTTTCCTGGAACGCCAGACAAAGATCTTCAGAGGGTGCCCCTCTAAAGTAGAAGGATCACAAGGGTTGGGGTGCTTATCCCAGAAAGAAAACTACTTGCGATTCTTGTCATTTCATCTAGGCCCATGTGCTTATTTGTGCGGAGTTTGGGGAGCACATACTTCTTTAAACTTACCCCTGACTCATACAATTCTTCATGAAATTTCTTTCATTGTAGTATTGAAGAATTTTCCCATAACCTCCTTGCCTCCCTGCCATCATCAACCCCACTTACATAGTATAGAAAACGTTTTAGGAAGGCGTATTTTTTTTTTGTTTTAAATGTTTTATTAGGGGCTCATACAACTCTTATCACAGTCCATACATATACATACATCAATTGTATAAAGCACATCTGTACATTCTTTGCCCTAATCATTTTCTTTTCTTTCTTTCTTTTCCCTTTTCTTTTTTTACATTTTATTAGGGACTCATACAACTCTTATCAACATCCATACATATACATACATCAATTGTGTAAAGCACATCCATACATTCCACGCCCCAATCATTCTCAAGGCATTTGCTCTCCACTCAAGCACTTTGCATCAGGTCCTCTTTTTATTTTCCCCTCCCTCCCCGCACCCCCTCCCTCATGTGCCCTTTGTAATTTATACATCGTTATTTTGTCATATCTTGCTCTATCCGGGGTCTCCCTTCCCCGCCTTCTATGCTGTCCCTCTCCCAGGGAGGAGGTCACATGTGGATCCCTGTAATCAGATCCCCCTTTCAAACCCACTCACCCTACAATCTCCCAGCATCGTCCCTCACACCCTTGGTCCTGAAGGTATCATCCACCCTAGATTCCCTGTGCCTCCAGCCCTCATATGTACCAGTGTACAACCTCTGTCCTATCCAGGCCTGCAAGGTAGAATTCAGATCATGGTAGTTGGGGGGAGGAAGCATCCAGGATCTGGGGGAAAGCTGTGCTCTTCATCGGTACTACCTTGCACCCTGACTGACCCATCACTTGGGCCTTGGGTCTCCACTCTGCACTTCCCCCTTCATTCAATGTGGTATATATAAAAATATATACATATATATATACACACACACACATTCTTTTTTTTTTTTTGCATGATGCCTTATACCTGGTCCCTTTGGCACCTCGTGATCACACTGGCTGGTGAGCTTCTTCCATGTGGGCTTTTTTGCTTCTGAGCTAGATGGCCACTTGTTTATCTTCAAGCCTTTAAGACCCCAGACACTATCTCTTTTCATAGCCGGGCACCAACAGCTTTCTTCGCCACATTTGCTTATGCACCCATTTGTCTTCAGCGATCCTATCATGGAGGTGTGCAGCCAATGATATGATGATTTTTTGTTCTTTGATGCCTGATAACTGATCCCTTTGGGATCACTCGCTCACTCAGGCTGGTGTGTTCTTCCATGTGGGCTTTGTTGCTTCTGAGCTAGATGGCCGCTTGTTTATCTTCAAGCCTTTAAGACCCCAGTCACTATCTCTTTTGATAGCCGGGCACCATCAGCTTTCTTCACCACATTTACTTGTTCACCCACTTTGGCTTCAGCAGTTGTGTCGGGAGAGTGAGCATCATAGAGTACCAATTTAATAAACGAAAGTATTCATGCATTGAGGGAGTGCTTGAGTAGAGGCCCAAGGTCCTTCCACCACCTTAATATTAAACCTATAAATGTAGACAATTAGATCTATTTCCCCATCCTCATATATATGTTTGCATGTACACGTCTTTGTCTAGACCTCCATAAATGTCCCTTGACTCCCAGCTCCTTCCTCCCTCTCCCTTGACTTTCCTCCTGCCCCACCACCATGCTCCGTCCCCACCTGGGCTACAGCTATACCTCTTCTCTACGCAACCTTACCCTTGATCGTTCCCCATCAGGCCTGTCACTCCCCCCTCACTATCATTTTGGGTCCCATGTTGTTCCCTTGTCCCTGTGTTTATTAACACCACTTCCTTACCCTCCTCTCCCTCCCCCACCCGGATCTGTCTGTACCCCCGGAACTGTCTGTCCTATTGTTTTTCCTCCAGATAGTTCATCCAGCCTGTCCTATTCAGACAGACCTGTGGAGACACTAACATGCACGAAAACAAGACAGAGGAAAACAAAGCAACAGTATACAACCAGACAATAAAACAACAAAAACAAACCACTGACAAAGAACAAAGCAAAACACTTCACAAAAGAAAGGCTTGTAGTTCGTTCAAGGATCGTTTGCTGGCCCTTAGGAGCGTTTTCCAGTCCAGTCTGTTGGGGCACCACGCCCTGGCCCCAAAGTCCACTTTCAGCATTCCCTGGGGACCTTGCCACTCCATTCCCTTGCTGTTCCACTGCACTCCCCCAGTGCTTTGGGAAGGCGTATTTTTATGTTAATATCTCGGCGCCCAACATTTCTCCTCTGCTGCCCCCTCCTCACCTTCTAGATGATTAAGGCAATTGCTTAGGGAGAGTGTCTGGGCAAGTCAACTGTTCCCCCAGTTCCCGGCTTTCCTGTAGTTTCCTTGGGTTATCAGCCACTCCAAAAAAAGATGATCACCAGGGAAACATAGTATCATTAATTTAATTTAACTAATGCTTCCTCACCACATACATTTTCTACCTGGTGGAATTCCAATGAAACAGAGCCCTGAGTGTACAATGATTAAGAGTTAGGCTTCCATCCTCAAGGTTGGCAGTTCAGATCCACCAGCCACTCTTTGGTAGAAATTCGGGGATTTCTACTCTCATAAGGAGTTGCAGTCTCAAAGCTTACCGAGGCAGTTCTACCCTTCCTATAGAGTCACCATGAGTTGGCATTTACTCAACGGCACTGAGCTTTAGAGTTGAGTTATGGAGGCTACGGAGCAGCCAGAATCAAGACTGTGCCCCACTGCTAATAAGACATTTCTATTTCTCACCTCATATTTATTGCCCTTCATAGAACACCGAGTCTCACCATGAAGCCTTCCATTTATTTCAGGATGACACAGCTATAGCTATTTTAGGGTGTTGTTTTAGAAGGACTCCCCCCACCCTCCCCAGTTCCTCTTACGTGACCCAGTACTTATGTTCATGGCTTTCCAGTCAAGTGTGAAGCACTCTGACAGCATGTCAACAAAATGTCAAATACAAGGCGAGAGGCTCCATGGGTGCTATTGTGATGGATTGTTTATTTGAATCTTTCTGCTAGCAGCTGCTCCCAGGGTGTTGCATCAAGGAGGATGGACGGACACTGGAGAGGAAGCATTTGGAATATGGCAAAAGCACTCTTGTGTAACTTTATTTTACAGAAAGCAGCGAAGAGGGGGGTGTGGAATATAACCCTAAAAGAATAATGTCTAGAAAATGCCTCTGGCTTGAGGAAAGCCCTGCGCATTTTGCTAAGATCAGTCCACAGCCTTGCGGTTGGAGGGAGAGCTCTGTGTGTTTCCTGGTGACCCCAAGTTGCTTCTTCTAAAACTCTGAATTTTCAAAGAGGAGGGATGAACCATAGAAAAAGACTCTGCTTTAAAAACCGCTATTCAGTATAAGAAACACCATCACCTACTACAGACACACATTTAGAGTTTGTCAGATGCTACATTATTCAAGTGAATAAGCCAGACTCCCAGCCCCCAAGGAGCTCACTCTCTGGATAATTTGAGTACAAAGCGGTCAGCATACTGAATCAGTACAAACATCAGTAGTGGAAATTTTGTTAGTTTGCTTGGTTTGTTTCTTGGAAGAATCTGATTTATGACATCCATTTGAACAAAACAAAACATTGAGGCAATAAATGTTTTTAAAAGTAATCTTTAAAATAATGAAAATATAATAGTCCTAATATGGGTGAGTCAGGTGGAACTCCCCCACAGAGCTGGTTAACCTTGAACTTGTTCAGCATAGTTTTGAAAGTGTTTGGTCCACCCAAACTGTCTCTGCCATCAAACAACTTGGAAGGCTATTCAGGTTTCTTCACTATCTGAGAATTAGAAACAAGATTTCAATTAAGAAATCCCACATCCAAAAACCTCGGGGTGATTTGTCTCTCTTTTAAAAAACAGCTTGTTAAATTTTCTACTTAAATGTAGCAAAACTTATACAAAAGCACTCTTCGAAATAAAAAGAAATTAATCCTAGGATGTATTTGCTTTTAACAGGAGAAAAAGGAAAATGACAGGGGAAATAGGTTTTAGACATTTCTCAAGCAAAGCTTCTCTATTTATAGGCAGAGCCCAGCACCCACTGCAGAATACAATCATTTTGCAAGTTGGCTGAATAACAGCTATTGAGCCACTACTAGGCATAAAAGGGCTGCGTTAGATACCCTGAGGAAACACAAAGAAAAATGTCAACAGGATCCCTGCCCTTGAGGAGCTTAAAATTTAACAGGAAAAAGGACAGGCAGATGGCGGAGTGGTCAAAAGCACATAAGAAAATAACCAGCCCTTCAGCATTAGATAAGAAGGGTTTCTGAGGACCTGAAGAAGTTAATGATGTCGTGGCTTCATCTGGTCAACGGAAATACAGAAGAATGCCATCTTTCAGTGATACTAAAAACAAATAATAAATAAGTCCTTATATGGCTTTAGCTGACTTCATTAAACGTTTTAAAACCAAACAATGAACTCTTCGGATAGTCTAGGTTGAAATATAAAGAATTCCAACTGGTCTTTAATATACCTCATATACTCATGTATAAGCCGAATTTTTTTTAGCACATTTTAATGCAGTTTTTATGGTAAAATCAGGTGCCTCGGCTGATATTCGGGTCAGCTTAGACTTGAGTTTATACAGTATATTTATTTCTCTTTAAATTGTCACATATCCACCTTTAAGCCATGGGGTAAAAAGCATTATGATTTTGTTGCCATTGGGATCTTATAAAACAGCACAATGAGAAAGAAAGAGAAGACACGATATTTTGACAATTGAGAGAACTGAACTCTAATTTTAATTTTCTCCTGTTTGTAACTGTTTGAAGATTAATGACACTCAATGTGTCCAGTGCTTCTGGTGGTGGTGGTGGTGGTGGAGGTGGTGGTGATGGTGGTAGAGATGGTGGAGGTGGTGGAGGTGGTGGTGGAGATGGTGGTGGTGGTGGAGATGGTGGAGATGGTGGTGGTGGTGGTGGTGGTGGTGGTGGAGGTGGTGGTGGTGGAGGTGGTGGTAGAGGTGGTGGTGGAGATGGTGGTGGTGGTGGTAGTGGTGGAGGTGGTGGCGGTGGTGGAGCTGGTGGTGGTGGTTGTGGTGGTAGTGGTGGTGGTTGTGGTGGTAGTGGTGGTGGAGGTGGTGGTGGTGGTGGAGGTGGTGGTGGTGGAGGAGGTGGCAGAGGTGTTGGTGGAGGTGGAGGTGGTGGAGGTGGTGGAGGAGGTGGTAGAGGTGTTGGTGGAGGTGGAGGTGGTGGTGGTGGTGGTGGTGGTGGAGGTGGTGGTGGTGGTGGTGGTAGTGGTGGAGGTGGTGGTGGAGATGGTGGTGGAGGTGGTGGAGGTGGTGGAGGAGGTGGTAGAGGTGTTGGTGGAGGTGGAGGTAGAGGTGGTGGTGGTGGTGGTGGAGGTGGTGGTGGTGGTGGAGGAGGTGGTAGAGGTGTTGGTGGTGGTGGTGGTAGAGGTGTTGGTGGAGGTGGAGATGGAGGTGGTGGTGGTGGTGGTGGAGGTGGTGGCGGTGGTGGAGCTGGTGGTGGTGGTTGTGGTGGTAGTGGTGGTGGTTGTGGTGGTAGTGGTGGTGGAGGTGGTGGTGGTGGTGGAGGTGGTGGTGGTGGAGGAGGTGGCAGAGGTGTTGGTGGAGGTGGAGGTGGTGGTGGTGGTGGTGGAGGTGGTGGTGGTGGTGGTGGTAGTGGTGGAGGTGGTGGTGGAGATGGTGGTGGAGGTGGTGGAGGTGGTGGAGGAGGTGGTAGAGGTGTTGGTGGTGGTGGTGGTAGAGGTGTTGGTGGAGGTGGAGGTGGAGGTGGTGGTGGTGGTGGTGGAGGTGGTGGTGGTGGTGGTGGAGGAGGTGGTAGAGGTGTTGGTGGAGGTGGTGGTGGAGGTGGTGGTGGTGGTTGTGATGGTGGTGGTGGTCATGGTGGTGGAGGTGGTGGTGGAGGTGGTGGTGGAGATTGTGGTGGTGGTGGTGGTGGAGATGGTGGTGGAGGTGGTGGTGGTGGAGGAGGTGGTAGAGGTGTTGGTGGAGGTGGAGGTGGTGGTGGTGGTGGAGGAGGTGGTAGAGGTGTTGGTGGAGGTGGAGGTGGTAGTGGTGGAGGTGGAGGTGGTAGAGGTGTTGGTGGTAGTGGTGGTGGAGGTGGTGGTGGTGGTGGTGGTTGTGGTGGTGGTGGAGGTGGTGGTGGTGGTGGTGGAGGAGGTGGTCATGGTGGTGGAGGTGGTGGTGGTTGTGGTGGTGGTGGTGGAGGAGGTGGTAGAGGTGTTGGTGGAGGTGGAGGTGGTGGTAGTGGTGGTGATAGTGGTGGAGGAGGTGGTGGTGGTGCCGCAGGTGGTGGCGGTGGTGGTGGCGGTGGTGGTGGTGATGGTGGTGCCGCAGGTGGTGGCAGTGGTGGTGTGGTGGTGGAGGTGTGGTGGAGGTGGTGGTGGTGGTGGTGGTGGTGTGGGGGTGGTGGTTGTGTGGTGGTGGTGTGGTGGTGGTGGTGGTGGTGGTGGTGGTGGAGGTGGTGGTGGTGGTGGTATGGTGGTGGTGGTGGTGGTGGTGTGGGGGTGGTGGTGGTGGTATGGTGGTGGTGGTGGTGGAGGTGGTGGTGGAGATGGTGGTGGAGGTGGTGGCGTTGGCGGTGGTATTGGTGGTGGTGGTGTGCGTGTTCCTGGGAGGAATTGGGGAGGGGAAGGAGAGGATCAAGGGGAGCTGATATCAGAGTTCATGAAGAAAGAAAATGTTTTGAAACTGACGGCGGTAGCAACTGTACAATTATTGCTGATTTAATTGATTACGGATTGTTATAATATTGGTAAGAGCTCCCAGTAAAATGCTTTAAAAGAAAGAAAGAAGAGGTAGCAACAGTACATGTAGGAGATTCCTGTGTGAAGGGGAAACAGAAGCATCAGAGGCCAAGGCCATGTTGGTCCAAAGAAACAGATCAGAAGGGATGTACTGTAACCTTGAAGCAGAGCCCAAGAATAGATCATGAGGCAGAGCAATGGGCCAAGGGACCAGAAGCCTGGGAAGTCAAGGACCAGAGAATCAGGCCTCCTCATTCCTGTCCCAACCTCTGTTGCAGCCAATGTGCCAACCCATGTCATTGCAGGTCTCGCTCTTTTGTGTGGACCTTCTACTTTACTAAGCATAATGTCCTTCTTCAAGGACTGTTCTCTGTGAATAAAAAAAGCTTTATGTTGATATGGTTTATTTTTTATGTACTACATTCTTGGAATTAAATTTTACTGGGAAAAATACATTTGGGTCACATTCCCTCATTCAAACACGTTAAATATTCTTCTGACACAATTGCTATTAAAAAGTTACTAACTTTCAATTTTCATTGTCCATTGGAAATATCATTTACAACATCTCATAGTTTTACTTCAAAATGTTTATGTTGGCCTTTCGTGTCAAAACTATTTCTTTAATTTTTTTAAATCATGTTTTTCCAAGAACATTTTCTTTACTAATAATCCATACATATTCCTTGTTCTGTTCTTCGGCTGTCATTTATTTCTCATGAACTCTTTCTTCCCTATGCATAGTGGGTCCTCCCTTCTGATTGCCAACTTTCTCTGCTGTGTTTTACTTCCCTAAAAAGACAATTTTATGGATCAAACTGTATACCTCAAAAATATGTTTTAGAAATCTTTGGGTTTGCAAATACAATTCCATTCACCAATGTGTTGTCTTTGTTAAGTTAATGAGGTATATTCATTTAGGGTGTGCCTTGTGTCAATGTGTTATTAAAGATTTTAAGTAATAATAAAACTAGAGAAGCAAGTGGAAAGAAGGATACAAGACCTCAAAGAAATGTCTAAGGATCCAGAAAACAAACTGAAGAGTCAAGGTTGCACCACAAAGATAGAGAGCTTTCAGCTGTAGCCGAGGGCGTGGATTTGGACTTGTAGACTATCTCCTTTGTGACTCTGTGGGTCAGTTTTAAGTTACAGCAGAACCCAGAGTTCGACGCTTATCAGTTCTAGAAGGAACTTCAAGATGTGATGCAGTCGAGTTCCAAATCAATTTTTCCCATAAAAACAACTGAAAACGGATTCATCCATTCTCAACCACCATGTTTTTACCCTAACCTTTCCTTTTTATATTAAACATTACACACCAATGTCAAAGTAAGTAAGTTCAGAGTTAAACGATATCATTTAAATAAGAAACACAACATTATAAAAGTTTTTAACAACTACAGTCTGGCCCATACTTTGAGATGGATGAGGATCTGGATCTGTGGAATCGTGATGTGGAGAGGAGGGATGGAGAGTGAGCCAGTCAGTGTTTGGAAGGGGAATCCCCTTCCATAAAATCAACTGTTTTCAGGAGTTTTTCTTTCTTTGCATTTTTTCACTAGGACCTGGCTGGCTTTCTTTAGAAAATAATCTGGCTAATGTGGTCTGCTGTTGGCGTTTTCTTAAGTATTTTCTAAAAGGGTTTTACTAAATTATCATCAATAATATGGATAGCATGGTTAATCAGTTTGTTATGATGAGTTTCAAAAATCTCGTTCTTAGGAACCACGTTTTTATTGAACAATAGTACTAAAACTAAGAAAATAATAGCAAAATGCTTGAAACACAGCTGTAAACGGTGTAAACGATGCATACTAACAACTCCCACTAGCACCGAGTGACCGAAACACGAAGTGCTTTTCTTTATAACAATCACAGGCCTGGGGTCAGATTCCGACATTTTGTTTGAGCTCCAATGCAACATTTTCTCGGCATTTCGCGTGGAAATCCGATGGTGTCCAGTACTGATGTGGTCGGTGGGGGTCCTAGTGTGCGGCCAGCAGCAACTGCTCGGGACATAGATGAGGTGTCCACTCAAGTAGAGATTTCCACCCTCAGAAACCACAGAGGCACCTCGATTCCTCCTCCAGGCAGGGCAGATTGGATTTGCTGTCCACGGCTGTGGGTTCAGTGGCTTCTTTCGCTGTGGAAAGTGTGCAAAGCAACTGTGCTGGTGTCGCTCTTAAAAGTGACCAGTCACTAGCCAAAGGCAGGCCACCGGAAACCACAGAAGAAAGATGGGTGGTCTACTTCAATAATGCTATCCAGCCCAGGATCCCTCCGAGAAGGTCACTTCATGTTGGAATTGACTCCATGGAAGTGAGTTTGGGTTGGGTTTACTCTGAGAAAACAGTTCTGCGGGTTAGAGCCACCTCCTTGTGGTTTTTCCATTACAACTAAGACAGATGCCAAGTATGCTCCTTATCCTATTAAACACAAACCCCCTCCCCAAATTGTTGTTGTTCAGACTCTTTCTTTACAGTAAGACATTTTAGTTGTTGTTGATGCTGTTCTGTTGTTCATCTTGACGTTAAACGGTTTCCAAATGGAATGGAACTTTGGGGGCCAAGCTTGGTCCAGAGGATTGCTAACTTCACAGAGAGAGTTCTGTTGTTGCTCGGGTGAAGTGCTAAACAGCTGGCTACCATTCTGCAATGTCGAGACTCGGCTTCCCTGCCCTTCTTATGTCGAGACAACCTCCTCCTTTGACCCCTGTCTTGTGGTTCTGGTCTGTGTTCAGGAGTTCCCACAGCGCGAGGCACCATGGGAAAAGGATGCTGAGGTTGTTCCGTTTTGAAATCTGATCATCACAGCCCATTCACAGTATCCTATGTATCATTTATTTGTGATTTTCTATACTTTTTCTGTTCTTTACGTCTTTTTACCTCAGATATCCTCAAATTATTTTGCTGTTCCTTCCAGAAAATGTATCTCTGCTCCTACGTAACTGTCCTTTTCTTTTTACATGAAAATTTGGAATGACAGAAAAGCATTCTTCCATCTTTCTAGAATTCCATTTTGTGACTCGGCACACTGTAGAGACTGGTTAAACACAGAAATTTCGTGTCACACATAAATCTTTATCAGTATTAAAATTGCATTATGTGTTCAAATAACAAACGTGTTGATATGTAGTATAAATTCTGCAAAAGTACAACATAAATCAGGCAAGAGAGGGTAGAACATCGTCATTTTGTAGCTTGAATTTCACAAGTAAATATGTTAAATGTGAAAGATAGCACAATGGGACAATATTTTGTCCATTAGCTTTACCTTTAATTACTCAGTTTTGTATATTTACAATGATCCCGATTTAATGGTAAAGGTAAAATGCATTGATATATACATTCATAAGGATCATCTACTTATTAGTATTCTAAATAGCCAACGATTCAAGACCACCTTCCGTCAACTTGATCTTATCAAGTCTTACAAGTCACCTACCTATTGGCCTCCCTTTAGATACCCCCTGCCATTTGCAATGTAAAAGTCCTCCCTCTGCTCCTGCGCCCAGAGCATATAGGTCACATGGACAGAAAGATCCAACCTGTGAGAAACAAAGCCAAAAACTAGCTAACCAAAGAAAACTAACCCCCCTGTCATCCAGAAGAATCTGACTCAAATCGGTTCCAAGATTGCAAACCATAACCAAAACAGACAATTTCATCTTCACCCACTAAGCACACTTGGATTTGAACTGCCAACGCTGTGATCAGTGGCTCCATGCCTTACCCACAATTCCTGCAGGGCTCCTTAGTTATGAGCAGGGTTTACTTAAAACTCAGCATTTTAAATCAACACAAATTTTAAAAAATCAATGATAATTAACATAAAATGGAAATGTTGCATTTTGTGGCTGTGGAGTGAGTAAAAATAATCTGCACCAAGACACAAAGTGCCGAAACCACCTTTTAGCATGCTTCATCACTCCTAGCATTATTTAAGATTAAATTAGGATTTGAGTCCATTTTTCCCACCTCTTTACATTTTTACTTGTTGGTTAATTAATTGTTTGGTGCAAGCAGCTAATGTGCTAGTGAAAAGTAAGAGTTTTATATCTTAGAATCCCGGCAAAACCACTTCAGAATCTTAAATCCCAAGGACATTGATTTAATCTTGCAAATGTTTAGTTTATTCAACAGGAAAAAGGCAATAATAATACTATTTAGCACTCAGAAGATGTGAAGTTCAATATTATGATGCACTATTAAAGTGGCATATTCAACATACTGCAATTAGATAAAGAGTCAACATTTTAAAGACATTTTTATTAAAAGATAAATTTATTGGGGACTCTTACAACTTTTGTTACAGTCCATACATTGATTGTATCAGGAATATTCGTACATATGTTGCCTTCATTCATTCTATTAAGCCCTTGGAATCAGCTCCTCATTCGCCCCCTTCATATCCCTTTGATAGATTATAAATTATTATTTTCATATATATACCGACCGTTGTCTCCATTACCCCAAGTTTTCTGTTGTTCCTCTTCCTAGAGAGGGGTGTATGGTTATGTGTCAATCATTGCAATTGGTTCCCCCTTTCTCCCTTCCTCTCCCCCACTTTATCTCTACCCTTCTGGTATCGCTATTCCCACTCCTGTTCCTGGACTCCATGTGTTGTGAGGCCCCCTTTCTTTTCCATACCTGTATATATATTCCAGTCTAGTCTGCATTAAGAAGCAATACAAGTGGGGGGTGATAGTAGGGGATGAGGGGAAAGTCTCAAGGACCCAGAGGAATATTGTGTGTTTCTTCAATGCCTTACCTGCACCCCGGATGACTCAAAGCCTCCCAAACACTGCATGAGCTATCACCTGGCTTCATTCCCTCTGACCCACTTTCTAGTCACAGAATTCCTTTTGAAAATCAGTCTTCCCAGACAAGAAACTACAATAATCTGCTGAAGACCAGCTGCGTGTGTGTAAACATCTGCATCACTTTTGGCTACTTCTGAGCACACACGAATAAGCAGAAAAATGAGACACCAGTTTAGGGATTCTTCAGTAAATGAATGGGAAGCCATGCTCTAGGCAGTTATTGATATTACTAAATGGCCCTTGAAAATTGCCCATTGGAGCCGAAATCGCGCCCTATTTCTTCTAGGCCTCACATTTCTTAAACTCTCTCGTTCGGACTCCTGTGCTGTATGTTCCTGTCCATGTAAGCCAGAGGCTTTACACACAGCGGCAGCACACTGATGTCCTAGGAGACGATTCATCAAGACCCAAATGAACTTCGCAACTGCACCCCGTGGAGCTAACCCTCAAAGTGGAGTTCTGTGGCTCAGATAATGAAGTGGTATGTTTGAGATGGCACGACTCTCAATCTATAATGCGAACCCAGAACTTCTTCCTAACCAGCTCATGAGGGCATATCACTAAAATACAACACAATGCCACGTTGCCTGTGACAGGATTGGTGAAAAGGCATACAAAGGAACAAAAATTAAGTAATTGTGGAAGGATCTGTCATTGTAGACATAAATAGAAGGCAACAAAACAGACCTATAAGCCAAGCTCCCTTATGAGACGGTTAGATGTGAATGAGAGCGGTGGACAATCCGTCAATGCAAGGCAAGGAGTGTGACAGTAATGAATGAGGAGGATGAACACAAGGGCGATGTTGATGATCATTTTTTTTACTACTAAGGAGCAGAGCTACCACTTGTCTGTCACTTTGTCGCCCTGTGGGGACTTCCGTGTTGCCGTAATGCTAGAAGTCAAGCCACAGGCATCTTACATACGAGCTGGGTCGCTTTGATGGTTAGGGACCATGCACTTCAGGGTACACGTAGAAGCAGTGCCTAGTCTGTCAATAAGGACAAAGCCTAAAGATATAACCCTGGGTGTGGCCTTTTGAATAAGACAGAGGGATGGGGTAGTCGAATTCTCTTCGGCCCATTGTCTTCTTCAGGGAGCTGGCTCTCCTGTCTCTTTCCGTGATCTTCTGCTTTGTCACCAGCACATCCCAGGAGCCCGCAGCATGCTACTGACAGTGGATCCATTCAGTAAACTTCAGATTCATAGGACCTTTGCCTCCACCAGCCTGTCTCCGCCACTGTCTCTGCTTCATCATCCTGCTTCCTGGTCTTCAGCTTCCATGAGTCAGAAGAAACCCGACTCGAGCCGCACTGGACTCAGCCATTTCTACAATGTAAGCCATTTCTCAATTTTCTTTCTACATACAACATGTGAGAAAATACCAGTGGTGCCGATAGGGGATATTCAAGCTGCACTGAAGCCTTAGTCAAAAGCAAGGCTCGAGGAATTGATGGAATACCAATTGTGATATGTCGACAAGGTGATGAAGCACTGGGAACGCTCGTTCGTCTATGCCAGTACATTTGGAATACAGTTATTTGGGCACTGACTAGTAGGATCCATATCTGTACCCATTCAAAAGAAAGGTGACCCACCAGAATGCTCAAATTATAGAGCATCACCACTGATATCATATGCAATAAAATTCTATTGGTGATCATCCAGGGGTTGTTGCAGTACATTCACAGTGCTCTAGTTGGATTCAGAAGCGGATGTGCAACAAAAGCTATCACTGTTGATGTCAGATGGATGCTGGATCAAAGCAGAGAATTTCACAAAGACACTTACTTGCGTTTTCTTGGCTATGCCAACATTACGGGTGTGGATCATAATAGTGATTATTAGCATCATGCTTGATAAGGAGAAAGGCAGCAACAAGAGGAAATCCCTCAGCAAGATAGATTGACATAAAGGCTGCACATTGGGCTGGAACAAGAGTGGAAGTAGAGACAGGACTAGGCTCCCCGTGTTCGGTTCTGTTGCGTTTAGAAAACTGACAATTTTCTTCATCAATAGTGGGCTGAACCATGCCTTCCAACCCCATTACAGGAAGTCTATGTTTCCAAGCTTTCAGATCCATCAATTATTCACATGTCTTGCTTGCACAATACTATTGATTGTTCAGTGCTGGACCAAACACTAGGTTGATATTTCATTCTTAATGAGAACTTATAGCAAATGTTCAAAGCAGCAAAATTAGATTTTAGAGATGAGAATACATGTCAAAAAACTCAGTGTTGTGGGAACAAATGTAAAGAATTTCAGAAAAGGAGGTTGATGTTCATTCATATGTTTCTCAGTCATCAGTGTCCTCTGGAACTCCGACTGCATGTGATGAGGTGTAACACTGCTGATATACATTTATTTTAAAGAAGTTGTGGTCACTCTTGAAATATATGATTTGATTAATATCTTGGTAAATCTTTAAATAAATAAGTTGATGATAAAACAATTGGTATTTTCTATACATCTGAGTGACATTAAAATTTTGATAGGTCAAAAGGAATGTAATATATAGACAAATTGTCATTTAAATTTTCCGTGTTAAACCACTCTATCACTTTGTGTCATGTGTATGTGTAAACAATCCTTTTAGGTTCTACATTTTTGTAAAGACAAGAATGAAAACATCCTAAATAGCAGAGAGCAGGGGTTCTCTGTTTTAATTTTGAACATAGTACTTTCAAGAACAACTTTCTTTTCTCATAATACACATATTTACATCCTGCTGTGATAAGTTTAAAGAACTCTTCCAAAAACAATTATTCTGCACAGGGGAGAACGATAAGCTCCTCCTGAAATTAAATGTGTGTTTTTCATTTTCTGGGGGTTGAATTTTGTTTGCCAATGCTAAGATACACAGCATAGAAGTCATATGCGTTGTCATTTGGATCCTTTTACTTGCCTATTTCTATCTACATATGTATTTCTATTGTTAACTGTATAATACACAGACATACACACGTACAGCGAGAGAAAGAGAGAGATAAGTGTATAATGAATATTAACGTGATTGACATGTTATCATTTATATATGATATTGCCATATTAAGTGTTATTGAAAAGCCAATCGGGCAACCTAAATGCGAGAAATCAAACCGTTCTGGCACTAGAGGCCACTAAAAGCAGATTGTAGATAGAATGGCGGATTCCTCGACAATCTACAAGACAGGGAGCGGAATCAACCAACAATATAGCAAACTAGATCCGCGGCTATTGAATGCAGCCTGGAAATTTAGCAATTTAGGACTGGGTAGAACTGTCCGGGAAGCTTCTCAAGGCTGGAGCACAGACTCAGACTGCTATTCTGTCTTCAGCAGACCAGCGATTGGTTCATAGAGCTGACCTGTTGGTTACTGAGTGCCATCAGGTCAATGCAGACTCACTTTTAATACTGTATACCATATGTAGCGCTATGGGACCAATAAAAAGCTCTGTCTTCAGAATATCCAAATTACATCACAGATCTATGTGAAATTTAGCACTAGGAGAGGAAAGAAACCAACAAAATTGTGGATTTTCAATGAACAAGAAACATTAGTAGCTCCCTGACTTAGAATGCCTATGAATATTCCTTTGAAATAATGCCCAAGAGCCTTACATTTCATTGTTTATGTATTCCATGTTTCAGAGACTACATGGGAACACAATGTCAAAGCAATCATCTGTGAAGGCATTTTTAGCACGACTGTGGATGCGCATCTGCCACGCAGAAGAGCGCAACCACGGAGCTAAACACAATCGAGGGAGAGGAGAGTCAAGACGAGGAAGATACTGTCGGATGTGGCTGCTACCATAAAGTGGCCAGAATCGACCAGGTAGACTGGCAAGCTGTTTCTAGAAGTAGGACCTCTGCTTGGTACCCACTGACTGTTGGATCCCAACTCTGGATTCTCTGCTTTGTCACCCAGGAAACTTCCTGAGGGTGTTGTCCTTTCCTAATGGCTGCCACTGTTTCCTAGCACTACATATATGTGGCAGGACTTGGTTTTGGTTTTCAGCGAGCAGCTTTGGCTTGCTCCTTTCAATATTTGTGAATCTCTGCTCTCTGGACTAAATTTCCCAGTCCAAGGATCATGGAATGATTCTGAACTTGAGAATCCCTGGCCTCTCTCATCGGTTCCTAAAAGGAATGCTGGCATCTTTTAATACTGACATGGTTTGGAAGTTGAGAGATGTAGGTCTCGTGGGCTTACGGTCTGGGAGCTATAAAGAAGTCTCCGTGTCTCTGTAGGCCTCTCATGCTGTGTACATGCAATGGGATCACTGGATTCTGTGGCCTCAAATGTTAATAGTTTTGTGCTTAATGCATCAACATCAGCTATACCCAAGAAGAAAAAAAAATGACATAAATAAGCTTTTAAAAGAAATGTTTAAGTAATAATTTTGAGGATTTTTTCAAGACTGAAGACAATGACACTTCTCAAATTATTATTCCTGAAAGGATGCTAGAAGTTGAGAACTTTTATATTATGTTTAATATCTTATGTATTGGGGGGCGGGGAGCAAACTTTGTTACCTTATTCCTTGCTTGGAAACTTGATTGGTTACAGCATTAGGCCTTCATAGTGATATCTATAACAAGCAAAAGGGGGAAAAAGGTTAAAATACTGTAGCACTACCATTTTGTTTCAAAATACAAGGATAGTAGAGTGAAGGTATGTCAAAGGCACCTGGCTGATGGTAAACACTCAGAATATGTATTTAAGGAGCCACCAAATTTCAAAAGTTGGCTTGCTCTGGCATATTTTGTAATATTATTTCATCCTTATTAGAGGCATTAATGTGACGATGGCTTGAGTATTATGAGTAGGCAATGGAACACTTATTACAGGTCAGAATCCATGATGGTGTAGAAAGTTACTTTGAGCAGCCATCCCCAAGATCAGCAGTTCAAATGAACCTGCTTGTTCCATAGGAAAAAGGCAGGCTCTCTGTTCTCATGAAGATTACAGTCTCAGCAATTCTAGGGAACAATTCCACTCTGCCCTATAGGGTGGTAAAGAGTCAGAATCAACTCAATAAGAATTGATTTTGTAACTAGCACGCTAAAGTATAACCAATTAAGGAACCCTAACACATAGAGACAAAATGAACTTGATGAAGTCTTACAGTAAGAGAATACGTAAATGCCTAAAGGAGCCGTTGGGAGCCCTGGTGGATACTGCGTTTGAAACATAAGGTAGGCAGGGCCTATCCATTTGTCACCAATTGCACCTGGTGGGAAAGATGAGGGTTTCTGTTCCCATTAAGGTTTTAGAACATCTGAAAGCCATCAGGGCCACTCTAGTCTGTCCATTGAGTCATTATGAGTTAGCTGGGACTCCATGGATGGTGAGTTTGAGTCAGAGGATGGCCGCCTAGTGGTCTTATGGGGTAAATACCGAGTTGCTAACCAGGTTGGTAGTTCAAACCTGTAAATTTATTAAGAGAAAGCACAGGCTGTTTGCTCTAGCAAATAGTCACAGATTGGAAATGTATGTGATTCCTATGAATGGCAAGATTCCCTGGTGACATAGTGAGGTATATGTTGAGCTGCTAACCAGAAAGTCAGTAGTTCGAAACCACTAACAGTTCTTTGGGAGAAAGATGAGGCTTTCTACTCCTATCTACAGGGGCAGTTCTAGTACGCCCTATAGGGTCATTATGAGTGAGAAACAACTGGATGATGTGAGCGCTCATGGTGAATGTGTTTACATGTTGGGATGCCAATCACACGGTACATTTCAAAATCACCAGTCACTTCTTGAGAGAAAGGACTCTCATCGACAGGTACAGTTTCAGTAACCCATAGGAGCAGTTTTCCTCGGTTCTCTAGGGCCCCAAAGAATCAGAAATGACCACATGGCAATTTTTTTAATAGTAGGAATTCACTCAATGGCAGTGATTTTCCACGTGGAATGGAAGCAGGGACGTTAACAAAAAGGAAAGGATTTGTAGTTCCTTCTATTTATTCATTTATTCATTTATTTCTAGTTTCTCTTTCACCATTTGGAAAAAAAGGAGGGGTTGGAGGCATGGATAATTTAAGGCATCTTTCCAATAATGAAAGTGGCAGCAATGGCTAAAAATCAGGCACTTGGTGAAATTGAAGGACAGGTAAGATCCTATTGCAATAATCCTCACTTCGCACTCTCCACTCCCAAGAACTAATGTGTCTACTCCATTTTGTAAGCTGTTGACAGAACAGGAGATTCCGTGATGATAAAAACAAAACAAAACTCATCATGTAGATGAATTAAAACGAGGCATGGGAAAAACACTCAACAAAATCAATAGTTTTCTTTAGTTCCAGGCGGTGTGCCAGTGAGCTACATTTTGCCCATAAGCTCCTGAGGGAGATCTATTTTGATTTGACCCCGTTAATATTGGGAAATCTCAGGAAAAAGGCTGTCCTCCTTTTTAAGGCAAGCCTACAGACACATGAGTAGTATGATCTCACGCAAAGATTTCTGTTAGTGTGCTTGATGTAAACCTGAGAAAAGGGAAATCTCATGGGTTGGGGTAGGGTTTGCTCTGTGTGTGTGTGTGTGTGTGTGTGTGTGTGTGTGTGCGCAAATTTAGGATCCATTTTGGTTTGAGTTATTCTCAATTCAGCAATTCTAACTGTGCCTGCTCTGATAAGCTGCCCAAACAGTGACTTCCACATGTAGGCTAGTTCATAAATTCAAGGTATTGAATCCATTTTTATTTTATTATAAAATCCTGATTTATCTCTTTTTGACAGCACATCCCACAGTTCCTTCTGTCTTCGTGCTACATTAGAGAGCAATCCCGAATGTCAAGTTCTGATGGGCACCAGGAGGACCTTTCTCTCTAGTCCAGAGTCCATGTGGTTTTTCTGATATGATTGATTGTGGCATAGAGGTATTTGCTGTAGAAAGACTAATTGCTTCAGCAATTACCCATTGCTGAACGGTTGACTGTGACTCCACAATCTTGACTCCTACTCAAGTATGCAGCTCCTGTACCAGGTTAATTAATTTCCCTCTCTCTTATAAACTAGTATATGCCCATTTTATTTTTATCTTTTACATTTAGGGAAAATGTTTCCTTTTGCCACAGCCATTTAGAATTGGGCACAGCCTTCACACATCCTAATGAACAGGATGGAGTAAAGAAGTCCTATGAAATTCCTCTCATCAGCAACTCAGAATCAAAGCATCTGCTCTAATGGTGAGGACAGGGATCAAGGTGGTTGAGGACACAAGGGAAGTGCTGGGTGGATTCGTGCCACCTTTCCTCATTCGTGTAGTCACCAGGGCAATGTGAATGAGTCGACAGTGTAAGGTGATTTTCCAAATTTAATTCTCTAAAAAGTGCCAGGAATTACATCCTGGTGAAATACAAGAAGTCAAGGGAGACCTGGATACTGTATCTAGATTATTTTCAGCTCATTTAGAAAGGCCAGAACATGGACCCAGGACAATCTTACTTTTCCAAAGTGGAATGTAATCTTTTACCTAAGATTGTCCTTGATGAAATACCCTGGGGCCAAGGTTAACGTGATTCAACTTGCTCTGGAAAAACAAAACCAAACAAAACAAATTGTTTCCGTGTTCTCTCCGCAAGTAACTGGTGGCTAGAAAAGGAACTGTTAATTTAACATTTTCATTTGCAATGGCTTTGAGCTTCAAGAGGAGTCTGTTGAGAACTCAGAAAGGATATATTTTAAACAGTGAATATAATGAAGGAATAGATTTCGATGACATTAACTATTTTGAATGTGGACCATCTGTATCTGCACATTGAAGATACAGTTCATTTCACTTAAGATGGTATCAAAGAAGAGAGGGAACAGGGATAAAAACACACTCTCCTTGGGGGGTTTAGACACTTGAGCACACCACCTATGCAATGTGCCCATACACATCTAAAAGCAAAAAGTCAAAGTGACTGCCGTCAAGTTGTTTCAAGGTCATGCAACATCTGCCAATGCTTCTCCAGTGTGGCTTCATTTAGTTCACATACTAAAGGAATCACCCAGGTTTGGCCCAAATGTACACTCAGGATCTAGTTATTTTCAGCTGTTAAAAAAAAAAAAAAGAAGAAGTGCATGGGTTTGGATTTATGGCAGGCCCGATCCTATGGGCCTCTCACAGGGTCCCAGGCCAAAGCAAACTGTAACCCCGAACCATTGCCTGGCTTTACCCCCATGGGCTTCAGGCACTGAAGCGGGTTGCATGGTGGAAAAAAAAAGAAAAGAAAAACGTTTCTTTTATTTTAATCTGGAGTCACCTGGGACAAGTACAAAGCAAAGACTTATTATCCATCATGCATTTTTATGACAGGCTCACATTTTATTTTGGGCATCTGTTTACCTAATTTAGATACTTCTCATCCCTATCTCGCTCTTCCACCTGGCCGGTCTGGTGCGACATGTCAAAAATTGATCTTTGACAGTTGTTGTCTTACTGGGATTCCATTCAGATCACAATACATCTGGGGCTGTGGAGAAGTCCACATATTGCAAAACAATGCATTTTCCCATGAGCTGTATATTTTATTGCATTTTACAATACATACCACTTCCTCTGAAAGAATGGCTTGCCAGTCACTGAACTTTAAGATCCTGAATGTGTTTCTCCACCAGAGAACTGCCCATTGTCCCACCACATGCGTGGTTAGAGTAATAGAATGTACACTCTCACCTACCAAAGCCATTTGTGTGAATCTTAGAATTTTGAATCTACTGAATGTGAGACCCTGTTTCTCCTGGTTGCTTTTACTTAATTTTATTGGATGATATTTCTGAATTTACATGTTGTTTTCACTCAGAGTATGATTTCAGAGTTTAGAATTTAGCTAGGACTAATCTGGATGCAATTTGTACGTTAACTCCCTACTGATGGACAGTATAAAATTATGACCTCATTTTATCTCATTTTCCCTTCTTTCTCCTATCTCTCTGACATACACCGTAAAGAATATGCAAGATAAAAAAATATGTTGTCATACTCTTTTTTTCCCTCTCTATAAACTCACTGAAACAATATGTTATGCCTGCTGAGCCCTGTGGGGACATCTGGTAAATATCGGACTGTTAATCACAAGGTCAGCAGTTCAAACCCCCCAGTAGCTCTCAGGAATGAAAGCTGAGGGTACACTGCTCTCATAAAGATGTATAAGCCAGCACACCCTCTTTAGACACACTATGAGTCAGAATTAACTCTATGGCAGTAAGTTGTTTGAGATGAATCAGAAGTGATTCAAAGGCAGAGAGATTGTCACAGGGAGCCCTAGTGATTCATGTTGATGAATTCATTAGGCTGCTACAGGAATGGCCAATTTTCCAAAACCACCAGATGCTAGTTGAGAGACACTGGGGAAGACCTGGGATCTGGTCCTATGAATATTACTACCTTGGGAATTCTTAGTAGCTTCTCATAGTTTGTTCCACATCCAGGGTTAAGTGGGATGGGGCATTATCATGAATGCCCTTTCAATGTTTTCAGTGCATATTGAAAGTGTTTGCATTGCCAGAAGAACAAGCAAACCTATCTTCAAAGAAAGACAGCTTGAATGCCCTTTAGAAACTTAGAATTAGCAGACTTTGTCTCAAGTACTTTGGACATGTTATCAGGAGAAACCAGTCCTTGGAAAAAGATATCATGCTTGGGAAGTGGAAGGCTAGCAAAAAAGACTAAATCCATCAAAGATATGGACAGACGCCACCAAGACTCTCACAGAGGACTGATGACAAGGTGGTGCAAGGCTGGGCAGTGTTTCATTCTGTAGTAAATACGCTCACCGTGAGTCAAATCGTACTTGACAGCCCTCAGCAGCAGCAACAACAACAACAACATAAAAAACAGCTCTGATTAAACTGCTCACTCCAAAGGCATGAGATTCTTGTATTATTAAAAATTTAGAAGTTAGATTCAGAAATCCAGGGACTTTCTAACCTCCTTATACTCTGATCAAATTCAGAATTTGGGATTGTGTCCATTTGAGGTATAATATTTTAAGTTTGACATTTAAAATCAAGGGCTCTGAAATATGGTGAGCATATTTTGAGGGTCTTCTTTGCTTTGTTTTTTCCAACAGCCAGTTAAAAGCCAAAAATTGTGTTTTCACAGTCTCGATTTTGTCTATGTGATGAAAAAAGTTAGCATTTAGAACTGTTCTGTGTTATAGTGGAACCACACAACTGAGAGTCAGTAAAAGAAAGGCACACTAGTTCATATTGAGAATGTGAGAGAGAAATAGGTAAAGGAGGCCAGTCAATTGTGTTGAATCGCACCCCTCCGCCAAGAACAATGGATGTGTTCTTTGTTTTGTTGGGACATCATTCCAATCCCTGCTCCCATCTTCACATTGCCAGCTTTCCTTTTTTATTCTTTTTCTATTTGCCTCTCTCTCTTCTCCCCTTACTATAATGACATTATTCATAATTAATTAGAGCCCACCCTCTCAGTATGACCTCATTTTATCTTAATTAAAGATACAAAGACTCTATTTCTATATAACTTCACAAGTACATGTATCAGGTTCAGGTTTTCAATATGAGTTTTGTGGAGACACAATAAAATTATAACTGAAGTTAGTAATAAATCATATGTTGGGCGTGTATTTGAGCTGTATCATTTTGTACAAAAAGCCTTGCTGATTATCCAAAAGAGAGCTAGTAATAAAATTGAGACTAGAACCCATTTCTCTCTCTTGATCTCAGAGTCATTATGGTCTGTGTTGGAAAGGCAGGGATTGAAAGTGCTTTCTGTGAGCTAAAAGCCGTTGGAAAGCCAGCTGATCAAGCTCCTGTAGAAGTCTAGTCAAGACTCCTGCACAGATGGAGAGGCCAGACTCTCTAATATCTAAGGTGTGCTTTAGAATTTCAAATGTTTGCTCATCCCACATGTTTAAGAAATTGTAAAGAGGAGAAACAAAAGAGCTCTTCAAAGTTAGCCTCCTGAAATATTTGAAGCCCATTATTCCAACAATAGTAAGGACAAAATCACTCATTTTCCGACTCTTCCTTTGGCAAATATGTTCTGCTGGAGGAAAATTAGCCATCAGCTCTTCCTGTACTCCATTATCTCTTGGAAGCATGCATGTCATGAAGCCATTGGTAAAGTAAGAGACATGGAGTAGACTCCTATTCATTGGCTTCATGCAGCTAAAGGGCCATTGGTTGCCAAAAAAACATTTCCATTCAGCAGGAATCAAAGAAACAAAAGGTCTGCAACCAAAGTAGTTAGAACCTGGCAGGTATTCAGACATTACCAATAGAAGGAGGGGGGGGCACTTAATCCCCTGCTATATAAGTTGAAAAGTATTTGCAGTATAAATGAAAATCTCAATACCACTTCTTATTGGCAGCATTGGGAACATTTTCAATTGTGTTAAAACTAAAATGTGATTGCCAAACATTTTAAATACCAAGGTTGAATTACCTCTGAGGGAATTCAAGTATTTTTAGAGCTATGTATAGGCATATGTTAGTGTTGGTGAAACCCAGAATGAAAGAGAATGATATTTCTCACACACAATATGTAATTCTTTACATAATTCTCATATAAAACTACCTCTGAAAGTCTTATTTCTATGCAAGTTTCAAGAAACACTCTCCAGTAACATGAAATTACCAATGACAATATATTTCAAGGGTGAACTCCTAAGTGACTCTTCAATAGATGGAAGATAAGGCCATCACATTTATAGATCTCTGATCCTACTGAAGAAATTAAAGGAGCTGAAAACAGGCTTAATTTCCCTTTAGAAAGCAAACTAGGATTGGAATGTAAAAAGCACAATGGGAATTTTGTTTGTTTGTTTTTACTTCTAAAGGAACCAAGGCACTAATAATGCCCACCTTTCATTTATTAAGGATATGCTTTTGAACATGACCTCTGCTAGTAGCCTCTGTCTCATGTTCCCCATACAAGGCATTGGTCTATGATCAAAAGGTGACAAAATCTAGGACGAGAGAAAGTCTAAAAGGTTAAAGAACAGATCCCAGGCATAGAGGAAAGACCTGTAGAATATACTGGGTGTTATATAACAGTAATGTGGAGGGATTATACATCGTATGTGCCAACTAAACTGTACAATGGTGAATCTCAAATTAATATTCAAAACTGGCTCCAAGAAATCACTGTTGAATCAAAGTGTCCATGGTTGGGATAGGGAGACAAAGAGTAATAAGCAGCTTAATAGATATATTGAATTCTGCACACAAAATTGTATAATGGAAAGCACTTTTTTTTTGTATCTGTCCTGGTGGAGAGTTTGTTCTTTTGGTGAAAGCCTTCAAGTATCACAGGCATTACTTAAAACCCTCGTGGCATAGTGCTTAAGCATTGGGCTGCAAACTGAAAGGTCAACCGTTGGAAACCAACAGCCACTCTATGGCAGAAAGATGGGGCTTTCTGCACCCATAAAAACTTAAGTCTTAGAAAGTCACAGGGTCAGATCTACCCTGCCCTACAGCGTCACTCTGAGTCACCATCGTCTCCACAGCAGTGAGTGTGGTTTAGCTTTGAATCAATATCAATAATCTGTTATTTTTATTTTTAGTTCTTGCCCATATCGTTATAATGAATATTCTGAGGGGAATTAAACTCAGAGTATTTGATCTGGTAAGATTCATTTAAGATCACTTTAAAAAATCACTTTAAGAATTCATTTAAGAATGAATGAATGTACAATCCTTTTAAATGAATGTACAATCCTTTTAAATGAATGTACAATCCTTGCCAGTCTTCAGGCACCTGCTGCCAGGCGGGTGTTTACCAAGCACTGCTTGGACAGCATCCCTGGGGCCAGCCCTCTGCCTCCAGCACATAGTGACCCTGCTTCCATCTGTCCAGGAGAAAGGACCTTTGAAGTGTGTGCTGTGGGCAAGGAGTGCCTAGATGGGGTAAACTGAAGGTCAGCGCCCAGCCACATGTGTCTTGGAAGATGTGTCCGGTGATTCACTTCTGAAAACTCGGTGATTGAAAACCCAGTGAGCATGTATGTCACTCTGGGTCAGAATCGACTTGACACCAGTAAGTGGTGTTAGTGGAAGGTAAGTGAGATTTTACAAGGCCAAAGGAAAAAGAAGGGTGCTCAAAATTGAGTGTGCAAGATAATAAATTGTTCTTTGAAAAATGTCTTGCACTCTGTGACGTTGCAGATGTAACTGCTGTTTCCAGTTCCTTGTAAGGCAGCATTGACTTTAAAAAAATTCTTAATTCATGCAAATTTATTTCCTATTATGTAGACAATAAGGAGTACTTTAGATTTTAAAAATGACATATGAGAACTGGTCAGCATTTCTGATCAAGACACAAAACTATTCAAATGCACTGAGGAGATTCAGAGTAATAGAAAGATGACAAACGTGGGTTTAAAGATAAGTACCTTTGAGTCTGGGAGCAGTTCCTTACTAGTTATGTGACCCTGTGTTAGTAATTTGCCCTGCTATCTGCATAAGGAAGGCCCCCAATGTACCAGGACCCCATGTTCTATGTGCTAGACAACCTCTTGGTTCAAGCACAGGCTCCATAGGAGCACAACGGAGTCTTCTGAAATTCCATAGACTTTTTTGAGAAACACAGTCTAATGCTTTTGCATAGTCAATAAAATACAAGTAAACATCTTCCTCACATTCTGTTTCATCCAAGGTCCTTCTGACACCAGAGATGATATCGCTTGTTCTGTGTCCTCTTCTGCATCTGGCCTGGTTTTCTGGAAGTGCACTGTCAATGCACTGCAGCAACTTATTTTGAATCAATATTTTCAGCAACATTTTACTTGGGTAAGATATGAATGAAGATATTGTTCACCACATTGTGGTGGCTTGGCTTTCTTTGGGAGGAGCACATACATGGCTCTCTTCTAGAGCACTGTCCATGTGGCCATCTTCCAGAGTTCTTGGCACAGACACGGACCACAGAGAGCAGCAGAGCGCTAGTCTGACTCACACACTAGAAGGCTGGGACATTCTTGTAGCTGAGACCTCCTTTCTCTCAGAGTGGTCACCTCTAAGCTTTCCATCTAAATGCCCCTCTCCAGCCTGTCACCTCAGGCTTGCATACAAATGACTTGCTTCTCTTTTCACCTCCTTGATTGTTGTTTTCCTCCTTTCACTAGAAACTAAGCTTCATGAGGCCGGGGCATTGGTCTTTGGGTTTACCAGCCTTTAGAATGTTCAGAAATTCAGTAGAACCAGTCAGTAGAATTCATCCAGAATCCCTTGCTATAGCGTAGACATGGATGATGAAGGCTTAACTAGAGCACGAGTAACAAGTGTGGTAAGAAAGAGACAATAATAAACTTATGTTTCCTCTGCAAAAGCTAGAGTTTGTTAAAACTAATTTTTCAGGACAAAATATACTCTAAATTCATCTATTTTAATGAGTGACCTGTCACAAATCCATAGATCTACACAAAAATTGGTACCTTTTATTTCTCATTAGAGTTCCAATAACCAGCCCTCTGGGCACTCATACATCATATTTTTGTGAGATATTTATTTCTGTAGATAATTAAACCTTTCAAGGCCTGCTGTATAAATGCATGGTAACTAATAGTTCATGATGATCCTTTTATTTTTTGATTTGGCATTATGGGCTGGAGTTCTTACATTATCTTTTCCATCTGGGAAGTTACTACATAACATAGTATTATCTCCCCCACCCCAACCCACCCCAGTACTATTAATGTAAAGGTATCTTGTGAAAGGACAAGAAAATGGCATTTTAGTTCTTTTTGTTTTGGCATAATATTTTTCAGGGGACAGATGAGAGGCGAAGAAAAAAAGGAAAGAGAACTCACAGAATCTAAGCCCTCAGGGGAAGGAACTGTATTTATATCAGTATTGATTATTCCTATGTTCCTGGCATCTTGAACATGACCATATAGTTACCATTGAGTAATTTTTCCTGTTGAATCGCTACTGTATTCCCACTATAAGCCTGAAAAAAAGAACGAAGATTGGAATAACTTGTCCTGTGTAAGTACTCTGAGCAGCTCTCTCTCTCTAATACCAAACAAAGAGCTTGAGCTGGCGACAGTAAAGACAGCCGGGAGTTTCTTCCTCTATTTTCAGTGATGCTAACTTAGCCTCCAACCTTCCAACCTTTCCGATTGACTCACTCTCTGTCCTCAAGGTCACCGTCTATACATTGAAAAAACCAAGAGGTTTGGGGGGTTCTCTGTGGAATCACAGCTGGCCAAGTAGGAACAAGTTCAGAACCCCAGGGAAGTGTGGAGAAACTTCTAGACAAGGTTGTAAGAAAAGAGAATGAGGGTAACACAGAAGAACCGCGACAAGTAACCTGGGCAGACCCCAGAAATAGACACATGTCCTCCTCCTTAAGAATTCAGGGCTTTCACTTTGTTACTATACAAGGATTTGTTATAAGAAAAAGATTATTTGTGTGCACATGTGTCATATCTATAGAAGCTGCATTGTGCTATACAAATGAATGAGTCTGTATATGTGCCAGAACTTATACTTGCTCATAGTAATCTGGTTTCAGTACCCTCTAACCATCAGAGATACAGGGAAAGCACCTTTGTCTTGCTTTACTCACAAGTGTGGAATCACTCTTATATCCTGGTGTATCAAGAACAACTGCCTGGATGACATCTGTACAGGTAAAGCTGCTTGCAGCTTAGAACAAATCAAGGTTGTACCCACTCCAGTAGTTAGTCCTACTAAGCCTGTGATGATTCTGCCTGTCCTTCAGAGATCAGTGAAAATAATTCCTTTGTATTTAGTCTTTTTGTGTGAGATTG
The DNA here is from genome assembly GCF_050624435.1 of Tenrec ecaudatus. Classification (NCBI taxonomy): domain Eukaryota; kingdom Metazoa; phylum Chordata; class Mammalia; order Afrosoricida; family Tenrecidae; genus Tenrec; species Tenrec ecaudatus. The sequence goes on from NC_134539.1 coordinate 27,679,729, forward strand.
TGGCAACCTTAGTTAAATTTAATCTTTCGACTGCTTGTGACCAAAGTTCCTCAAGAGCTTCCAGTTTGGGTAAAGCTTCCATAGTTTCACTACCATTTTAAGAGATGTGCAAATATTTTATTTTTGAATGTTTTAGTATTAATGTTTAGTTGAATGTTTAGTACATTCCCAGTTCCTTCCTTGATTTTACAGCAGACCTGCACAGTTTACTCTTGAATCCTGCCACAAGCAGTAAGTAATAGTAGTCTCAAAGAACAGGAAGCCTGAGAGGCCACATTATTCAAAATTCCTTATTTCAATATCCTCTTGTTTAATTTCCAAAGTTTGATGTTATTTTCAAAAGCTGTGTTAATGAAGTGTTGAACCTGGGTATATAAGGAAATTAATTGAGGCCAGGCCAAGAAGAAGGACTCAATTATGCATTTATATTCTGGACAAGGCCTCAGTTTTCATAAGAGTCCAATGAGTACAGTGGAGGGATCTTGGCCACGACACCGTGCAGTCAAAACAAGATCAGAAAACCTGTGTGATGCTGCCCTGGATGAGTACCTGGTGTGGCCGGTGAAAAGGTATTCCAAGTAGTCAAAGACTAATTCCTGATTCTATATGGCTTCAGAATAGCTTCATGGGAAATTTCTATATAGAAACTTGTGGAATAAAGCTTTCACATGCTTGTTAAATGATGAGAGAAGCGGGCTGAGAAAATCAATTTCCTGCCCATAAAAATAGTTCTTGACTGACCTATCACAAATATTTATGTCAAAAAATTTTAGCTCAATACATGGCTTTGTAAGAATGTTTGCATTCCATAGTGAAAGGGCAAACTGCATCTCTTACCTTGGAGCACCTCAGTCATATTTCCACAGTCAGAGCGCTTTCACTACCGTAATGATTTCTAGAACAACTGCAGTTTTTAATAGGTCAAATAACATATTAAGTAATCTCGATTAGAGCTAAATTTATCATTCAAATAGAAAAAGAACTCAATAAAAAGAAGAATTTTCAAGATCATTTTGAAATGCACTGTGTAATCGCCCTGATTCTTGATTCTTTAAAACATTTTTCTTTTGCCCTCACTTCTAAAGTCATATTCTCCTTGCCTTGAGAAATGCTTTTCTTAATGATATCTCAATTCACTGAACATTAATCCTTCCTTTCAGGTGAATTGTGTAAACAAAAAACATATTATATAGTCCTAGACTTGATGAAGTGTAAGAGAACTCACTGAACACTGGAAGGACATGCAAATACAAGTTTGTAAAGCCAAAAGATGTCAAGCTCAAAAAGACAGGGATTTATTTAAGATAGAATCGTGCCATCATGCAATAACCAAGCAAGTAAAACTACTGTTTCACTCAATTTCACTATCAAGCTAGTGAGTAAGCCTTTCTGTGGATGCTAACAAAGAAGTCCAATGACATTCAACTCTGCAGCCGACGGTGTTGCTGTGATTTGTGCTTATTGCCCGACTTTCTCTTATGTAAATGAGAAAGCCATAATTAATTTATTCTGATATTGTTGAGGGTCCGATGATCAATTTGTTAAAAAATCCGGAGTCAAAAGTTTATGCATATAGGCCTTTTAAAATAGAAAAACTAACAGCCATAGGAACATTTACTATTTGCAGATAAAATACCAAAATGTCTTCTGGTTTTAAAATTATAGTATGGTAATCCTTAGTATTTTTCCCTCACTTAAAATCTTTTTTTTTCCTTTTAACTACCAGATAATAAGACTATAGAACTCCTTGCATACATATAATCCTATGCAATTATATTCATTATTTTGATATAAATTACATCAATAAAATATTGATTTTACGGACCTGGTCATACCAGAGGATGCACAGCGGTGCAGTAGGGATCTGGAAACACAGGGAATCTAGGATGGATGAACCCCTCAACAACCGCGGTGGGAGTGGCGACACCTGAAGGGAAGGGGGTGTAGAAAGGGAGAACCGATCTTGGGGATCTATGTGTAACCTCCTCTCTGGGAGATGGGCAATGAGAAGGTTGGTGAGGGGGGACGCCAGGCAGTGTAAGATAAGATAAAATAATTATTTATAAACTATTAAGGGTACAGGAGGAAGGGGGGAACGGGGAGGGAAAAAAAGGAAAACGAGCTGATTCCAGGAACCCAAGTGGAAGGTGAATTCTGAGAATGACGAGGGCAATGAATATATAAGGGTGCTTTACTCAATTGATGTATGTATGGGTTGTGATAAGAGTTGTATGAGCCCTAATAAAGAATTTATTAAATTAAAAAATATATTGATTTTAACTTCTGAATGAGCTTAGAATACACAACTACAGCTTTAAACCATCATGAATTTTAGAATTTTCAATGTTTAATATTATATTTTGTTTTTTGTTTGATTGATATTTATGAGATTGGAGAGATAAGAAAAAAAGGGCCTAAAAGAGGCAACTGAAGGTCGTTTATTGAATAGTCTGAAAGAATGACATTGTTAGAGATAATTACAGAAGAATGGCTGCATTGTCATTATTAACTGGAATTAACCAAACCTCCACCCTCTTTTTTCAAGGTCAATGTCCTCTTTTTTAGCATAATATAGGAAAATATAGACAAAGGGAATTTATAAAATATATAGAAACTCAAAAATTAGAATATTTTTCATTTATCAAGTGATTTATAAACCCTGGTATTAAAATATCTTTGTGTTTTCTAGCTCTGGATATACTATTGGTCATTTGGAATGATAAGAACCCTTGATAAGAACTTACACTGGGCAAGAATGATATGTTTATTGATTATAGTACATAAAAATATAAATTAAATTTATATATACATATATTTACATACATTTTCTCTCAATGTGTCAAAAACACATTAATAATTATTTTAATGTAAAAAAACTAACTAACAAGAAAGGAGCCATTAAAATAATCTCTAATTGACATCACACTGTAGTAGCTTATACTTTTTAATATAACTCTCTATAAGGTGTCAATATAATAAATAAATATTAAATTATTTGTATATTCTGCATTTCCTGTGATGAATATAGGACCACAGACACAGTAAAATTTGTTCACTAATAAGGACACAAATATTTTTCACAATTTTTAAAAAATTCTACTTTGTTTTGAAAAAATTACCTAAAAAATAATTTAAGTATCTGGACTCCTTAAATATCTAAATGCATTATTTTATGAACATTTTACTGAGTGTGATATTTTAAAATAGTTATAATCAGAGAAATAAATTTCATGTAGTCACCCTAAAATAATTAATATAGTATTAGCTCTTATTTCCTTAAATGTTTTAGATATGACAGAATAATAATGACTTGAATGAGTACCATCACACATTATAGGGGGAAAATTAATTTAAAATAAATGGAATGTATAGAATATAATATAGAACTACAAACAAAAATCAAGCAATCCATCAGGAGCTTAGTCCCTTGCTTAAATTATATTACAAGCACTGATACACTGATACATTTGAGGAATAGATTCATAGTCCAATAAGCAGTTCTACGTGCAAGCATGAGATGTGAGGAATAATAAAATACTATCTTATTAAAATTATGATTGTTAAAAAAATGGAAATACATTGATAATTACATTTTATTTTTTCCTTACATACCTATACACAAACATAAACAATTTAAAACAAGCTAATAGGCAACAATTTACATATTGTAATAAATCAATTGAAAGTTAGTGATGAATCAGTCTAAAATCTGCACACACTATGAAATATGATCATATCACGCTATTTGTCTTCATCTCCAGAAAGCTACACTCTATAGTGTTGCACATGCAAGAGTGGATTGGGACTAAATCAGAAAAAACTGCATTACTAGTCTTCTTTTAAGGAGTGATTAGCCGAAGTGGGCTTTGATGTTACAGTGTTGCTATTTATTGGATTCTACAGTTACCTTCCATAGTATGAAAACATTATATACACCTGTGGTGACTATACCCCCAGCTGAAGACTACCTTAATAAAAGAACCCCCAACCGAACCAAAATGCTTTAAAGCAACACGGATGAACGAAGGTATTAGTTCCATGCTAGTTGCACACCTGGGGTGCTTAATAAGATTTAGAGTAGTGAGGGAAAGGTAACTTTTGTTCAATCACTGTACTCAAGGGATACCGCCTTCTGAATTCACAGCTAATGAAGTCACTCATTCAAACTTCCACCTATCGTCTGTTGGAGATCTATGACCACCAGCTATGTTCACAAACATAGACTCCAATACCTTTACTTTGATAAGAATAATATTTTTACCATCAGGAAAAATGAAAAAAAAATAAAAAGATGGAAAAAGGAAAACAAACCATCTTGCTGCCCTGGAGCTGATCCGGTCCAAGAAGAGGACAGATCATACGGGCACAACCACCGTGCTTCAAGTTTGGAGTCATTGCACATGCCTGCACTTGATTCACTTGTCTGCAGCAAAACTCCTGGCAGGATTATTACAAATATTCTAGTAGAGCGAGGACTTTTTTCGATCTAGAAAGGCTTGTCCTCTAAATTACACTGTATTAGTATCTCTTATGGTCTCACCACCTCCTTTCTCATATTCTTTTGTTACGATTTCGCCATCATTTGTGAACCTTGAATACTTCCTTCCTAGAAAGTTTAAGCTTTCTCTGCAATCAATCCAACCCCTAAATCTCACCATGATGGATTTTCCTTTATTTCAATGCAATTACAAACCATTCTAAGGAGATGCTTTGTAGTTTACACCACACCCCCTGCTACCAAATATAAAAGTGATAAACTTCTAGACGAAACCACAAAAGAGAATCATTCCATCCATTCATTAGCCAAAGTAATAGAGAGCTGAAATTTATCACACCAGAACAAGCATGACAAAAGGAATTAATACATTATTCTGTCCCTAAACTACCCGTGTGAACTTCTGGGACCAGCAAGTAGGCACTTCCTGGAAGACCTTTGGAAGAAGAATCTCAGGGGCCTACCCTTTGTGATCAGAATGAGCACTCCAAAAGCAACCCTGCCGAGACCCACGCAGATGTAAGAGGTTCAGGATGTCATATTAATTCAAGCCTCCCAGATAGGTGAATGATTACCAATAATAACCAAAAAAGCAAAACAAATGCTTTAACAACACCATCCTCCCTATAACACCTCACTCCACAACCCTCGCCACCCCTCCCACAAACCACAATTTATTGGTCTGATGAAGCGATTCTAAATGACATGGCAATTTCTATCCCATTCAGGGGAAGCATGGAGTTAGCATGGGAGGGTAGCTTGTTTGTCTGCAAATCAATGCAGGCAGGAGCAATCTCTGCTGAGATGAAGACACATATTAAATGTGTTTATTTTTAACCATAGTCTAATGACACTTCATTTTCCTGGCTCTCAAGAATGGGGCTTTTCTTCCTAGTATATTTTGAGCACTCTGTCCTCAGTAGGAGGGTATCCTGGTGTTATGTTAGTTACACATTGGACTGTGAACCACCAGGTCAGCAGTTTAAAACCACCAGCTGCTCCATAGGAGACATAAGGGGCTGTCTTCTTTCAAAGAGAATTAGTCTCAGAAATTTACTGGAGCAGTTGGACCCTGCCTCTGGGGTCACTGTGGGCCAGTGCCGTACAGAGTGGGGCTCTCATTCACCTACTAAGACTAATTCTCCTACTAAGACTAAGCAAGATCCAGTCAGAGAAGCGAATGAGAGAAAACCCCTATGTTAGTAAGTATCAGTGATCGTTTGGATTTTTTAAAGTATATGTATGAATGATGTGATATTTAATGGAAAAGGTTAAAAGTTAACAATTAAGTGTCTGGGGTTTTAAAGGCTTGAAGGTAAACAAGCGGCCATCTAGCTCAGAAGCAACAAAGCCCACATGGATCACAAGGTGTCAAAGGGATCAGGTATCAGGCATCATCAGAACAAAAAATCATTTCATTGTGAATGAGGGGGAGTGCAGAGTGGAGACCCAAAGCCCATCTGTAGGTAACTGGACATCCCCTTACGGAAGGGTTGTGGGGAAAAGATAAGCCACTCTCATGATAGTGGGGTGTGTGTGTGTGTGTGTGTGTGTGTGTGTGTGTGTGTGTGTGTAAGCATTTAGGAACTATAGGAAAATTGTATGTTTCATCATTGCTACACTGTAGCCTATCATGGTCCCAATTCTACCTTACAAATCTGGCCAGACCAGAGGATGTACACTGGTACAGATAGGAACTGGAAAGACAGGGAATCCAGGACAGATGATCCCTTCAGGACCAGTGGTGAGAGTGATGATACTGATACCCGGAGGGTGGGTTGGAAAAAGGGAACTGATTACAAGGATCTAAATATAACCTCCTCCCTGGGGGATGGTCAACAGAAAAGTGGGTGAGGGGAGATGCTGGATAGGACAAATATGACAAAATAATAATTGATAAATTATCAAGGGTTCATGAGGGATAGGGGAGCAGGGAGGGAGGGGGAAAATGAGGAGTTGATGCCAGGGACTTAAGTGGAGAGCAAATGTTTTAAGAATGATTAGGGCAATGAATGTACAAATATGCTTTACACAATGATGCATGTATGGATTGTGATAAGAGTTGTATGAACCCCTAATAAAATCACTGAAAAAATAAAATAAATTTATTTTTGTTAAAAAATGCTAACAATTAAATTCAGAAACAATATATTTCTACAGGGAAAAATTCTAGGTTGAACTGTTTCCTTGGCTCATAATATATGCTCTTTGAATTATTTCCAACATAGTGCTTGTATATAGCACAGGCTCAAAAAATGGAATTATAATTCAAATTCAGTTAGACTGAAATCCTTCAATCTAGTAAGCGAGGGCTTCATTTTGAAAATAACATAGAAAAGGAAAATTTATATATGAAAATCAGAAGAGCCTAAAATGGAAGTGCTGGATCATATTCATAGCCACAAGATTCTTATATTGGCCAATATGAACTACCAAAGCAGCAAATTAATAATTATAACTATCAGAAAGCTAAATGGCATCACTGTATATTTTATATGGTGCTTCTAGATAAGCCTTGGGTTGCTAATTCCAAAGTTGCATATTCAAAACCACCAGCTTGCTCTGTGGGAGAAAAAATAAATGTGGACATCTGCTTGCATACAGATTTGTAATTTCTGAAAACCTCGTATAGGGCTGTTAGATGTTGGAATCCACGGTCTTGGGGTAAGCATCGCCGTTCACATCCACCATTGACGTCTGCTTCCATAAATATGTTCAGCCTTGGACATCTTTGGGGACAGTTCCACTCTAGTCTACAGCGTCATTATGATTCGGAATCAACTCACCATGAATTGGTATATATTGTATGGGTGTGTTCACATTTTAAAGTTCTTACTGAGTTAATTTCAATGGTTTCTGTCTTAAAATGTACCAATTTTACTTAGGTTAACTAATCTACTCACATCCAATTTTGCATAAACCCCCAAACCAGACCCACTGTCATAGAATTGATTCTGATTTATACTGATCCTGTACAATAGAGCAGAATGTCTCTCTGGTGTTTTTGTGACTTTAAATAAGACGTAGATAGTCTCATTTTTCTCCTCTGGAATAGCGGGTGGGTTTGAACTAGCAACCCACAGATGTAACTCACTAGGTCAGCAAGGCTTCTCATGACTGTTCTTATTGTTCTTTATCATCACAAATCTTTATAATCATTGTCTACCTATTTATGGTGTTGGTAATGTGCCCATTTCACATCTGATTTTAGTCTCCTCTTTTTATTTTTTTTCCTTAGTCATCTTGTTAAATATAAAATTTATTGATTTTTTTGAAGAACCAGATTTTTATACTGCCAAGTTTCTTGGGCCTCCTCTTCTCTGTTTGTATTCTACATTTTATTATGTACCTTAAAACTCACTTCTTATTTAGTCTACTCTCTTAAAATCTAGTTTTCCAAGATTTAAGATTAGGTTAACCATTGGCGAACTTTCTATTTTAATGTAGGCATTTACAACTGTATCTGTATTAGCTTTCTTCTAAGCAACAGTTTCACTGCATCCCATATACTTTTGCATGTGGTCCTTTTCAATTTTAATCAAATGATTTTGTAATCTTTATAACTTCCACTAGTACTCATTTTATTCATAACTTTGGATATTGTTTAACATCTACTACATTCTGAGTTTTCTGAATTCCACTGGTTCATAATTATATTCCATTATGGAATGATAAGACACATAATAAAATTTTCATTATTGTAAATTTATTGAGAATTGTTTTGTGGCCTACTATGTGCCCATTCTGAAGAATGTGCTGTGTGCACCTGAGAAAGCTATACCTTTGTGTTGTTCTGGAAAAAAAATGTCTAGAGATGCCTATGAATTTAGTAGCTACATCGTGTTGTTTATCGAGTTGTTCCACTTCCTTGTTCACCTTCCACCTTATTCTGGGCATTTATTAAAGTGGCGTGGTTTGTTTCAGATTAATTGGTGAATTATAATATTTTCTCTCAATCTTCCTACTTGTTGTTGCCTGTGTTCTCATGCTCTTTTAGCAAGCATGTGCAAGTTTACAATTATGTACCTTCATGGTAGATTTACTATTTTATCATTTCCAAATGAATGTATTTCTTGTAAAATTTTTGTCCTAAAGTGTATTATGCCTAATATTACAATACCAAACTCAGCTCTCTCTTGGTTATTGTTTGCACGGTTTATATTTTCACATTCTTTCACTATCAATCCAGTTGTGTTTTTAATCTGCTTTATTAATTGCAGAATAGGGTTGGAGAACATTCAAGTTATCAATTATTAGGATTTTTTTTCTTTTCTTTTCGCCCTTTTACTTTCTTCTCTTGGCTCCAAGTTTATGCTCCCCCCCCCTTTTCTTTATGGAATCTTTCTAATAGATATTTGTTCCTACTTAAGGCTGGCCCTTATTTCAAGTGTTATTAATCCTATGTGAGGAAGAGAACTTGCGGCAAGGTAGGCATTAGGTTGGATTACTACTTTCCTTGAGGAATCCACAAACATCAGTGCTTAGAGGTACTTTCATATTGGGATGATCTATGTCTACTCATTGACGGCCAGCACTCTGAGAGCTGTGCTGGAAAGAAAAAGTGATTAGGACTTTCACCATTAATAATTAATCCACCCCTTTCTTCCAATTGAGTCCATCAGTTATTATCCATGCTTGATGGCTTTAAGTACTGTGTGTCCTTGGTACATTTATCTTTCTCAAGGGGATATTTTTGGTTTGTAGTAGAATTACTTGGTTGTTTTCCATGTGGGTGGAGGATTGTGAACTTATTTCTAAAAGAGAAAAACAAAAGCATAAAAACCAAACTGCTTCCACAGAGTGTCTCTAAACTATTTATTCTTAATTCTTTGCATGACAAATTTAAGGGAAACTCTTATTTATCAGTAACCCCGGGAGGTTTTTCTACTATTCATGTGAATCAACTATTATTCAAAAGAAATATGATGAAAGAGAGTAGCTAGGCAGTATACCAAATTATATAATCACTACTGAACACACACGTGTGCACGTGCGCACACACACTCACACTGGCAAATTAGGAATAATATCTGTATGAAAACAATCCATCTATATGGAAATCAGGAAAATAATTCCATGGACATTGTACAAAAAATCTTTTTAATGAATGGACCAGTCAATATTTTTGATGGCAAAGACAGCTCCAAAATTGATTTATTGGCAGTTCGGACACAAAAGGGGTGGCAGAGCTTTCAAATGAAATATTCATTAGGCACTAGCTACTGTATTTAATCATGCTTGGTTGAGGGTCAGCAAAAATATAAATAATCCTTTGATGCTTATGAAAATGGGCTCAAAACTAGCAATAATTATGAGCATGGATCATGATCGGGTAATATTTCATTCTGTTGTGCACATGGCCTCTGGGTCAGAATGTAGGTGCTGGCGCCTAACAAATTGGTCTCCAGTGCTTTAAGGATACTGAATCTAAGAATAGAGCATTGTCTCTATGCTACCCACAATCCCTTGCTGCTGACAAATCCTTGGATTTTCCTGATACACTTCTTTATCATATGGATTTAAATTAAAATAATTTTAAATGCTATATTTCAGAATTATTGTTTTAGGTGACAAGATTTGATGTTTACATTAAAATGAATTGGTGATTAAAATTTTATCACACAGGATAATTTATAAATAAATGTTCAATGAATATAAATGCCCTGATGAAATTTATTTAAATGATGTATTTTACCTAGGACATTCTTTTACTTCCAGAATGATGGTTTGAGTGTATAAATGTGTCCTTTTATGAGACATATTTACATGTAAAACATAATTTAAAAAAAAATGAGAGATCAGCAATGCAGACTTAGAGAGTTTTGTTTTACAGAAAATATTTTAATGGACTATTTCATAAATACGAAATATAGCATAGATTCTAAGTTTATTGTTCTCAGATCGTTCATTTAGCCTCGGTTTACGAATTCAACAAATATTGATTAAATAGTAATGTTTTAAACATCGGTCTAGGAACTGATGAGCAGCGTGTAATGAGAAAGTGTTCTCTGTCTGAAGCACTTCTTAGACACGCGCACACTGCGCTGTAAATGCAGAGGGAGAAGCATTAAAATAGCAACGAAACAGTTCATATGACGGATGCTAGAACGTTAGGTCACGGTGGTAATGGTGGAACTGGTGTGATGTGCTCTCGGTGGAGATGCTGGATAAATCATTGAGGTTGAACTCATGGAAGGAGCTAAGAAATTAGAAGATATAAGGTGAAAGGGAAGAAAACAAATCTTTATCCAAAATTTTGATTTAAGCACCTACAGGGATGAACCTGCCACTAATTAGCATGGCCCCTCTTGTGTATATTCGATGATGAGCGGGCATATTAGATGTTTCCTTTGGAACTTCTTGTTTGTTATGCCTAGTAGATATACAAACAAACTCCTGGACATCGGATTTGGAATTTAGATCAGAGATCAAGGCTGGAGATATGCAGTTGGAATGAAAGCAGGCAGTATTAGAAAGCGCATGACTAGGTATTATCCAGAGATAGGTGTAATAAGGAAATAAGATACATAGAAAGCCTGGAATCCAGTGTACTCGGGTTCAGAGTGATAGGTGAGGGAGACAGGGAAGCTAATTGAGAAGAAGTAGCCAAGTAGACTGAAGGCAGTGTGTATCTTGTCCGTGAACTGAGGAAAGGTGGAGTGATTTAGGGAATAGGTCAAGTAAGATCATTCCTGACAAGTGATGAGTATATGTAGCACCTGTGATTGTGACCAGAAGAGATTTGTGGAGTGGAGGAGGTTGACATCTAATTTTAGTGAGTTCAAGGAGTAGACATTGGAGGCAGTAAGGATAGATGGTTATTCCTTAGTCCTTTGTTGCTGAGAAAAACCATAGAATACGGTGATAGCTAAAGGGGCAATTTGGGCCAGGTGAGGGCTTTTTTTTACCCCGTCCTTTCTTTTCTTCTCCATTTTGATGATAGAAATAATAGCAGGTTGCAAGTAAAAATGATACAGTCGATCGTGAAAAGCAGAAAGGTCATACAGAGAGCAGAATTGTTGGTGACAGGTAGGTTCCAGAGACACACATAGAGAGGTTGACCTCGCATGGAGGGCCTCTAGGGTAGTAAGAAAGAAGGCAGGGCATACGTACCCTGCGGCTGGATAGCAGGCAGACGTGGCGACAGGCTGCTTATAGCATCTACTGTCCATTAAAATTAGAATTAAAACTATCACTTCAAATAAGGATGCATTATTTCTAGTTCACAGAGACACAGAGAGGTATGTAATACTAGTGTGAGTGTAAACGAAAATGTTTGCCCTTGAGGTTTATGGACATAAACTGAGATAAGTTACCTTAAACAAAATGATCAGTGTTTCTCAGTCCTGCATATTGCTCCTGCATAAAGGCTCATAATAAGAACGTTATCAGGCTTTGACTAGGTGTCTCCCACTCCAAAAATGAGTCAAGCAAATGTAAATGCATGGGAGGAATGATAAAACAAATGATAATAACTGAATATCAAATGTAATTCTGATATGAAGGAAAACAAAGGCCAAGAAGTTCAGGAAATGTCCATATAACTAATATGCCCTAACTCCAAAAAGGTTCCAAAAATGGTTGTGTTCAAGAAGAATAAAAGAAAAAGTCAGATGGGAACATAAAATGAGGGACACAGAAGAACACAGGAAATGGAGATTGAGGAGCGACTATCGTGATTGGTGATGAGAAGGCTTATGGTATGGTCACATTCAGCGAGCGGCTACCATATAGTGGAAGCAAAGTCACTAGCAGAGAGAAGATCAAAGACCTGAGAAATTGGTTATCAGAAGAATAGTCCATAGATTCAAGGAATCAATAAGAATCTTGATCACAATAGCGCTGAAGAGAGTAGCAGTGAGCTGGGTCTTACATCTTCAGGGATTTAGGGGTGTGATGAGTGTGATCGAAGAAGGCACTGGTCGGTTTGACCTAATGGAATAAGAATCAAAATGAGATGCTTTCAGGGAGGGGGCAGAGAAAATGAGCTAGCAACAACAATAAGGAGAAAGCAAATAAGGGAGACGTCAAAAAGTTCGTGGAATTAAATTAATTATATTATCTTTTCATCTCATTTTTTTAAAGACCGTGCTGAAGCCCCCTCATTATCTTCATTTCGCCCAAATCCACTGATATGAGGGATGAAAAAATGAAGCAAGCACGTCTTGAACAAAATGACCGGAAGTGTGTAGTTCTCAAGAGAGAAGCAACTGTGAACCAACCAATAAAACCGAAATTATCTATAAAATACTCTGGGATTCTTAAGCTATTGTTTTCAAATAATACATATACATATTTTGAGGGGACTTCAAAAAGGTAATGGAAAAATTCCACTCTTTTAATTGCATGTTTCCATGAATTTTATGAAGCACCTCATGTGTGTGTGTGTGTGTGTACACACATGTGCGCAGATATAGATATATTTGATGACTTTGAAGACTACCCAAGAAAGACTTCAGGAGCTTGGAGGTGGGAAAGCACCTCAAAGACATGTTGAACTCTATTGCACTTAGAATGGCAGCTAGGCTAGTAATTTGGTGGTGTTGGGTTTCTTGTGGAAGTAATAATGTGTCACATAGCTGTTATAAGGAGTAATTATAATTAGCAATGTAAAGGACTTAGCCTGGTACCTGGCCCATTCTAGTGTACTATAAACAGTAACCACCATCATTATCATCAACATCAAGAACAACAACAATCCGGTCTGTCTGAAAGGATCTTGAATATATTAGGACAGATCACATAACTTTCAAGAAATAAAAAATTTCTACCTCAAAATTCATCATTGGAATTATAATGTAAATTGATGAGGCAATAGGAACCATTACAAAGAGAAATAATTTAGCAAACAACTTTTTCTTTTAAAAGAACAATGCCAGTTATTTCTTTCTTACTTTAGAACTTGGGTTTATTGACTTTGTTTCAACGATTATATGGTATTTGACATGTTGAGGCTTTTGATGAAAAGCTGAGCACAATCAAAATGACATTTCAGATGTCAGCAGTCAGAAATGAAAAAAAAGAGATTTCAGGTTCATTGTCTCTTTCTAGATCAACATAGTACTTAGATTATTTTTAGCTGAAGTAACTCTTTCCCTCCCATAGACAGTCAAGTTAGTAGTATCTCCCCGTGAAAACGTGTCTTCTGAGTTGAAATGTTTTCACTCAAAAACATGGAACAGCCACCCCATTATTTGATAGGGTCTCCCGGAACCTACGATATTTTCAACTCTCACTCCATATTCTCAATCTCCCTTTGCCCAGAGAGTCCTTTTAGGTCCCCCTACAACTTCTTCACTATCCCTAGAACTCACCTTTTCCAAAGAACTCTGCAGTCTATTATAAGTACATCCTTGCATTAATTAATAGTACATCCACATCATTGGAGGGCTAGTTCCCATAAATGTATTTCTCTTGTTTACTGTAATTAATTCTCCTCTCATCACTAGCAATCACTGTATCACGGGCCATGGAGGTACTTGGAAGATTAATGAAACTGGATAAAATAAATGGAGCTGTAATTCGGGAAGACAAGCTCAACATCCCCACTAAGCAGACACTGCCAAAACTAGCAGACTGTAGCTCATCTCTTATTGAGCCATGACAGTAAACATTCATCAAGTGAAAGGAAATAATATGCCAGCCTTAAAATGATATCTTACTCTATGCATAGAGACAAGAATAGTCTGACTCGTCTTTTTCAAACTGACTGTAAATAACAATGAGGATATGTTACAAAGAATATATAGTTAATTTCTAGCAGATCTAGTACACAAAGAATGTCCTCAAATTGCTTGATGAGAAAGAAAGACACATAAAAAAGCAGATGGGCAGTCAGTAAGCTGTGCTGTAAGACTGAGCAACATGAGACCCGGCCAGAGATGTTACAATTTCGCTGAACCTCTCGCAGATGGAGGCATCCAATCAGAATCCTAATTATAGTGGACCCGCTCATTTCCTAATCAGACTGCCAGATAAGAAAGGATCTCATTTTGAGGCTTTGCCCCTCAAATGGAGCTGGCAATCATAAGAGAGGCTTGAGGTTTTGGTTCCTGCCATGATAAGCACAGCTCCTGCCAATGGGCAAAGCCTAAAGATGGATACGCCAACAGCATCAGCAAGCTACTCAGGGTAGATGGGATTGAGGGTCGAGTGGCTTGATGGCTTTAAACTAGTACTTTTCACTCTTCACTGATTGACAATCTCAGTAGAGTATTTAATGACAAAGAATTTTAAAGACAAGTGCCAAGAAATAATTTAGATGAAATCTAAACATGAGCCAAATGGGAATGTATGTCTTAAGATGCTACTTAATTTTAAATATATGTGTCTTTGTCCCACAACTTCTGTACCTGACATGGGGTCAAAATATATGATTTATGAAAAGGCAAACTAGATTACAAATATATATATATGTGTGCTTGCATGTGCATATATATGCATACATATACATGTATATGTATACTGCACATACAAGGTATATATCTGAAGGCAAGTCAGAAAACATTACCAGATGATAATAAAACCTTTATTGAACAAGATACAAAACTCTGATGCTGTTATTTCTCAACCTGGGCTCCTACAAGGGCTATAAATTTGTGAGATGTTGTTTGCTTTTCTCTTTTTCTTCCTGGAAGGATTCTGTTCTCTTCAATGTACACCATGTCAGAGGGAAGTGTGGACATCCTCCAGGAATCCCGATGGGGTTCCTTTGAAATGCTCCTTGTGTTTGGTGGGAACAAGTGCAGTCAGAAGGCGCGAGATCAGGTGCCGGGTTAAGGTTTCCCCATGACAATCTCTTTGGATAAACCTTTCTCCACTGGAAGAAGAAGCAGAACTTGATTGGGGGGCGGGGAGTGGCGGCATTCCACAGTGCAGCTTTCCTGGTCTTTTCCTCAACAGTGTAGTTAAAAAACAAACAAACACAACCCACCTTGATCATAAATTCCCAGAATCACCCTTTGTCCTTTCAGAAATCCTGATTAGCCTTTGGGATCCCCTCAAAAGTCCCTAAAACCTGTGAACTGACCTCTTTGTGTTTCTTTTGAACTGGCCCACCCAATCCTATGAAAAGCCGCTGTTCTGACTGGACTCTTGAAGGTGCCCCAACGAGACTGGACACCTGCAGCCATCACCTATCCTAGAAACAGGTGTGAACACATTAATTTGGAATAAACCCATGTGCTTATGAAGTGTTACCCTCGTAGTAAGGTTCATTAGTGTGTGTATGAATATATATACATAATATATATACTTTTCACACATATATGTCTGCTCTTTATTTGTGTTACTTTCCATCGGGTCCATGCAGCCTCAGAGCGACCCTATGCACCACACAAATCGCACTCAGACCTGCACTATCCTCACCATTTCCCTATGGTTGAGAACATTGTCGCTCAATGGCCTGACACTTGCATTGTTCCCGCCCTATTTCCTCATCATCTCACTGACGGGGGTATGACACCTACCTGCCAATATGAAAATTCAGAGGGGAAAAGGAGCCCTTGGGCTATTTCTACTTTATGTACATATCCACGGAACCAGTGATTCTTCCAAAGCCTCCATGATGCCATTCCCCTTCTCTTAAAAGACAGACCAATCGGGAGGAGAAGGATTTTAGAAAGATGGACCCCAGCAATGTCTGTGGTCCAGCAAATCACGATCTAAATATGCCAGTCAGAAAGTGAACTGATTGAGTGCCTGGAGGGCTGACAGAGGGCTGCGCTGCGGGCTTAATAATTTCTTTTAGGTGCCACAGTATAAAATGTTTCCATTTAATTTCTCAGTCAATCAAGTGACTCACAAACACCATTTAAAAAATACCACGTAATTTTTAAAAACAAGGTATCATAAGTAGCAAGAATATGTATATGTTCATGATAATTTGCTTTATGTGCATAACTGTAGGTTTATTCGTGTCTACACTGAATTGCAATTTAAAAAAAACTTTTTACCCTTGAGTCACAGTGAAAATAATTTGAGTCCATTGATGTTGCGCTTTAGGAAAAATACTGTAAGAGGGGACCCTACTCTGGATAATATACCATTTAAATATGATTAGCAGTCTCTTTGAAGCATATAGACTCCAATGACCACTGGAGATAGAAAATCCACAAGCATACTCAGAGATACTGATGGCTTGATTTCAGACCACTGCCATCCAGCAAACACTGCCATAAACGATCAATATTCATTTCTGTTGCCTGGTGCCTATGAAAGTCATTCTTACACTATACTCTAGTCCACGATGTGTGCAAAAGTATTATGAAAAGGTTTGAACTATTGTAAGCAAAATCAAATGGAACCCAGACTCAAGGATTGAGCATTTTCTGTTGGAAAAAAAAAAGATACCCATGGACTTGCTCAACACAGTGCTGCATCCAGAACTTTCCACTTTCACAATGTGCAGCTTCCACCAGCCACAAAATGAGGCAAGCCAGTATATTGTCAAGCCACATCGTGTGAAATCAGGAAAGGATGCTAAATGACTAGTTCAGTGCTCTGCATTTAAGGGGGCCAAGTGCACAACTATAGGATAATTCAACTAGAGGATACACATCATAAAATGTGAGTGTGATGACGCCAAATGTAATTCTTCTTCCACTAATTGCTAAAAAAAGATACTGAACAAACAATCTGAGAGGTAATTTAGGGTTGGAAGAAGTTTTCTTAACAACTGCAAGAAGTAAATTACAAAATATTTCTTACTAAAAGGGCGGGGTGAGATATTTGCCGATAAAAAGCTAAGACTACCATCTTCAACATGGATTGCAACTCAATGTGAAGAAAATAAAAATCCTCACAACTGAACCAATAATCAACATCAAGAAACACAGAGAAAAGACTGGCCTTCATTTTATTTGGATACACAATCAATGTTTGTGGATGTAGCAATCAAGAAATTAAACAACCTATTTTATTGATAAAGTCTACTGCAAAAAATCAAAGTATTAAAAGAAAAACAACAAAGTAATTTTGAATAAGAATGAAAAAGAGTGATGGATTTGAATCACAGTGCTGAAAAATACTGAAAACACCATGGACTTTCAGCTGAACGAACAATTCTATCTGGTGGGAAGTATAGTCAGAATGCTCTTTAGAATCTTGGCTGGTGTGACTTTGTTTCATGTACTTTGGACAAGTTATCAGGATAAACTGTCTCTGGAAAATTCTATATCGTATTTGGTAAAGTAGCAGGACAGTGAGAAAGAGAAAGTTTTTTTTAAAAAAATAGACTGACACACTGGCTATTAGACCGAATTCAAAGAGAACAATTGTGAGGATGGCACCTGGCCAGGCAAGTGTTTCTTTCCACTGTGCCTGGGGCCCTTGAATGAGTGGACTACTCCAGAGTACATGGGAACATGGATAGAGCTTAGGGATCCAGGCCCCCCGGAACACAGTTCTTGTTTCTGTTATTTCCTTTGCCGCCTATCTCTTTCTGCACTCCCATCTGTCTCCTCCTCTGATTCTAAGATTTAATAGGTGGGGCTTGAGGTGTGAGAAGGGCAATAAAGCATTCCTCTCTACTAGACTGTTATAATCACGGCAGACACAGACAATCCCTGAACAGCCCAGGAAACAGGAGTGCTGGCTTCCTGCACTGTCAAAATGCCTTTATAATTTACACCTGATCCTTGTACATCTGGATTTGAATGGCATGAACCCCTTATACGCATGCTTGTGTGTGTGTGTGTGGGGGGGGGTGTGGTTCCCATTGCCAGTGCATTGAATTCAAGGGTCGGGATTATCTGATTAAAAGGTGATGTGATTAGGCATCAACTAAGCCCTCATGGAAGAAGCACACCAGCCTGTGTGATTCAAGAATTGCAAATAATGAAATCCAAAGCAGGGAAAGATGTCGGAGCTTTAATTGTGAACATCTGGTTTTAAGAAAACTGCAGAGGATAGTGGATGCCCAAATCCATTTCCAGGGCCCACCCATGAATTGAGCCTCAGCTGAAGACCCGTTGACCATAGGCCAGAGGTATGAATAGTCTTATTTTCTGACAGAGAGCAGTAGAGAGAGGATTATGGCATTTGTGGTTATGTTACGGTGTTATAGCTTATCATTTTATTTTCCCATGACCCATTTTAAAGTTGCGTCAGTCTGAAGGGAAAAAAGCTGGGGAGATGCACACTTATGTGCCCCTGTGCATCCCCTCTGGCCAGAGAGCGGGGTATAACGAGGCGTGCTATCACGCTGAACGCACTGCAGAATGGATTATTGCAGATTCCGTGGAATTAAACTTTAACACCTTCCCATATGATCCCTCTTTTGACCCATTTTAAATTTGTTCCATTATTGAAAATTTCTGCTTTCTTTTCAAGTGAAGTTTTGTTAGTGTTGGGTTTCGGTATGTTTTCTCTGCATATGAAATCCAGGATAAATCTATAGAATCAATCATTGGATGAATGGTTTCTTGAGGTTATGGCAGGGGAAGTTGAGAGGAAATGGGAGGTCATAAGAGCAAGTGAGTTCAAGAAAGAAGAAAGTGTTCTAGAATGAAGTGTGGTGACAGTTGCACATCTCTCCTTAATGTGCCTGGACTACTGAATTGCATGTGTGAATTATATGCCAATAAAACTGTGAGGGACAGACAGAGAGAGGTGCGGCATTAGTGCTCCCCACCTGAGTAGTTTCTGTGGTCCTGATTGGATCCATGGTAGTTTAAGGTTGTTATGAGCAACCATTGAGCTCACCCACCTAAAAGTGGGCCTGCACAGTACACTGGGCAGGTCACTATATTTCTGTCCACTACCAGAACAAACCAGAAAAACCTCCCTGTCACTGAGTCAATTCGGGCTCATAGCAACAATAGCTGTCCCTGTTGGTTTCTATGATTGTAACTCTTTGCAGAAGTCACTGCAGAACTTGATGTTAGTGCCCATACAGAACCACGCAACCAGATAACGCCCTCCCTCCCTCCATCCGGCGCTAATGTTTTGACTGTGCAAAGTTTCACCTGTGAGATGATCTCAAAGCCAGCGAAGGAATTCATGTCAATAAAGTTTAGAAGCTAATTAAATCTTTTTAAAAGAACAATAGGCACATGCCCAAAGGTGACAATTAGCCTGTACAAAATGAACCTGCATTTACATGGAATATTATATGGGTTCAGAAAATATTTTCAGTTCATCGTAAAGTGTTCAATGTGGCATAATCTTTGTAGGGTGCAGGGGGAAAGAGCTGGAAGCATGAGCATTTGTTATTTCCACAGTCTTTCAAATTGAATACAGTAGTTGTGAAGGGTACTTTAGAAGTGCCTGGGTCAGTAAAGGACTTAAATCAAAGAGATGCTCAATGTGATTTAATGAATGCCTTATGTCAGAAGGATGCTTATTTATGCATTTCCCCTAAAATAATGTGTCTATATTCTGAGGTAAAATATGGGGTCTTAAAATCCAATCCTCTGAAAAGCTAACCAGGCTTAAAAGTAAATCATTAAACAGGTCAGAGTCTGGGCAGGTAAATCAAGCTACAACACAGCTGGAACCTCTAGCAGCCAATCAGAGACTATCTTTGCTATTCTCACAGTAGAAATCACAGTAACATTATTCCTACTGCTTGCTTCAATTGAAATGAAGTATTTAATATTCTCATCAGGCTCCAGTTCTGGATGGCCTTCACTTCTAAAAGGTGACAACTGAATGTGTGAAAGCACCATGGAAAAAGATTAAGGTTTCATGGAGATTATTTTAAGCTTTGGGGCCTTATATCGGGTATGACTTTACATACAAGACTCTTTGTCCTTTAAATTCGGATCTGTCAACACTTGTCCCAAACCTATAACTTGTTAATAATTGAAGGATTCATTTGGCTTTTGAGTTAGTCTTGAGAGTGATACTCAAATTCTATTAATATGGATTTACAATTCAGAAATTTACCAGAACATTATTTTTCTCTGCCATCACCAGCTGCTGCTTCAATTTCCTCTGTAGAGATGCACCTTAGTATCATAGAGCTTGCGGTCCAGGGTCTAACTAGCACAGCAAACAGAATATCAGGAGTTTGAGTTACAGATTTCCTCTGTTACTAAGTGGCCAGAAACCTTGCAGATACTATTCAAATATTTGGGATACAAATTATCTGCTGTGCATAATTTTAATGAAGTGACTTAACTGTACTTATCTTGTGGCATCTCTATATCTTTTTATTTCTATAACTATATTATTTAAAATATTAGGCTGTAGGACTCAATTGCAAATGATTTTGCTGCAGGCCTGCAGATGATTTGTTACACCCCTTATAGTAACGTCCATTTTGGGCTACTGAATTGCTTTAATGGCATCCTGATAAAATACTAATTTCATAATTTTAAAATTTTTTATGGAATTTGGTTAATAGGAAGATATAATTCTGAAGTTTGCCAAAAATAACATATCGCTGATATGGCTTAGTTCTAGGGAAATGTTTATCCCTAAATATCCCTTCTACTCTGTATGGAAGTAATAATTCCTCTGGATAATTATGAGAGTATTCCTGAATTAGAACTATTGTCCATTGAATTGGAAAAATATATGAGCATTTTCCAGCACGCACACAAAAATTATAATGCGTATATTATTTTCCCAATGCTATTATATTTTAAATGAGTTAAAACCAACCAGATAATATATAACAATAGTGAAAAACAAAGAAATATATTTATAAGTTAGGCCTGAAAATTAAAATGGACAGTATTCTTTACTCAAAGAAATCTGACAAAAGAAGGCATTCTTGAGAACAACATGGCTGGCCCTACTATGAGACATGATGCCCCTCAGTGACTAAGGGCAATACAGGGGACTGCACCGGAGACACAGTGTGGGAATTGCACCTGACCTGATCCCACCACACCGAGGAAAAGCACTGGGGGAATGCAGTGGAACAGCAGGGGAATGGAGTGGCAAGGTCCCCAGGGAATGCTGAAAGTGGACTTTGGGGCCAGGGCGTGGTGCCCCAACAGACTGGACTGGAAAACGCTCCTAAGGGCCAGCAAACGATCCTTGAACGAACTACAAGCCTTTCTTTTGTGAAGTGTTTTGTTTTGTTCTTTGTCAGTGGTTTGTTTATGTTGTTTTATTGTCTGGTTGTATACTGTTGCTTTGTTTTCCTCTGTCTTGTTTTCGTGCATGTTAGTGTCTCCACAGGTCTGTCTGAATAGGACAGGCTGGATGAACTATCTGGAGGAAAAACAATAGGACAGACAGTTCCGGGGGGACAGACAGATCCGGGTGGAGGAAGGGGCAGGGTAAGGAAGTGGTGTTAATAAACACAGGGACAAGGGAACAACATGGGACCCAAAATGGTAGTGAGGGGGGAGTGACAGGCCTGATGGGGAACGATCAAGGGTAAGGTTGCGTAGAGAAGAGGTATAGCTGTAGCCCAGGTGGGGACGAAGCATGGTGGTGGGGCAGGAGGAAAGTCAAGGGAGAGGGAGGAAGGAGCTGGGAGTCAAGGGACATTTATGGAGGTTTAGACAAAGACGTGTACATGCAAACATATATATGAGGATGGGGAAATAGATCTAATTATCTACATTTATAGGTTTAATATTAAGGTGGCGGAAGGACCTTGGGCCTCTACTCAAGCACTCCCTCAATGCATGAATACTTTCGTTTATTAAATTGGTACTCTATGATGCTCACTCTCCCGACACAACTGCTGAAGCCAAAGTGGGTGAACAAGTAAATGTGGTGAAGAAAGCTGATGGTGCCCGGCTATCAAAAGAGATAGTGACTGGGGTCTTAAAGGCTTGAAGATAAACAAGCGGCCATCTAGCTCAGAAGCAACAAAGCCCACATGGAAGAACACACCAGCCTGAGTGAGCGAGTGATCCCAAAGGGATCAGTTATCAGGCATCAAAGAACAAAAAATCATCATATCATTGGCTGCACACCTCCATGATAGGATCGCTGAAGACAAATGGGTGCATAAGCAAATGTGGCGAAGAAAGCTGTTGGTGCCTGGCTATGAAAAGAGATAGTGCCTGGGGTCTTAAAGGCTTGAAGATAAACAAGTGGCCATCTAGCTCAGAAGCAAAAAAGCGCACATGGAAGAAGCACACCAGCCAGTGCGATCACGAGGTGCCAAAGGGACCAGGTATAAGGCATCATGCAAAAAAAAAAAAAAAAGAATGTGTGTGTGTGTATATATATATATGTATATATTTTTATATATACCACATTGAATGAAGGGGGAAGTGCAGAGTGGAGACCCAAGGCCCAACAGTCGGCCACTGGAGATCCCCTCATAGAGGGGCTTAGGAGAGGAGATGGGTCAGTCAGGGTGCAAGGTAGTACCGACGAAGAGCACAGCTTTCCCCCAGATCCTGGATGCTTCCTCCCCCCAACTACCATGACCCGAATTCTACCTTGCAGGGCTGGTTAGGGCAGAGGTTGTACACTGGTACATATGAGGGCTGGAGGCACAGGGAATCCAAGGTGGATGATACCTTCAGGACCAAGGGTGTGAGGGACGATGCTGGGAGAGTGGAGGGTGAGTGAGTTGGAAAGGGGGAACTGATTACAGGGATCCACTTGTGACCTCCTCCCTGGTAGAGGGACGACAGAGAAGGGGGGGAAGGGAGACTCTGGATAGAGCAAGATATGACAAAATAACGATGTATAAATTACAAAGGGCACATGAGGGAGGGGGGAGCGGGGAGGGAGGGGAAAAAAAGAGGACCTGATGCAAAGGGCTTAAGTGGAGAGCAAATGCTTTGAGAATGATTGGGGCGGGGAATGTATGGATGTGCTTTATACAATTGATGTATGTATATGTATAGATTGTGATAAGAGATGTATGAGTCCCTAATAAAATGTAAAAAAAGAAAAGGGAAAAGAAAGAAAGAAAAGAAAATGATTAGGGCAAAGAATGTACAGATGTGCTTTATACAATTGATGTATGTATATGTATGGACTGTGATAAGAGTTGTATGAGCCCCTAATAAAACCTTTTAAAAAAAAAAGAAGGCATTCTTTCTTCAAATCATGCTAGACATATCAGAGTTATCTCTTGGTCTAACTGTGGCAAACACATGATTGGAATGGAATATTTCTGCTTTGAACATATACTTACTGTAAAGAGGCCTTGTGAAGACAGAATACTACTCCCTATTTTTTTATTGGACATGCGATTTCAGACAACGTTATTCCTGCTAAATTAGTACAATGGCCTGTCAGTATTAAGTGATTTAAGTGTGAATCATAGACGCTTACCTATCCACATGAGAACAGCAAATGCCACCTAGGCCCCTGGCTAGTATTTTAGGTGTACGATACTGTCAAGTGACTCTACTTCCTAGAATTTCCAAAAATGGTATTACAGTAGAACTATAGAAATCATTAGCAATATTGAGCCTAGGAACAATCCAAAAGAGCCCTGGTGAGGCACAGGTGTAGTGATCACCTGCTAATGTCAAGGCTGGCTGTCCAAATCCAGCCAGCAGCTCCATAGGAGACAGACATGAATATATGCTCTCATAAAGTGTCCAGGCCAGAAAACCCTACCAGTTACTTTCTTCTGATTAGAGTCCCTATATCACCACATGTCTGTCTGTTTTCCATACTGTGGTAGCTTGTGTGTTGGTGTGATGCGGGAAGCTATGTCACTGGTATCTTTAAACACCGGCAGGGTCACCCAAAGTGAACAGGTTTCAGCAGAGCTTCCAGCCTGATAACAGATTAGGAGGAAGGAATGGGTAGCCCACTTCAGAGGAATTAGGCTTTGAAAATCTTATGGATAACACAGGAATGTTGTCAGATAGTGAAAATCTCAGGAATAGCAGCAGGGCATTGTCAGAGTTAATGTGAGGAGATGATTTCCTCAGGATGGGGGAGGGACACTCCAAACATGAGTGAAGAAGACTTCAGCTCTGACCCTGCTTTCCCAAAGTAGCGTCAACCGACAATGGCATGGATGGAGTGAAGTCTGTGGGAACAAAGTCTTTGGGACAGTCATTTACTGATGGGACACCCTTGAGATGAGAATTAATAGCTTCTAATCACTATTAATAATGAAATATCTCATCATAATAATTAGTCATTGAAATGTACAAAGTATGCATCTAAGAAAATTTGAAGTCATCAAAAATGAAATGGAAGACACACAGATCACTCTCCTAGGCTTTCAGTGGCTGAAAGACTATTTGTCCTTTAAATTTTGATCTGCTGTTGGTCATTTTGAATCACCTGGCTTACTGTGCTAGGAATGACAAATGCAAAAGGAATGACAAATGCAAAATGCATTCATCCTCAAAACATTTTCAATATCTATCTTGGATTGCAATGCTATCTTGGATAGGCTTATATACAACCCCATTCACGGAAATCCAGTCAACACCACCATGAATATTTATGTACCAAACACCAAAGCTAGCGATGAGAAAACTGAACATTTTTATTAAGGTCTACAATTATAAATGGTGAAGGTTGCAATCAATATCTATTGATAATTATTGATGATCAGAAGGCAGAACTTAGAAACAAAGAGGAAGAAACACTAGCTGGAAAATATAGTCTTCGTGATACAAACAAAGCTGGAAATCACACAATTGAATTTTTTCAAGAAACAGGATTTCTTCATGGGAAATACGTTTTTGATTAATACAAACAATATACATGCGGACTTCTCCAGATAGAATACACAGAAATCAAACTGACCAGAGCTGTGTGAAGTGATGGTGAAGAAGCTCAATATCAGCAGCGAGGGGAGGATTGTGGAATACACAGCTAATTCCTCATCTCTAAGTTCAGACTGAAACTGAGGAAAATGAAAACAAGTCCACAGGAACCAAAATAGGACCCTGATTCTATCCCACCTGAATTTTGAGAGCCTCTCAAGAACAGACTTGATGCATTAAATACTAATGACAGAAGACCTACTGAGGTGTGTGATGACATCAAGAGCATCATCCGTGAAGAAGGAAAAGGCCCTTCAAAAGACAGGAGAGAATAAACGGTCCATGCGGATATCAGAAGAGACTCTGAAGCTTGCTCTGTGTTGTAGAGTAGCTAAGGTAAATGGAAACAATTATACAGTAGAAGAGTTGAACATAAGATTTTAAAAGTAAATCAAGAAGACAAAGTAAAATAAGGAAATATGGAAATATATCTAGAGCTGGAAAACCCAAAACAAAGAACATGCTCAGCATCTCTTGCACTGGAATAACTCAAGGGAACAAAGTGGACCCTGAGTGCAATATTGAGAGAGTCTATGGGAAAAACATTCAGCTATGCTGGAAGCCCCAAAAGAAGATGGAAACAATACAGTCACGGGTCCAAACACTACTCCTCAACATCTAGCCATTTCAAGAGGTCGCATAGGATGAAGAACCAATCATAGTAAAGGAAGAATTCCAAACTGCACTGAAGACATTAGACAAAAAGCTATAGGAATTGATGTACTATCAACACAAATGTGTCAACAAGCTGGTGAAACATTCACCTGTCTCTGCCATGAAATATGGAAGTCAGCTGTTGGCTAACTTACTGTTAAGAGATCCAATTTGTGCACCCATTTCAAAGAAAAGAGATCCAAATGGGAATGCACAAAATACATAACACCATTGATACCACATGCAAGTGTAAGATCATCCGACAATGATTGCAGCAGCATTTTAATAGGGACGTGCCAGAAATACAGACACGTTTCCGAAGAGGACATGAACAAGAATGTCAATGGATCTTGGCTGAAAGCAGAGAATGCCAGAGAGATGTATACTGTATTTCATGGACTCTGCTTAGATGTTCAAATGTGTTAACCACAACCTTGAGTCCATTGTGCTCATGCAGAACCTGTACATGGAACAAGAGGGAGTTGTGTGGAGAGAACAAGGGTACACTCCATACTTTAAAATCAGAAAAGTATGCATCAACATTTTATCCGCTCAGCATACTTATTCAATTGGCATGTAGAACAATAATGAGAAAATCTGATTAAATGAAGAAGAATCCAGTATTAGGATTTGAGAAAGGCTTATTAACAACTGCTGATATGCAAAAAATAAAATATTACTTCCTGAAAAGTGAGGAGGGTTTGAAGCGCTTCTGATAAAGATGAAGGATTTCCCTTATTAGTATGGATTGCAACTCAAAGTTGGGAAAAAAAAGTGTTCACAATTGGACTGATATGCAACAGCTGATAAATGGTGAAAAGATGGAAGTTGTGAAGATTTAGTTTTGCTCAGTTCCAGAGTCATCGCTCCTGGAACCAGCAATGAAACAATCAAAAAGTGTGCATTGCATTGGGTATATCGGTTGCCCCAGGCTGCTTTAAAAATGTCCCAAAGCAAAGATGTTCCTTTGAGGACTAAAATGGACTTTACCCCAGCCATGCTATTTGCAATTTCCTCCAATGCACATGAAAGTTGGACGGGGACTAGTGAATACGTGCATTTGAATTATGATTCTAGCAAAAAGTATATTGAAAGTGCCACAGTCCGCCATAAGAACAAATAAATCTCTCTCAGGACAAGTACAGAAGAATGCTTCTTAGGAGCAGAGATGATGAGACTTCATCTCATATACGATGGACATATGATCAGGAGAGACCAGTTCCTGGATAAAGACATCACTCTTGGTAAAGTGGGGTCAGGAAGGGGGCACATCAAAAAGGAAAATACTCAAAAAGATGGATTGACACAGTGGTCGTGACAATGGGATCAAACATAATAACCAATGTGAGCATGGCCAAGATCGGTGGTGTTTCTTTAGTTGGACAGAGGGTTGGTATGAGTTGGAACTGACATCTAACAATAACAACATCAGAGCCTAGATCTCTTAAGGAGAGGAGCGTTACCTTGTTACCTAGGCAATTTGGGGCCTTAGGGAATGGCTTCCACAAGTCTTCAAAGGGTGAAGGACAAGAGCCAAAGGGCAATAGATGGTCATACTTGCCTTCTAATCTTTAACCAGACAGTGATAGACTGAGTTGTTATGAGCATTAACAGGAGAGGCACAATGAGTAGAGAAACCACTAATAGTGAAAACATCTCATTTTTCATCATATTGTAACTTTGAATCAGTCTAGTTTTCTCTCAATGCAGTTTCAGTGATGCTTTATACATTTGCAGAACTAAAAGCTTTTAGGGCTACATGCATCAATTACACCTAATCCTGTGATCCGATCCCGCCATGAGTCCTTAGTCGTTTATCCCCAGCCACAGAACACCGTCTGCTTGCTTAGAGGCACCTTGTTTGGAAACAAAGAAGCAAAAAAGAAAGAAAAATCTTAAACTGATTTCAATTCTCTGCACCATGCAATTTTACAGTGTATTTTGGTTTGGAAAAAATACTGTTCGTATGTTTTTCATGTTATTATTGGCTCTAAATGTTATAATTTCTATAAAGGTATGATCCAAACATTCTGATATTTCTTTGATAAATCACCTTTGCATGTATTTCCTTCTGTTGATTCATAAGGTGAAACAAGAAAGAATCTGGGGAAGCTTCTAATTTTCAAAGCCCCTGTCCATGGTGTCCAATTTGTTCTGAAGTTACACTTTTATAAAACTATACCAGGGACTTCACGGGGTATGGAACACTCCAGAGAAGTAGCAGCTTCTCAGGGAGTAAGTGAAAGCACACAATTCAACAACACAATTCGTGGCTGAGAATGCATTCCGTTCTCTTAATATGACAACTATCTGAGAACTACCCAGATAAGAACTGGATTGCAGTCCTATCTCTATTAGTGTATTTGAATAATGAGGAGGTGACAAACAGAAGAAAATGCATTTTAAGGTAAAGTTTTAGGGGGTGCTTTTGTTTGTGTTTGAAGAAGAAGTGTTACCATATATACTTTTGTATAAGCCATGTTTTTGAGCACATTTTTAATGCAGTTTTTGTGGTAAAACTAGGCACCTCATGCACACCGGCCAGTGCGATCACGAGGTGCCCAAGGGACCAGGTATAAGGCATCATGCAAAAAAAAAAAAAAAAGAATGTGTGTGTGTGTATATATATATATGTATATATTTTTATATATACCACATTGAATGAAGGGGGAAGTGCAGAGTGGAGACCCAAGGCCCAACAGTCGGCCACTGGAGATCCCCTCATAGAGGGGCTTAGGAGAGGAGATGGGTCAGTCAGGGTGCAAGGTAGTACCGACGAAGAGCACAGCTTTCCCCCAGATCCTGGATGCTTCCTCCCCCCAACTACCATGACCCGAATTCTACCTTGCAGGGCTGGTTAGGGCAGAGGTTGTACACTGGTACATATGAGGGCTGGAGGCACAGGGAATCCAAGGTGGATGATACCTTCAGGACCAAGGGTGTGAGGGACGATGCTGGGAGAGTGGAGGGTGAGTGAGTTGGAAAGGGGGAACTGATTACAGGGATCCACTTGTGACCTCCTCCCTGGTAGAGGGACGACAGAGAAGGGGGGGAAGGGAGACTCTGGATAGAGCAAGATATGACAAAATAACGATGTATAAATTACAAAGGGCACATGAGGGAGGGGGGAGCGGGGAGGGAGGGGAAAAAAAGAGGACCTGATGCAAAGGGCTTAAGTGGAGAGCAAATGCTTTGAGAATGATTGGGGCGGGGAATGTATGGATGTGCTTTATACAATTGATGTATGTATATGTATAGATTGTGATAAGAGATGTATGAGTCCCTAATAAAATGTAAAAAAAGAAAAGGGAAAAGAAAGAAAGAAAAGAAAATGATTAGGGCAAAGAATGTACAGATGTGCTTTATACAATTGATGTATGTATATGTATGGACTGTGATAAGAGTTGTATGAGCCCCTAATAAAACCTTTTAAAAAAAAAAGAAGGCATTCTTTCTTCAAATCATGCTAGACATATCAGAGTTATCTCTTGGTCTAACTGTGGCAAACACATGATTGGAATGGAATATTTCTGCTTTGAACATATACTTACTGTAAAGAGGCCTTGTGAAGACAGAATACTACTCCCTATTTTTTTATTGGACATGCGATTTCAGACAACGTTATTCCTGCTAAATTAGTACAATGGCCTGTCAGTATTAAGTGATTTAAGTGTGAATCATAGACGCTTACCTATCCACATGAGAACAGCAAATGCCACCTAGGCCCCTGGCTAGTATTTTAGGTGTACGATACTGTCAAGTGACTCTACTTCCTAGAATTTCCAAAAATGGTATTACAGTAGAACTATAGAAATCATTAGCAATATTGAGCCTAGGAACAATCCAAAAGAGCCCTGGTGAGGCACAGGTGTAGTGATCACCTGCTAATGTCAAGGCTGGCTGTCCAAATCCAGCCAGCAGCTCCATAGGAGACAGACATGAATATATGCTCTCATAAAGTGTCCAGGCCAGAAAACCCTACCAGTTACTTTCTTCTGATTAGAGTCCCTATATCACCACATGTCTGTCTGTTTTCCATACTGTGGTAGCTTGTGTGTTGGTGTGATGCGGGAAGCTATGTCACTGGTATCTTTAAACACCGGCAGGGTCACCCAAAGTGAACAGGTTTCAGCAGAGCTTCCAGCCTGATAACAGATTAGGAGGAAGGAATGGGTAGCCCACTTCAGAGGAATTAGGCTTTGAAAATCTTATGGATAACACAGGAATGTTGTCAGATAGTGAAAATCTCAGGAATAGCAGCAGGGCATTGTCAGAGTTAATGTGAGGAGATGATTTCCTCAGGATGGGGGAGGGACACTCCAAACATGAGTGAAGAAGACTTCAGCTCTGACCCTGCTTTCCCAAAGTAGCGTCAACCGACAATGGCATGGATGGAGTGAAGTCTGTGGGAACAAAGTCTTTGGGACAGTCATTTACTGATGGGACACCCTTGAGATGAGAATTAATAGCTTCTAATCACTATTAATAATGAAATATCTCATCATAATAATTAGTCATTGAAATGTACAAAGTATGCATCTAAGAAAATTTGAAGTCATCAAAAATGAAATGGAAGACACACAGATCACTCTCCTAGGCTTTCAGTGGCTGAAAGACTATTTGTCCTTTAAATTTTGATCTGCTGTTGGTCATTTTGAATCACCTGGCTTACTGTGCTAGGAATGACAAATGCAAAAGGAATGACAAATGCAAAATGCATTCATCCTCAAAACATTTTCAATATCTATCTTGGATTGCAATGCTATCTTGGATAGGCTTATATACAACCCCATTCACGGAAATCCAGTCAACACCACCATGAATATTTATGTACCAAACACCAAAGCTAGCGATGAGAAAACTGAACATTTTTATTAAGGTCTACAATTATAAATGGTGAAGGTTGCAATCAATATCTATTGATAATTATTGATGATCAGAAGGCAGAACTTAGAAACAAAGAGGAAGAAACACTAGCTGGAAAATATAGTCTTCGTGATACAAACAAAGCTGGAAATCACACAATTGAATTTTTTCAAGAAACAGGATTTCTTCATGGGAAATACGTTTTTGATTAATACAAACAATATACATGCGGACTTCTCCAGATAGAATACACAGAAATCAAACTGACCAGAGCTGTGTGAAGTGATGGTGAAGAAGCTCAATATCAGCAGCGAGGGGAGGATTGTGGAATACACAGCTAATTCCTCATCTCTAAGTTCAGACTGAAACTGAGGAAAATGAAAACAAGTCCACAGGAACCAAAATAGGACCCTGATTCTATCCCACCTGAATTTTGAGAGCCTCTCAAGAACAGACTTGATGCATTAAATACTAATGACAGAAGACCTACTGAGGTGTGTGATGACATCAAGAGCATCATCCGTGAAGAAGGAAAAGGCCCTTCAAAAGACAGGAGAGAATAAACGGTCCATGCGGATATCAGAAGAGACTCTGAAGCTTGCTCTGTGTTGTAGAGTAGCTAAGGTAAATGGAAACAATTATACAGTAGAAGAGTTGAACATAAGATTTTAAAAGTAAATCAAGAAGACAAAGTAAAATAAGGAAATATGGAAATATATCTAGAGCTGGAAAACCCAAAACAAAGAACATGCTCAGCATCTCTTGCACTGGAATAACTCAAGGGAACAAAGTGGACCCTGAGTGCAATATTGAGAGAGTCTATGGGAAAAACATTCAGCTATGCTGGAAGCCCCAAAAGAAGATGGAAACAATACAGTCACGGGTCCAAACACTACTCCTCAACATCTAGCCATTTCAAGAGGTCGCATAGGATGAAGAACCAATCATAGTAAAGGAAGAATTCCAAACTGCACTGAAGACATTAGACAAAAAGCTATAGGAATTGATGTACTATCAACACAAATGTGTCAACAAGCTGGTGAAACATTCACCTGTCTCTGCCATGAAATATGGAAGTCAGCTGTTGGCTAACTTACTGTTAAGAGATCCAATTTGTGCACCCATTTCAAAGAAAAGAGATCCAAATGGGAATGCACAAAATACATAACACCATTGATACCACATGCAAGTGTAAGATCATCCGACAATGATTGCAGCAGCATTTTAATAGGGACGTGCCAGAAATACAGACACGTTTCCGAAGAGGACATGAACAAGAATGTCAATGGATCTTGGCTGAAAGCAGAGAATGCCAGAGAGATGTATACTGTATTTCATGGACTCTGCTTAGATGTTCAAATGTGTTAACCACAACCTTGAGTCCATTGTGCTCATGCAGAACCTGTACATGGAACAAGAGGGAGTTGTGTGGAGAGAACAAGGGTACACTCCATACTTTAAAATCAGAAAAGTATGCATCAACATTTTATCCGCTCAGCATACTTATTCAATTGGCATGTAGAACAATAATGAGAAAATCTGATTAAATGAAGAAGAATCCAGTATTAGGATTTGAGAAAGGCTTATTAACAACTGCTGATATGCAAAAAATAAAATATTACTTCCTGAAAAGTGAGGAGGGTTTGAAGCGCTTCTGATAAAGATGAAGGATTTCCCTTATTAGTATGGATTGCAACTCAAAGTTGGGAAAAAAAAGTGTTCACAATTGGACTGATATGCAACAGCTGATAAATGGTGAAAAGATGGAAGTTGTGAAGATTTAGTTTTGCTCAGTTCCAGAGTCATCGCTCCTGGAACCAGCAATGAAACAATCAAAAAGTGTGCATTGCATTGGGTATATCGGTTGCCCCAGGCTGCTTTAAAAATGTCCCAAAGCAAAGATGTTCCTTTGAGGACTAAAATGGACTTTACCCCAGCCATGCTATTTGCAATTTCCTCCAATGCACATGAAAGTTGGACGGGGACTAGTGAATACGTGCATTTGAATTATGATTCTAGCAAAAAGTATATTGAAAGTGCCACAGTCCGCCATAAGAACAAATAAATCTCTCTCAGGACAAGTACAGAAGAATGCTTCTTAGGAGCAGAGATGATGAGACTTCATCTCATATACGATGGACATATGATCAGGAGAGACCAGTTCCTGGATAAAGACATCACTCTTGGTAAAGTGGGGTCAGGAAGGGGGCACATCAAAAAGGAAAATACTCAAAAAGATGGATTGACACAGTGGTCGTGACAATGGGATCAAACATAATAACCAATGTGAGCATGGCCAAGATCGGTGGTGTTTCTTTAGTTGGACAGAGGGTTGGTATGAGTTGGAACTGACATCTAACAATAACAACATCAGAGCCTAGATCTCTTAAGGAGAGGAGCGTTACCTTGTTACCTAGGCAATTTGGGGCCTTAGGGAATGGCTTCCACAAGTCTTCAAAGGGTGAAGGACAAGAGCCAAAGGGCAATAGATGGTCATACTTGCCTTCTAATCTTTAACCAGACAGTGATAGACTGAGTTGTTATGAGCATTAACAGGAGAGGCACAATGAGTAGAGAAACCACTAATAGTGAAAACATCTCATTTTTCATCATATTGTAACTTTGAATCAGTCTAGTTTTCTCTCAATGCAGTTTCAGTGATGCTTTATACATTTGCAGAACTAAAAGCTTTTAGGGCTACATGCATCAATTACACCTAATCCTGTGATCCGATCCCGCCATGAGTCCTTAGTCGTTTATCCCCAGCCACAGAACACCGTCTGCTTGCTTAGAGGCACCTTGTTTGGAAACAAAGAAGCAAAAAAGAAAGAAAAATCTTAAACTGATTTCAATTCTCTGCACCATGCAATTTTACAGTGTATTTTGGTTTGGAAAAAATACTGTTCGTATGTTTTTCATGTTATTATTGGCTCTAAATGTTATAATTTCTATAAAGGTATGATCCAAACATTCTGATATTTCTTTGATAAATCACCTTTGCATGTATTTCCTTCTGTTGATTCATAAGGTGAAACAAGAAAGAATCTGGGGAAGCTTCTAATTTTCAAAGCCCCTGTCCATGGTGTCCAATTTGTTCTGAAGTTACACTTTTATAAAACTATACCAGGGACTTCACGGGGTATGGAACACTCCAGAGAAGTAGCAGCTTCTCAGGGAGTAAGTGAAAGCACACAATTCAACAACACAATTCGTGGCTGAGAATGCATTCCGTTCTCTTAATATGACAACTATCTGAGAACTACCCAGATAAGAACTGGATTGCAGTCCTATCTCTATTAGTGTATTTGAATAATGAGGAGGTGACAAACAGAAGAAAATGCATTTTAAGGTAAAGTTTTAGGGGGTGCTTTTGTTTGTGTTTGAAGAAGAAGTGTTACCATATATACTTTTGTATAAGCCATGTTTTTGAGCACATTTTTAATGCAGTTTTTGTGGTAAAACTAGGCACCTCATGCACACCGGCCAGTGCGATCACGAGGTGCCCAAGGGACCAGGTATAAGGCATCATGCAAAAAAAAAAGATATACGTGTGTGTATGTATGTGTATATATATGTGTATATGTATATATGTATGTGTATATATATCATATTAAATGAAGGGGGAAGTGCAGAGTGGAGACCCAAGACCCAAGTGTCGGCCAATGGAGATCCCCTCATAGAGGGGTTTAGGAGAGGAGATGGGTTAATTAGGGTGTGAGGTAGTATCGATGAAGAACACAGCTTTCCCCCAGATCCTGGATGCTTCCTCCCCCCAACTACCATGATCCGAATTCTACCTTGCAGGCCTGGATAGGACAGAGGCTGTACACTGGTACATATGAGGGTTGGAGGTACAGGGAATCCAGGGTGGATGATACCTTCAGGACCAAGGGTGTGAGGGACGATGCTGGGAGAGTGGAGGGTGAGTGGGTTGGAAAGGGGGAACTGATTACAAGGATCCACATGTGACCTCTTCCCTGGGAGAGGGACGGCAGAGAAGGGGGGAAGGGAGACTCCGGATAGGACAAGATATGACAAAATAACGATGTATAAATTACCAAGGGCATATGAGGGAGGGGGGAATGGGGAGGGAGGGGGAAAAAAAAGAGGACCTGATGCAAGGGGCTTAAGTGGAGAGCAAATGCCTTGAGAATGATTGGGGCAGGGAATGTATGGATGTGCTTTATACAATTGATGTATGTATATGTATGGATTGTGGTAAGAGTTGTTTGAGTCCCTAATAAAATGTAAAAGAAGAAAAGAGAAAAAAATGATTAGGGCAAAGACTGTACAGATGTGCTTTATACAATTGATGTATGTATATGTATGAACTGTGAAAAGAATTGTATCAGCCCCAATAAATTTTTAAAATAAAAAATAAATAAATAAAGTTGTTCTGGTAAGACAATCAAATAAATTCATTTATTACAATAAAATTGGATAAAATTTCAAAAAAAAACAACTAGGCACCTCAGCTGATATTCAGCTCGGCTTATATTTGAGTACATACAGTAATATAAAATAGGTTAAAAGAGTAAGCATTCAGTGTGTAGACTGGAGTTGGCTATGTCACCAGTGTTGCTTACATGTTAGTTTCAGTTTTGCATTCTAAACATGTGTTGACATAGATAGATATGGGGTGTGGATTCATGGATGGATATGGCATCTAGAAGTATTCATTTAATTAAAACTGATCATTATTTATGGAGCTTTAGTTGCATAGTGGATTCCAAGTCGGGCTACAAACTATTTAGTATATGGCGACATATACTAAATCTATATAAAAATGAAAAATATGATATTGTGCTTCAAGATACATGCTGTAAATAATATAGTCAGGGTATGGAACAATAACTGGAAGAGTCAGGAACTGTAAAACCTTTTCTACACACAAACACACAGCTTCAGGTACGTCACTTAAATGACCAGGGCAATGGTTGTCTCACATAATACACCAGGCTGAACTTGACTAATAATTTTCAAAATTGGTGATTAATTTCATAAGGCAGCACCACCATTTGTGCTTATTTCAAATGCAATAGTACAAAGAACTTCAACATTTAATATAAGAAAAGGTTTATATTCTCTGCTTAAAATATCGACGAGAATCCAGGGCCCAAATTTTGAGACACTGGCATAAACCTCGGAATGTCTATAATTAAAGTCTACAATACTTCCATATGTTCTTTCAGCTATTTTTTCCAAAAGTTTATTTACAAGAAACCAGTAAATAATATTTTAAAAATGAAACTCTACTGGGAGACTCGTAAAGTATTACAGGATAAAAGTAACACTTAACATTTCTTAGTATTACATTTGTCCTACCTCAAACTCTGGCCGAAAGAGTCACCATGAGTCAGAGAAGACACCATAGCAATGAATTGTTTTCTTTGTTTTTATACCTTAGATTTATGCAAAAGAAATAGCATTAATATTGCTAGCAGTGAAATATGGAAGACAGCAAGATGAAAAAATAAATAAGTCCAGATCAAGAGAACCCAAACTGTACCAAAACCATTGCTATCAAGTCAATTCCTACTCTGAGTGACACCGCATGGAGCTTCTGGGCCTGCCCGCCTCTGTGGGAGCACAGACTCATCATGTGTCTCCTGTGGAGCAGCTGGTCGGTTTGAACTGCCTACCTTGTGGTTTGGAGCTTTATGCCTTACCCCCAGTGTCACCAAGGTACCCGGCAAAGGAAACTAAGTACAAAATTACAACGAGTAGGCAAAGCTTTTCTTATCACAGCCCAGAACACAGGGCATCAAAGGGGGAGCTAAAATCAATCCATGGAATTGTCGGTCAAAGGTCCAGGGATCTCTCACGGTGTAGTGATTATGCACTGGGCTGTAACAAGCAGGTCAGCAGCTCGAAACAACCAGCAGCTCCCCTGGAAAAAGATGAGGCATTCTACTCCCATATATATTTGCAGTCTCTGAAGCCCACAGGGGCAGTTCTAACCTGCCCTACAGAGTCACCGTGAGTCGGGGTTGACCTGATTGTAGGGAGAAGTCCAAAGAAACCGTCCCGAATTCCTTCTTGTCTTGATGAAGCCAAATTGGGCCAGCAGTTTGCTCTCATTTGTGTGAGGTATCCTTCTTACCAACTATTTCTCCTCAACAACATGTATTGTGCACCAATGGGTCTTCCATGTTGTAGACACACACCCCGGCGCCTTTTCCTGCTGTATTTCTGATCCTCTTTGGCAATTTGTATTGTTACAAAGAGACAACATGAAAAAAGCAAAGGAAACATCTAAGTCCATTGGAAAATAACTAATGTATCTTCTATGGCTTATGCCAATGTTCAAGTCCTGACGTAGTGGAAAGAGAATTTGAGGAAGGGTCTTTAGACTGACTTGAATCCGAGGCCGTACAGTTTAGTGTGTCTTTTAAATCACTGAGTCAGTTTGCTCAGTGAATAAGAGACAATGGTAACTCAAATATTAACAACTCTAGTATGCTATAGAGATATAAACATGGTTTTGACACATTAAACAGGAACCTTAAAAGATTGCTTTCCAAAAATTCCCTCCTGATTTCAGAGACGGAAATATTGTCAAGTACAAAGAAATAGAACCAGAATGCGTTGCTGGGCAGATTCTTTCTTCCTTCCTTATTTTTCACTCCCAATTCAAAATACACACTATTGTTCTCATATACTGTAAGATACCAATGAATTATGCATCCATGACTTGCTTTCCACAAAATTACAATTGACTGGAAATGTTTATGGTATATATATTATCTCCTAAGGACAGCTAATGCATAAAGGACATTTTCATAATGTTTTGAAATATAAGGTCAAGATTGCACATACAATTAATAACCTATAATGGAATCCTCAAGTGGAAAGCATTCTGTGTGGTATGTAGGAATTATGAAAATATATACATCAATGTTACGTGGTGAAGAAATAATATGCATTGGAATTTAATTTCTTTTAACCTTGTAGTTTTCATGCAATCTCCAGAAGGATTTTCTTTGGTGTGTAAACACCTGTAGTTTTTTGTTTTGTTTTGTTTTGACCTAGAACACCTCTTCCAGACCTCTCCCTAACTACTTTCCTATGTCATGATTTTACTGCCACCTTTCTTGAGGACAGTGCTTTGCTCTCACTGGCTCTGCCTTTTCATCTTCGATTCATTTCTCAGCCCATTGTGCTTTGTCTTCAGCTCCCAGGACTCCATTCAAATGTCCCGTTACAAGATATTCTATACCGAATAAACCCTTGACCTGATCAAGAACAGTTATTGTAAACTCCTCCTCTCTTTTCTTTTCTAATTTTTAATAGACAGAAATTGTGAGAGACGTTGAGGGAATTGTAAAACAGAAATTTGGAGATAATGTAAAAATGAATCACTTTCTCTGGTAGTTAGTCCCAAGATCTTCTTGTGATTTGCTTGCCCCTGTTTTGAAACACAAGTGTTATGACAGTAACTATCTATCGATGTACATGTTTATGAAACCCAATCCAAATTTCCTGCCCTTGAGTTTACTTTCACTTGGTTCACCCCACAGAGTCTGAGGCTTTAAGGGATCTGAGAGCCGAATGCTCCTTTTGCAGATGGACTCATCTTTCTTCCCTAGGGCGGCTGCTGTTTTTGAATCTGATAGCGACAGTGAACAGCCTGACGTCGAAGCTACAGCCCCAAGTGTCTACACTGAAGCATGCTGCTAACACGGGAACTGTGACCGCATCATGGGTAATCCATAAGCGAAAAGACCTACAAGACCAGAGGTCACACCAATGGGGAGACGGCTCTCGTCTGCCAGAAGAGTACCCCAAATTTTCAAACTTCCTCAATACCTGTGCATCTCAAACAACTGAAGTGTTCTGTGTCTGGGAAAAGCGAAGTTACAAGCTGCAGCTTTTCTCTTCTCAGGCCAGGGACAGAGACTCTCTGGCATCATTCATAATTACCTCTGGCAGGAGTAAGAAATACACGATCGCTCAAGAAGGCAGCAGATGGAAGTCCGTTCCACTTCTGTGAACTGGAACACTTAGATGATCACATTTAAGAGTCAGGCCTTTCTTTCATGGGATTTTTAAAATTCCTTGGATTTGGTGAGCCTATGAACCTTAACTAAGTTCTGAAGATCCAGATGGATGAAGAAATACCCCTCCCACCGCCTCACTGAAAAGGGGCGCTCTGTGCAGTGCTAGTACTCCTGCCCAAACACATCCATTTGCTAATAGTTCACTGAGAATCACATGCATCCTCTCTCCAATCTTAGCAATGCTTGCTCATTTTTATGTAATACACTTTTCTAACATTTCCCCTCTTGTAAAAAGTAAATTGAAACACACACACACACACACACACACTTTCTGCCTAAATGAAACAAATTCTAATTGAAAATGGCTATGCCAGCATAAGCTGGACTTGGGAGAAATGTGTGATTAAGGCAACAGGGATGATTTCATGAGAGTGTTATGGTGCAGACAATGGGGTGGGGAAGAGGAGACAGCTTTGACAAATATTCATGAGGCAGGCACTCTCCTGGTAGATGGTCAATTGCTTTAGGGATGAAACATGAATTAGGTAAAATTCAGATTTAGCATATTATGTGAACAACCAGGCCATTCACTGACAAGAGAAATTAGAAGACTGTGAACATCTGTTAGGGGCAATGAGTTCATGTGGGGAATGTCAAATATTATTTCTGGGTTACCCATTTAGAGACATCCAGAGGTTTACTCCAACTCAAAGGATAGCTGTACTGTTGAGGAAAGTCATATGAGACAGACTCTCTCTAGCTTTCCTCTCTGTCACCTTGAACTACTCTCCCTCTGCCTTTCACACCCTGCATGGATACTCACATCTATTTGGTGTCATGTGCAAATATAAAGAGATGGCTGTAGATACTCAAGAACAATACATAGAACGAGGGGCCAAGAATGGTGAGTGCTGATATGAAGCAATAACTAAAGTGGAAAGGTAGAAAGACAGTGCTTTCTATGTCCATAAACAATTACAGACACAGAAACCCACTGGGGCAGCTCGGCCCTGTCCACTAGGGTCCCTATGAGTTGGCATTGACTCAATGGCAGTGAGAGAGTGGAAAGGATCCCTGATGGCCTGGTGGGCTTGAGCCACAAGGTCAGCAGTTTGAGCCAATGAGCCACTCTAGAAGGATGAACACACCTGCTCCCATAAAGACTTTACAGCATTGGACATGCACAAGGGCGATCCTACTCTGTCCTGTATGGGCACGAGCAGGTACAAACAAGTAGATGTCAGTGAGGCTGGGGTTCTTTTTTGGGGAGAGTATGCAATTACTAAAACACTATTTGAAGTGCGTAGAGGGAAAACAATCAAATGAAGAGTTGAAAAATAGACATTTTGAGAAGGATCTAATGGCAAACAATAGAGGGTAAATCAACTTCAGTTGCTAAAGACAGGCCACTCATTGGGGAGAAGGAATTACTAACCATAGTTTGATAACTAAGAAGGAGAGTGAAATCACATAGCTGAGAGACGCAGCTGTAACCAGAAGGAAAGCCAAAAGGGAATCACTCTAAAGGAGCAGGCGATTAATAAATAATTGCTTCTTTATATTGTTAT
Source organism: Tenrec ecaudatus (assembly GCF_050624435.1). Lineage (NCBI taxonomy): Eukaryota > Metazoa > Chordata > Mammalia > Afrosoricida > Tenrecidae > Tenrec > Tenrec ecaudatus. The sequence goes on from NC_134539.1 coordinate 27,719,978, forward strand.
TTTAAAGATAAAAGAGAGTATAACAGCTTCATGTACTCTAGGGCAAAGTCTAGCTGAGAAGAAGAAATCTAATATAGAGGATAAATGAGAGACCTGATCACAGGTGAAAAAGAAGGCCGAGGGAAAGGGTAATCAGAGCCCAGCTCAGGTGATGCTCTACATGCCTGCTGCTTTTGGGTTGATGGGGACTCTTGGAGAATCCCTGTATGTCAGTGTAGAGATGTATTCCACTGGGCTTGTAATGCCTGAATTGGGGAAATAGACCACATTGAGCCTGTCTTTGCAGGCACCACTGATCCACTCACACTTCTCAAAGTCCCAACATTTCGGTCACTAGTAGGACTTTTCACATATTCCAGAAAGCCCACCACTGGTGAACTCAAAACAAAATAAACCCATAGTCCTCACCACCACCGAGTTGATTCTGACTCACGGCGTCCCTAGAGGACGGGGTAGGGCTGCCTGTGGGTTTTGGAAATGCTAACTCTCTACAGAAATAAAAAGGCTCATCTTTCTCCTATGGAGTGCCTGGTGGTTTCAACCTGCTGACCTGCAGTTAACAGCCTCACATGTCGCCCACTGTCCTATCAGGGCTGTCTACCTGACTGCTGAATGAGGCTATCCCTTAACTCAGAGAGCTGATCCCTAGCCTCCAAACCACATCTGTTAGGCATGGACAAGCTGGAAAAAAAAACAGTTGTAGAATAGGATCTAAGAGATAAAATTCATTTTCACAGGGAAAAAAAACCCACTTAAATCTCACACTAGATCCCATCTTCACAATAAAATATCGATTTTCACCTGCCCCAAAACCCAACACCAATCTGAATCTGGAGCAGAGTGTCAAAAGCACTTTCTCACACTTTATCCCATTCCCATTCCCCATTGGTATCACTCCCACCCATTACTCTCCTACAGGCCTTATTTACAAGCATCCATTTATGTATCAATTAAATTATTAGAATATACCTGACATGGGGTTGGTTCTAGAAGAAGACAAGCTCCCCACCCTGGGCTGTCTAATTCTTGCTCAGTAGGGAATTAAAGATGAAGAGATCGCTTTCCTCTGAGCCAGTTTTCAGGGGCAGCAGTCTGAGTCCCTGAGAAAAAGGCTTGGGCAAACTCAATTATCATCATTCACCTTTTTAAACTCAATAAAAGAGTCATTGTTATTTTTTATCAACCTCATTTTCTTTTTAAATCAGAGATTAAGGTATTCTTTGTAATTTATACAAATTGTAAGTAAGAGACCCAGGTTACAATTGGACAGGAAGTCCCATTTAGCATAACATTAAATAATATTCCTCATTCATAGTGGCTAATTTTATATCTGAACAACTGTAATATCCATCATTACAAGGGGTCTTTGCCTCTATTAATTTTATTCTAAAAAAATCCTCTAAGAATATTTTCCCCTAGTAGCATAGGAGTCGCTTGGCAACTGTTAAGAACAAATGCAAAGGGGAAAAAAGGTAATTTAATAAAGAACTTAGACACAATTAAAACCTTGTAAAAATGAACTACATATCTGCTTTGCTCAGAAAAAAACAAATACTATCCCTTGAGCTGGTTTTAAATACAAAAAAACTAATCGTTTATTGTAAAAATCAGCTATAATATAATTAAGATTGGAGAGCAAGACATGGGGCTGATGAATAGTAACCAATGAAGCATTTAAGAATGTTCTCTTTTTTACTATACCACACTGCGGTTTGTTCAGCTATTAGATCCCAGGGCTTATTAATTCACTGTACTCACAGGCAGCAGTCTTTAAGGATGTGTTGTGGATGTGAGGAGGCAAATGAGAAAATCATGCCACATCCAGGGAGGCAACATGGGAATTTTACAGGTCTGGGAATTGTACAAGTTCACAAGTTTTAGTGAAGCATTAAAGAACCCATAAGTATAAAAGAGATAGAAATTATCAACAAGAGGAGCCTCTAAGAAAAATGGGGAAACTTCAATGCAGAGTTCAGTAATTTCTGATAAATGTAAGGATTCGTCCTAAGACATAAAAGTTAGACCTACCCACAATTTTTTAGTAGAAAGAATATTTTGACTGTGGGTTAGAGAAAACTATCTTAACGAACTTTAACAAAAATAAGAATATATTAATTACTGGCTGAATACTGGGCTCTGCCATACAGTGTCACAGGAATAGAAGTTTCACTTTTTAAAGCCTGTGACAGACACTTTAATATCTCTGAGAGCTTTTCTTTCTGTTTCCCTTCTCAGTTTTTTTCTATGTCTGGTTACTGTAATCTCTCAGTTCAGATTTCCCCATGTCAGAGGAAGAGGACTACTAAATCAGCCCAATGTCCCTTAAACTTTTTCAGCACAGAAAGAAAGTGTTCCATTTCTACACTTAAACTCATTTGAAAAACCCCAAGCAGAAGGCCGTGGCTTGCTCTGGCGTGGGTCAGAAGCCCCTTGCAGACTCTTCAACTGCAGTCCGGAAGATTAGCCGTCTGGATGGGAACTCCAAAGCTTCCCAAAGGAAGAACAGTTTTTAAAAGGAGGGGTGTACATATGGGAAAAGCTGGGAAGACCCCAGACCAGAATGAGTGAGTATGGGAATCAGTATGTCTGTTCTTCTCCTTTCTATTTCTTGGAGGCACATTTTACATAACAAGTAGAAAATGCCTCTCAATGACTTCAATGTGATGTTCAAACAATGTCTTTAGCATGCTTCCCTAGTCCAGTCCTGGTTCTCTTAGAAACCATGGCAAAGGTAATAGAGTGGAGAGAGGGAGAGGAGCCGGAGATGAATTGGCACCATTGAAGAAGGACTTCCTAGGAGGTAATCGAGGTAATCCTCAGATGTTCCAAATGCAGGGCCTCCAACAGGCAGAAGTGAAGACTCACACAGCTCCCTACACTGGGATTGAACCCTGGTAGGTGTGAGTTCAAAATGCTCATCATGCCAGAGAAACCCCTGCAGTTCATCGGTTCACCTGTTAGGTGGCTGGCCTGACAGCCCAGGTGATTTGCTGTGGATCCGATATTTTAAAAGTGCAAATCCTGCACGGTGGTGGACAGTTCTTTAAAATCCTTTCTTTGGAGGAGAGGGAGTTCAGTTCACGCACTATATTAACTTCCTTTCTAGAGGCATCAGCTCATTCTTGTATCAGTTTACAGCAAGTTAGGTGCTCCTCCTGGGAATGTGAGCTTGTCAGTTCTCAGACGCAACCCTTAGAGACGTACTTCCGGATTTGCACTTTGAGTGGCAACGTGGAAAGCCTGCAGCTACTGCATCATTCACAGGGTGTGAACTATTCACAAACGAATGAATGGTAGAGCTGAAAAAGCACTCTTGTTAATTCCAAAGTAATTTTATTTTTGCCCCCCCACCCCCACCAAATTAGCCATTTTAATTTTCAGCCATTCAAAAGGAGAGCATTAGGCAGCTTCGGTTTCAAAAACTGGTCCATTTTGCTACCTGGTAAGAGGTTTGAATATTGACTCCTCTCCAAACCGTGGACACTCTCGTGGACAGTATTCTTCAGCAAGACCTAGTGCAGGTCTTCAGTAACCTGACCTCAGTCTCATCTATCAGTGACGTCCTTCCGTACTCAGGCAGGGACCACACCACACTCGCTGTCCCTGTTAGAGGAAGCGCTTTCTTTTCCAGACTCTTTGCTCCTGCTCCCGTTGATCCTCTGCCCAGAGCATCCTTTCAACCCATTCTTTCTGGTTCTGGAAGCAGCTTAATTCCTGCCCTTCCCTAATCCCCACCCATCACAACTCTGGGTGGCTAGCAATTATGTTTCCACTTCTATCCATGCACAGCATTTATAAAGCATCTTATTGCATAACCCTTGAAGAAGCACATTTGTATGTTCGATCATTATAGCATGTTCCCAATGCTAAATGGGGCTCCATTTATTTATTCGGATATTTTCTCTCGTTCAGTTGACGCGGCGTCCTTGGGATCGTGTCTGCTTCTTCCTCTCCTAGTGTTTCTCCCACAGAGCAATGCCCACCCCTCACAATGCCATCATGAGAGTTCGGTCTCCTCAAGCAAAGGGCCGTCCTTTGCCTCTATCTTCTTGTGACACAGACCCAGGACACAGTAAGTCATCTGAAATGATTTGCTGAATGAAATAAACAAGTTTGAATTTTGAATTACATCACCAGTCCATGAAATCATCAAACATACTCAATCCTAAAGACCATTTTCCCCAGCTGATTTTCTCTTGCCAACTGAATAAAGGGGCTCATTTTGATGCTGTCAACTCTGGCCTGGGCCTGGAAAAAAACGGTGTTTTGTCTAGGGACTGCCACTGGTGTGGAGATTAATCAATACAAATTACTAATTAATGAGGTACACACGGTGGCAGAATAAACTGGTATGAAATTTTGGGATGAATCCTTAGGTGTAAAATCTACTTAAAATTAGTATTCCAAAAACAAGTTAACTTGTCTCTAAAACCAAGGTTCCTTTACCGCATCAAAGGCTATCAAGATGATTATGAGTTTCTGCAAAGATTGAAAGTGTGTTACTGGTCAGGAGATACTGTATTTACAGCCTGATGCCAGCTTTCACGTGGACTTGGCCCTTTTACTTCTCAGCTTTCTCTTCTGCACAATGGACATGCTGAGCGCCCACATCAAAATGTTAATGAGATGAAATGATAAAAGGTATGAATGCTTCATTTGGAGCTTGACTCATAATCTCTGCTTAATAAAAGGCAGAAAGCTTTTTTTCCCCTCACAAGTTAGCTAGCATTGGCTCAGAGAACTCTGTGATATGGCGGTGTTCTCTTGCTGTCTTCTCCCCTGCGGTGGATAGGTAGTAGCCCCTGTGCCAGACAGTAGCTACAGGAGTCAATTGTGCAGTTGAGTGAGATAGGTGGGTGCCACATGGGAGAGAGGTACTCAATTTCCCTTTCATTTTACTTTAACTCCCATAGCCACACGTGGCTCGCAGTACTTTTATGTCATATCACTGCAGGGACTATAAACATGTCTGTTTTCAATGACACCACAAGATCTTAGAAGCATACCTCCATAGCATAGCAGTTCAGATACGTTTGAGGAGTTCATGGTTTGAGGAGAGTTTAAACAGTGGGGAGACTTAGAAGGCGAGAGAATAAAGAGAAACAAAGGAAACAGAGCTGACATATTCCATGGGGCCCTGGGCTAAGATAGTCCTGATTATTTCTGTTCAGAAGGAAACCCCAACATAATATAAAACACACACACAAAACTACTGGGATGAAAATTGTCTGACAAACAGCTCTCTCGAATGCAGTCTCTGTTCCAATACGGTGATGCAAACACATATGATCAAGAGGCCATTTCAGACAGAGAGAAGCCAGCAAGGCTGGTTAGGGGAAATGCCCTGTCCTGCTACTGACCATGGAGACAGTGACCAATTCCAGAGCTACTTTAGGGGTCTGAAGTTGCCATTATACATCTCAATGATACAGAGCCCACACGACCTAGCTGGTGTCCTTCTGTTCTTAACAGAAAAGAAGGGCAAACATCTGCTGCCATTATTTTGAGTTCATCCTTAATCATGGCCCTAATCTACAGACAATGATGACATAGTTCTACTAGATATCCGCTCTCACGAAGAGATCCTGAAGGTAGAGGTGTTAACGCAGAGTGTGGAGCAAAAATCTTGATGGTACCTGGTAGTAGAAAGAATAGGCCTGGATTCAAAAAGGGATGTATTTGAAAAAAGTCAGCCATCTATGAGAGAACATGAAATGGTTTCTATTTTGATAATTGGTTTCCATTTCAAATATGTTCAAGTTTTTGCTTTGTGGTGAGAGGTTTTAATTCTGACTGCTCTCCAAGCGAAGGGGATGTTCATGGTCCTTTGGTGAGCCATGAGTTTTGTAGCCCGACCAAGTGAAGATACTCAATAACCTGACCTTAGTCTGAACGATCAGTCATTTCTTTACTTAGCCAAGCTGTGAGCCCAGCAGGTTAATCTAAATGAGGGCTGAATTATATCCATGTGGAAGAAGCACGCCAGTCTGGTTCAAGGACTGCAGATAGTCAAATCCAGAGAAGGAAACAGGATCAGAATTTAAATTCTCCACACCCGGCTTGTAGAAAGCTACCGATGACACTGCAAGCCCAAAGTACCTTTGCAGGAGCCTTGCTCCCATTGATTACGTCTCTGATGGATTCCCCCTGGTCACCGTGCAGGGATGAGAACAGCAGAGCGATCAGACAGACAGCAGTGTACAGATACACATAGTTATGTTACCATATCGCATCTTACCATGTGATCACCCTTTTGACCAACAGAAAATCTGTTCTAGTTTTGCAATATTTTCTGCTTTCTTTTCTACGGAGTGTTTTCTGTTTTATTTCGTCATTGCTGTTGTCTTGTTAGTGTCTTGTTTTCATTTTGTATGATTTTTCTGCACACAAAATCCAGAATATAAAATCTAGATAGACCATAATAACAAATAACTACCTAGAGGGATGACAGGGGAGCTTGAAAAGTGGGGAGCTGACAATAATGAACATGAGAAAGGAGGAAATGTTCTGAAATTGGTTGCGGTTATGACTACACAATGCTTCTCAATAGGACGGAGCTAAGAAATCATAAGATATGTGAATTAGGTCAATAAAGCTATTTTTAAAACCTTTTGCTATTGCTTGGATTCCAAAGCACCGCAACCGTGTGTTACACAGCAGACCGGCTTTGGATTCCCTTGGCTGGGACATTTCAGGGAGCTACCCAGGCCTCTCTTCCGTGGCATTGCTGGAGGGGCTTGATTTGTCCACCAATAAGTCAGACCCTACCAAAGCACATCAAAAGAAAGCGGAAGAAACACGTGTATCATTCTCCTAACCAAACCTACTCCTACTGCAAAGCAGAACCTCCCCCCTTCCGTAGAAAAAGCTAAGTCCTCCTTTCAGTACTGATGGCAGAGCGAGTCACCAAGGGAGCTGTCATTCTGGCCCAGTGGTTAAAGCATTTCACTGCCACCTGGAAGATCAGCAGTTTGAATTTCTCAGGCTCTCGGCAGGAGGAATACGTGACAAGCTGCTCCCAGAAATAGGTCACGTCTGAAAACTGCAGAGGGCGGTTCTACTCCATCCTGCAGGGTGACTAGAAATTCAAATCCACTCGGCTGCAGTCAGTTTGACTTTGGAGGGGCGTGAAAGGATGTTGGACGTCAGACGACAAGAAATGGAACAGTCCAAAGTATGGACTATTGCGCCAAAACATATATTGTTTGGATTTTCTAGGATTTGGGAAGGAGAAAAATGGCTTAGGGAGGAGACTACAGAAAGTTCTGTAGGCCATGCTGAGAAAGGCAATTCAGGGACCTTCGGAGGATTTTGAGAAGAAAAGAGAAGACGATGAAAATGACATTAGAAAACTTAGGCGACTAAAGATCACACTTGAAGTTTCTAGCACGGCTGTTATAGAAGCATCGATCAGCAGAGCATCTTAGAGAAAAGACGTGTCATCCCAACCGCATATGCTGCCAGATGTCAAGTACCAAGCTAGGTCACAAGGTTAAGGAGGAGGTGTCAGCTCCACCTGGAATGATTTCCATTATATGGATCCTCGGCATTGCTTATTTAAAACTTGAGGGGAGGCCACTTTAAAAATAATTTGGGGGGGGTGGGAACTTGGCAAATATAATGGACAAATATAAACAGGAGGATATAATTGATCTCTCATTCCAGATTCAGTTGAAAATTGCAATCCTGGGGCCATTGTTAAGGCACAGAGTGGGTACAGAAAGTTGGAAGTTTACCCAGTTTCTACTCTCTGAGAAACAGTGGGGGTCTTGGCTAATAGAACTGTGAATATTCAGCAAAGGCCAAAAATCATCTTACCACCAAAATAGCAGCCACCACAGATCTGGCAGCACCACAGGCTTGTCAAGAAGGACACCCCATACCCATACACATGCTTGGTGAGAGGTTGGGGGTCCCCAGGCTCAGAAAGGGACCTTCAGGCTTGCATTTTGATGGCTCTGCCACAGGACGGATTAACATGCACAGGGTCCTTTGCTGCTGTTTTCTTAATGTGCCCAGAATCCCTACAGAAACTGTTAGTATCTAACTTAAATAGGAACAGGAAATGATTTACCTCCCTTGTTGGGAATAGTAATTATATCCCCAAACCAGAATGCTGATTTACACAAGAGAGGGAGAGCCCTGGGGTTCAGAGCAAGCATCACATGGGGTGCACTGACTAGAGAGGTGCACCGTGGAGAAGTCTACAATCATACTCAATTATGGATAGACCCAGAGAAAACACATGCTTCCATGAGAGTCAGTTCCTATTGTGTATCTTCCTTTCCAGGGACTTCTCGCCCGTAAGGTGAAAGGGAGAAAAGGTGGTGCAGAAGGTGAGTTGAAGGTTTATAAAAATAAATAAGCAGGGAGTGGCAATCAAATTGGATGATAGGCTCATTCCAACCACAGCAAGTGATGGAGAAGGCCCTGTGAGCTTCAGCAGTACAGGGAAGGCTCTCTGCAAAAGGCAGCCATTGATAATAGCACCTCTAGAGGCCAAATGTTTGCAGCTGTAGCTGCTGCCACCCAACTCAAACCCACTGCCAATGAGGCATTTCCAACAGAATCAGATTTCCCCTCTGGATTTCTGAGACATTAATTATTTATTTGAGCAGACAGTCACAGCTTTCTCTTGCAGAGAGGTACATGGGTTTGATTCACTGACCTTGCCAGTAGCAGCTCAATACACAACACACTACACCACCAGGACAGAGGCAAACTTCAATGTTGCTATTAAAGAAGGGCACTATAAAAGCATGCTTGGGAGAGCCTGAGATGTATCCTCTGTTGTTTGTGAACTTGGGCCTGGGGTCAGCTTCTCAACTGTAAGCTACAGGTATTTGTGATACACTTATTTGGGCAGCTTCCACCACCAAGTAGAGAGAGCACATTCATGAGGTTTGGTTGCTTAGGGAGCAAAGGATGAGAGGCCATTCCCACTAGTGTGCCATGATGCTTACAAGTGACTCCTGAAGGCACTCAGTGGTCCTTCTGGTTCGACCTGAAGAACCATTGGAGGGAAAGGAAGAAGTCTTCATTTTGAATTCAAGGTATCATCCCTTAGCACAAACTTTCAGATGGCTAGAGGCAAAAACTGTACTCAGTGAGAAGGTTCTCAGTCACAGAAGGCTCTGGATGAACCTGGACACGGTCCTACAAAATCAAATCTATCATAAAGGAAGAACACAGCAGCAGGCAGTACTAGCCTAGTCAAAGGATGCTTCGGGTCTCCACAGTACTCCCAGGGAAGCAGACTTCCTATACTTCGCTGAGCCTTCTGTCCTCAGACTACGAAGAAACCAGACTCAGAAAAGAGGAAGAAATAAGAACCTCAGAACTAAAGCGTAGCCTCTCAAACACACTCCTCAATCTCCTTCCCATTCATCACTCCAAGGGGATGAATGGAAAAGCACAAGGGCAGGCCGTGCCATTGTCCCACTCCATGTCCTCATACTGTGAGGAAAAAGATGGAGAACAAGATGGAAGTAACTAGATTTACATTTTTACCAACTTAACATTATATTTTCCAAAGACAGAAGTAGGGGCTGGGGGCGAAGCCAGAGATGTCTTTGGTCTCGGAAAACCCAAACCATTGCCATTGAGTGGATTCCTATTCAGAGCACCCCTGCCTAGCATGTCTGCAGCTGTACATCTTTCTGGAAGCAAATTGCTTCCTCTCCCTCTCAAGGAGTGGCTGGTGGAGCTGACCAACCAAGCTTCCCATTAGCATTCCAATGCTTCCCCAAGAAAGCCATCCAAAATCCACATGTATAAGAAAAGGAGGTGGATAGAAAGTAATAATTAGTTGGTACAAAGTAATAATGGGGAAAAAGTAAATCTTTCATATCAATCTAATAACCACAATTTTGGATGAATCAGAAAACACATTGCAAATTAATGTATTTCCAGTGGCAAATAACACAATGGAACCTGTGATTTGGATATCTTAGTTTTAAGAATGTTGGAAGCTTTACACTTTTGACAATGTAGAGCCTTACTATTTTTATTACTATTGGTGAGAAATGCTTGGGGTTTCTTTCTTTGACAGGCTTCTTCTGGCAGAGAATCTGCTTTTGCAAGTCTCCTCCTCTACTCTCACTTGATGGGAAAGAACATGGAGACAGAGGAAAGTAAGTTACCCAGAGTGGAGCAATTAGACGGAGATTTAAAATTTGTTCCACCTAACTATAACCAGCCTTCGCCCCTCTCTCTCTTTCTGATTCATCACATTGCCCAAGGCTTCCTTAGCTCAGGAATAACAGAGACTTCCAGTGCAGAAAGACCTCTCAGTGTGCCAACGTCGTCAAGATGGAGCAGTGTTATGGTAGCAGTACTATGCAGTATGGGGGGGGGGGGGGGCGAGGGCGATCATTGCAATTCATAGCAATCCCAGAGGACAGAATAGAATTGCCTGGTAGTATTGCCAAAGCTGAAGGAGCCCTGGTGGTGCTGGCAAGTAAGCACTGTATTGCCAACAGCAAGGTCTGAGGGTCACATCTACCAGTTGATCCATGGGAGAAACTGAAGGGATCTGTTCCAGACTATGTGCAGTCTTGGAAACCCTCAATAGGAAACCGCGCTCTCTGTTGCTGTGAGTCTGAATGGACTCAATGGAAGGGGGCTTAGGCTTGATGGAAGAGGACTGCCACATCGTCCTGCCCAAGAAGAGCTACTGGATTGCAGCCACCAAATTTTCAGTTAGCACACTAGTGTAAGGAACACAGTGTCCACTTTAATCACTTAACATGGTCACAAAAAAAAATCAGCTTGGCAAGAGTGTGGGAAATTTATCAATACCTAAATAGGCAAAAGCAAGAGTCTTGCAGTGGTCAATAAAGGAAACTGTGCCAGATTGCATCTTCTCAAACACAGAAACAAGATCATGTTAAGATAACTGTATCTCTCAAACCTCTTCTGGAACCTCACTACTCCTTTGCCCAGAAGGGCAGGCTATGTCCCCCTCCTTGTGAACTTGAGTGAACCTTTGTAACTGCTTGGAACAAGAGCTTGTAACAAAGATGACTTTGGTAGTAGCTGTCCAAAATTCCATGCACGCTTGATACGGTAGCTTTTGGAAATCAATCACTAAACAAAGAAGCAAGCCAGCCTTGGAGAGGGTGCATAAAGAAAACTGTGTTAGCCCCTAAACCGACGCCACCTTGGCAGCCGTATGAATGATCCATTTAAACCTGGATCCTGAGTGGTAACAACAACTTCACTACTTGAAAACATTTATTTTGGAAATATATACATATATATATGATATTCCATATATATATGGTGTATTTTAGATTTAAGTAATATCGATTTGGATTGACTTGCATGTATAAACTTTAATTGCTATTATAAAATTAAAACCCTGTAAGATTCAATCCATGCCATTAAAAACTATGAGAACATGTGGAGTGAGATTTGCAAGTCCTGGAGCAAAGCCTCCCCAGATTGTAGATTTATGGGGCGCTTTAGCAGACGTCACTTTTTAAAGCAAAAGAACGTAGTGGTGACATTTTACAGTAATAGATAGCTAATATAGAGAAAATGTCACAGAAACGGAACACGGAATCTAGATTCTAGCCTCTCAGAATAGAGGGGAGACTTGACAAGAAGACTCCAGCTTAGAGTGACTTGGTTATGAACGAGAATTTCGGAGTGAGCAACAGGATAGAACATCTGTTTCTAAGCTGTGGGACAAAAGTGGGAACTTAATCCCAGGAATCAAGGTATAAAAGCCAATTAATAGCCACATAATTAGGGCAAGTTCAACAAGACTGACCTGATGTGCAGAGTTAATTGGCCTCCGTTTTGGAAGGCCTCTCCCGAGGGACTATACACTAAGCATGGCATTTTATTGAGTTTTGTATCGTAGCAGATGTGTCACTTCAAGACTGTAGTGCTGGAATGGCAAATGAGTTTCAACTTTCAGACAACTATGATTTATTAGTAGTGCTTGCCTGGAGTCATATATTGAGAAAGACTGTGAGACAGCAGTCGGGCTCAGCAGGAAAGGCTGAGATGGCTGATGAATGTCTCCACCGGTGCAGAAAAAAGTGACACGGTTTGCGTACCCAGATCAGGACACACTTTCTAATCCCATGCTACCTTCAGGCCTCCAAACCGATTCATTCCAGTTTGACCCAATGACCCCTATTGCAGTTTGAGTGGAAATGAGAGTTTGCATTTCTACTCCAGATATATTGAATCAGATTCTACATTTTAACAAGATACCCAGATGATTTTTATAGATCCCCTAGTGATTCTTCTGTGTGTGTGTGTAGAAGAAACAAATGGGACTCATAAGTATGAAGATTTTAATTCAGTATATCTGGGGTATAATTGTAAATGTAAAAATATAAAAATATTGTTAAAAAACCTCCCAGGGGATTGAATCAGGATGAGGTCGTTCACGGCCCTAGCTCCATTGACTCGTTCCATTACAAAAGTGGTCGTATCACAAGACCTAGCATAAGAGCAACTGCAAAACATCAGTACAGCTCTGTACAGCATTCTGAGTTTACCACAAACTGTGAGAAAGGTCTAGAATTAAAGAATTAATGTCAAACTGATAGTCTGAATCGACTTGCACATATGACCATTAAGAAAGCAACTAATCACTCTTGTTTTTCTACAGCATGAGAAAATAAAATCGTCTTAATAGGCTTGGTCTGAGGGAAATGAAGGGACATATGAGAATATGCTTTGTTGACCATAAAAGCTATCTGCATATTCACAATTACTAAGGCTTACTTAGAACTGACACATTGATTTTCCACTTTGATTCAAACATCTAAATCTAATTTTTCCTAAGCCCTTCTCCTTTTACCTAATCCATAAAAACTACTCTTATAATGTCTAACAAAGAGGTCTCTGTTTCTGATCTCATCAGTGAATCCTCAGTTCTATTCCTACTACCTAATACTTACTACACAATCTTCAGAATTGGTGGGTTTTCTTGCCTACATTGGAGAGAAGCTAAGCTATGAAGCAAAGTCAAGACAAATGGTAGGGAAGAACCGAGTACACAGACTTATCAGGAACCCCGGAAAACCTATTAACCATTCCTTACAAACAGGGACAGAGGGGAAAGGACTAAGGTTCCAGGTGGGCTGTGAAATCTAAGTGCCAGTAGATATCTGCAGTGTGGGTGTCTGGATCTGAAAGAGAGTCTGGTGAGGAATCGAAGTACACAAAAGTTTCTGCATGAGCCACACTGGAACCAATCACTCCATTAGTCTGAGTGTGTTTGTTTCCAATGAGGATGTTATTCTTTTGAAATATTCTATTTTCCCTCCCTAATTTGAAGCCCCCATCCCATACTAATAGTCTCATGCCATGAAATAGATGTGCTTGCCATTTCCAAAATATTTGGTTATTATTCTATCTATAAGAAACCCTGCTTCTGCACTGACTAAAAGTTTCAGATAATTAACTTTTGTTGAAAGATTTGAGCTCACGAGACAGTTATAAATGAATAGTCCTTTAATGAGAGTTTTATTATGTTCTATGGGGTCAAGGAGTCAGAATGACGCTAGGAGTCCGGTTCCATGGGTACAACTTACAGTATGTTCACTAGGCTAACCTCAGACTCATGTCCTCCAGCTCTTCTAGATCTTCCTATGGGAATGCTCTGCCTGTTCCAGGCCCAACTCATTCCATTTGAATGCAAATCTAAGGGAGGTTTCCTTTCTTTCTTATGTGTGTTAGTCTGGGTCGACTGGAGAAACAAATTCATAGAGACACTGATATGTGTATCAGAAAGCTTTATATAAAGAGTAATTGTACATAAAGAAAGCATCCCAGTCCAGATCAAGTCCTTAAGTCTGATATTAGCCCATATGTCCAATACCAATCTATAAAGTCCTATTCAGACTCATGAAACACATGCAAGACACCAATGCAGGAAGATCACAGGCCAGTGTGTGGGACGTCTTGTGGATCCAGTGGTGTTGTAAGCATCTCAGCACTGGCAGCGGTCTCCATGTGGTTCCTCCAGCTTACGGTACTAGCTTAACTCCATGTGTCTTGTCAGCTGTAATGTCTCCTAGGGAGTGAGCCCGTGTCCCACCTCCAACAAGCTATTTATCTCCTTAGAGCCTCCAAATGAGGTAATCAAGCTGTGATCTGATTGACAGGCATCCCTTCACTCATAAGTCTCAAAATGGCACAGATGATGTAGCTACTACATTACGAATTTGGCAATTAACCCACATCAAATTGCCAGGTGTCTGAGACCACTGGAGATGATTTCATTTTACTAGGTCATAGGCTCATTCACAAAGTGTACTGAAAATATATTTCACATTATTTTCCTGCATCTTATAGAAGCAATATGAGTCCCTTAGGTAACCCTGGTGGTGCTCTCTGGTAAGCACCGGACTGCTAATTACAAGGTAAATCAAACCCACCAATTGTTTCCAGGGAACAAGATGAGGTGATCTGTTCCCATAACATTTGTATTCTTAGAAATCCTGCATATTGCCACTCTGAGGAAAAAAAAACTACTCAGTTGCAGTAAAATTGGATCTTTAATGGTCTCTTCATATTATTAAATAAGTATATATTGATTGAGAACATAATTAGCTTATTAGATGCCCCCCAACCTTTTGTTGGGGTGTTGTAAATGGATTCCACCCATTTTAGAATGCAGCAATGAAAAGCCAGAAAAAATTAAACAGCACAACAATTTTCATCTTGCACACAAAATTACCCAGAGGCATTGTCTCTTTATGCACAAAGCAAGCAACAGATTTCAAAAGGTGTTTCTGTGTAGGGCTTCAAAAATATATTTTCATTACTTAGATGATTTCAAATTACAATTTTAAAAGCAGCAATTTTCCCATGCACAGAAAATTTCTATCACCTATTCCATCTCTTAGAAAATTTTAATTCTTTTTGGTGTATAATGCCAAGAATTTTTCAAAGAAATTGTGTCATTTTCTAACATTAACTGAAGAGGTATTGTTTCATCCAACCTGTGTGAAGGTTTTAGTTAATTAAGTTTTAAAAGTCAAATTAATAAAAGAGAACAGAAACCAGTTTTACCCAACTGTTTTATCTGAATAGATATATTTGGAACCTCTGAGTTCTTTAGTCAGTAAAACGGAATAAAAACAATGTAGTTTTCTGAAAAGAGCAAGAATGCTTTAGTGCTGTACATTCTGAAATATATTTGTTTGTCGATTTATGTAACAAGATCTGGAATCACACTTTATCTAGAATTGGGTAATCTAGTTCTCTAGTTTCTCCTTTTATTAATATCTCACTCTTCATGCTTTCTCCAATAAGTACCCCTTTTATGTAAACTTTCTATTTTGTTTCTTATTCAATTAATACTGAACATGAATTTGCTTCTCCTTTGATACATAGTAGACATGAAGGAGATACATAGTATGCAGGGTCTAATACAGCCTGGGTGGGCCAACCTTGAAGCAGTGCTGAGAATAAATGCGGACAGGTGTTCCTAATAGGAAAATAGGAGGAAAAAATTGAATAAATGTCATATGTTGAGAATACAAGCTGTGTCTTCTGAAACTAATCTATAAAAAGAAGGGAAATCTGGGAGGAACCATGGAAACTTAGTTTGAAGCTCGTATAAGTACAGTAAATGACTCTAAATAAGTAAAACTTGAATTAAGCCATTGATAGATGTTTAAGGCATGGCTGGCCCATATGTTATTAAGTTTCCTAGGATCCCTCTAGTTCAAGCCTCTCAATCTTATTTGAATCATGCTAAGGCACAGGACGATAGGCTTGGGTGGGGACATGGTCACTTTAACAGAAACGAACATTGGGCAAATAATAGTGACGGCTAAAAGATTTGGCAATCATTGAAACAAGCACTAAAGAAGAAGGCACTGACCAATCAGAAGAGATTGTGGTTGTAAACTAACAACATGGTCATATTAGTACAGATTAAACTCACTGTCATAAAGTCAATTCTGATTCAAAATGACCCAATAGGTCAGGGTGGAAGTGCTTCTGTGGGTTTCCAAGACTAACTCTTTATAGGAGCAGACAGCCTCATCTTTGTCTCACGGAGTGCTTAGTGGTTTCACACTGATGACCTTACAGTTAACAGCCCAATGCACAACCCACTATGCCACCAGGGATCTTTACTAGTATGTATTAGCATGGTCTATTGAGAGTGTTTCTCCTTGGGAGAGAGTAATGAGGCCTTCTACTCATGCAAACAGTCATGGTTTACATAACCCACAGAAGCAGTTCGACTTGGTCCCTACAGTGTTGCTGTGAGACAGAAATGACTCATGGCAGTGAATTTAGTTTGGCTTTGGTTAAAGGGTTGCTATGATTTAGAATCGACTCAATAGCAGTCTATGTATTCTTGTTCTTAATTGGTCATTTAATGATAATGTATTTTTGTCTTCTCCAGCACTAACTAAATTTCCATCATATTGGCAGTTACATGGAGATGTTTCGTGTAATGACCAAAGACTTTTGCAAATTAGAATATTGGACCTCTTTGTCTCTCAACTCAGTGATAAGAGGACATTCGGATGTATCCTTTTTCCCAGCCTCCGCCCATCTGCTCATTCATCCAGACTTTGCTCGGCGCCCGCTGTAAGCTGGAGCTGGGAACCTGCCAAACTCAGGGGAGCTGATGGCTGGAAGAGCGCAATGGGCCTAGCCCAAAATGTTGGTCTTGTTGATTAGGCTCCAGTACAAGGAAAAGCTGGCTCAAATTGTTGTTGGCTGTGTCGCTAATAGTTATGCTGGCCAGACAACCCATTCAGTGCTGCTAATAAACATTGGCCTCCATGCACAGGGACAAAAAGGAAATGCGGCCGGCCAAACGAGATTTAGGACATCATTCTGACAGCAAGACACTCAACTTGTGATACCTCAGCCAAAGTTGCCTTTTGTTTGGAGCCAGACCACTGCTTGTGACACAAATGCACCAAAGGGCACAATTCGACGGTGTGATATCCTAATGACAAATTCTTGGGCGTCAACTAAGAGGGCGATACAAATTGGATTGTTTCCATGGGCATTTCTTCCATTTTAAAGTGGTATGGATGGCGATGTTACTTGTTTGAGAAATTTTATTTAAAACAGTGTCTCAATGTCTGTCCAGGATTGAAATAAAAAGCAAACCATTGGTTTTGGGAAGAGTCAATTCCAATGATCTCATAATAACAATTGAACAAAGAGGCAAGAATTAAAGGAGGGAACTTATAGCAAGTTTGGAAAAGAACGGTGTCCTGTGAGGTATTTGAATAAATTCCACAGAACTTTAGAGTCAAACATGATCTAAAGGTGATCTCACGCCCAGCATCCTGGCTAAAGCACGAACCTTTCAAATGATCCACGATAGAAAGTTGCCTCCGTTTTTGTTTTTTTTTATTCTGAACTACAACTAGGGATAAGGTATTCATGAATTTTTTAGACATTTCTTTCTTAGTCTCTCTTTTAACCTAAACTTATTTGGCATCCTATCTTCAGTTTCTACTGCTATGCAGTAATTTATAGATACACATTCTCCCTCGTTGACAGGGTAAGGTTCCAGAAACCATGTTGTAAAGTGTAATCCCTGTTCTTCAAGTCAGGGGCCATGCTCTGTCCTTGTTCCCAGAGTTTCCTATCTTATCATTCACCTCCTATTGGGGGCCCTGTGCAGGACCTCCTTTCCTGACACCATGAGGAAGTAGTGGTCCTTGGTTGGTATCTACTCCCTGCAGACCTTGCCTGTCCTCACTCTGTCTTGCTCTGCAGTCTTGTGCTGCCCTCTCCCTTCTCCCCTCTTCCTGTCCCTCCCAAGCAACTTCTCTTGGGCCCCTGAGCCTTCATCTGACTTCCCACTACCTTCCTGTGAGCTCACATCAATATTCTCATCAACACCCTGTGCCCTTTGTGGCCAGGAGGCGGAGTCCCAGACAAATGCGAGAAGGTGTGTCACAGTCAGTGAGCACCACCCCTCTTAGGATCTAGTCATCTCCTTGCATCTATTATTCCACTCAGAGAGGCTCCCAATGGACCACTGAAGGTGCCACCCGAATACTTTATCAAAGTGATGTGATATGTCAGATAAGGAGATAGTTAATGAGGAATACGTTTATATATATGATCATTTTAAAGCTGCATAAGTGAAATTCATAGACATTAGTGGAAATGAATGCTATATTCTTATGCAGATATTCTAAACTCCACCATGCCAGGTTTCCTTATCATTTGTTAGGTGTGCCATTAGGTAGGCTGGTCAAGGACATTTTTTCTCATAAGAGTGTAGGCTAAAATATAGCAGATGATAAAAGACTACTAAAATTACTATTAAAATATTTCAAATCTTGTGATATATTCTCTTATGTTCCAGCAATAAGTAAAATGACCACATAATTAAGATAGGAGTCAATTTACAAAATCATCAAGTATACAAATAATATGCTTATAACAATTACATATATATGATATAGACACACAAATACATATAACAGGTATATGGGAAATAAAAAGTGCGTGGCTTTTATTAGTGTCAAAATCACAAGTATTGCTAATAGTACTGTGGTTTGTTGCCTACGTTTGTAATGGAAGTAAACACTGAATTCTGGTTCCTCTCTCATCAGTGGGATGCATTTTTTTTCTCATACAAATTCCATGAGACTCTCGGTTGATTAGACATGTATTACTAGGGAGGGTACTATGACTGAATGAGGTCATCCAATTCTGAGCAGAAAAGGAGGTAGTCAGACACAATGCAGAAACTTGGAGGAGGACAGGGGTGTTGTAGGCGCGTCCTAAAAGGATGCAGACCCTGCACAGGAAGACAGTTCTATCGCTTTCGTCAACTAATAATGAAAACTCTCACTCTGGGCTCTCAGAATTGCACTTTTACTGTGTGTGTGTGAGTGTGTGTGTGTGTGTGTGTGCGCGCGCTCACTTGCGTGCATTACACAGGCCAGGGCTTCTCACTTGTTCTTTCTTTAATCATACAGCTTCTTCACACAAGGAGGCACCTCAGGGACATTAACTCTGAAGTAGTTAACCAGCTGGGCCTTTTCTCATCCTTCATGGATTCATTTCAATTCAACACATACTTATTGAATTGCTACTCTGCATATGAATCAAGCTAGGTGCAGTCAGAGACTCTGGGAGAGCAAGAGGGAGAAGGAGAGAAGAGGGAGAGAAAGAAGGAGAGGAGGGGAGAGGGAGAGGAAGGGAGAGAGAGGAGAGGAGAGAGAGAGAGGGAGAGGAAGGAAAAGTGAGGAGAGGGAGAGAGAGAGGGAGAGGGATGGGGAGAGGGAGAGGGATGGGGAGAGGGAGAGGGCAGAGAGGGAGAGGGAGAGGAAGGGAGAGAGAGGAGAGGGAGAGGGAGAGGGAGAGGGATGGGGAGAGGGAGAGGGATGGGGAGAGGGAGAGGGCAGAGAGGGAGAGGGAGAGGAAGGGAGAGAGAGGAGAGGGAGAGGGAGAGGTAGAGAGATGGGGAGAGCGATTCAAGGTTGGTCCAGGGGCTTTCTTTACCATTTAGGAGATACATTTGTGGCATGTAAAAGGAAATTTGAGTTTTTAAACAACAATATACATGAACTGTACACTGATTTTTTTCTATAAAGATACATTTAAGAAGTTAGAAAGGTAGGTGTAGAGTTACATTATACATATTTTGCATATTGCAAATGCCACAATCATCAGCTAGATACTATCAGAACCTCCTGTAACAATCTGACAAGAGGATAGATGATCAGAAATGAAGACTCTTCTTTAAAATCCACAGAAAAGTCCTTATCACTATAATAGAGATACAAACAGAGTGTTATGTACCTGGACGTGAAGGAGAAAACCCATTTAGTTTAGAATGGATGAGAACAGAGGCATTTTTGTAGGTCTTGAGGGAAGAGTAACATTTAACAAATGAGAATGAAGGGAAATACTTGCCTCCAGGGCTGAAGGAAGAGTGGTAGGAAGTCATGAATATTCATTCAGCAAAAGAAGAAGTCTTGTATAGCTGTAATGCTGAATGCATGTGCTGTAACCTATGCTGAGGCACATAATATAAGATGTTGTCAGGTATCACGGAGGCTCACACTTGTTATGCTTCACTCCATCTCTACAGCCACTGTGTCCATCCAGATTGTTTATGCTCTTTACTTTCTCAAGCACGGAGACAGATTCATCCTGATCATAAAGCCAAAGTTAATGAGATACATAAAATCTGGTCATCTTCACTTCTAAGGAGCATTCGAGTTGTAGTTCTTCCAACACAGTTTTCAAAAATGAAGTGTAGTGGGCTCAGATCGGGTACAATTCCCACAGTGTGTCTCCGGTGTTGTCCTCCACGGTGCTATGGGTCAATGAGGACCGCTGTGTCCCATGGCGAAGATAAACAGGAGGCAATTTAGCTGAGAAACACCAAAGCCCACATGGTAGAAGCACACCAGCCTACCCTGACATGATCGCTGAAGACAAAAGGGTGCATATGCAAATGCGGTGAAGAAAACTGATATGGTGTCCGGCTATCACAAGATATAGAATCTGGAGTCCTATAGGCCAGAAGATAAACAAGGGGCCATCTAACTGAGAAACAACAAAGCCCACATGGAAGAAGCGCACCAACCTATGAGATCACAAGGAATCAGGTATCAGGCATCAAAGACCCCAAAAAAATCATATAATTGTGCAAGTGGGGACCCAGGGCCCATCTATGGGAAATTGGAGATCCCCTTGAAGAAGGGCTGTGGGGAGGAGATGAACCAGTCAGGGTGAAGGGTAACAATGATGAACCATATAATTTTATTCTAGTTCTTGAATACTTCATCCCCCCACTATCATGATCCCAATTCTACCTTACAAATCCGGCTGGACCGGAGGATGTACACTTGTACAGATGGGAACTGTCAACACAGGGAATCAGGACAGATGAACCCCGCAGGACCAGTGCTGAGAGCGGCGATACAGGGACGGTGGAGGGAAGGTGAGGATAAAGGGGAAACAGATTACAAGGATCTACATATAACCTCCTCCCTGGGGGAAGGACAGCGGAGAAATGGGTGCAAGATATGACAAAAAATAATAATCTATAAATTATCAAGGGTTCATAAGGGAGTGGAGAGGGAGGGGTTATAATGAGGAGCTGATGCCAGGGCTCAAGTAGAAAGCAAGTTTTGAGAATGATGATGGCGACAAATGTACAAATGTGCTTGACACCTTGGATGCATGGATGGTTTGTGATAAGAGTTGTATGAGCCCCCAATAAAATGATTTTAAAAAAAAGAAATTTTGCAGTAGATTTTCCCACTGCAATACTATTGTTTGATTTTCTGACATGGGATGTTGTCATGGTCATTTAATATATTTTCAAGTAAAACTAGAAGTTTGAAAACATCATTTTTTGCACCATTTATCATGATGCTGCTTATTGGTCCACTTGTAAAATTTTATTTTGCGGTGTGGTTTATACTGATTGCTTAAGGCTTTGATCTTAATCAGTAATGTTTCCTGTCCTTTGCAGCAAGCAAACTTGGGCCATCTGCACATCATAGTTTGTCACGGAGCTTTCCTACAATCCCGACACAAGGTTCTGCTTGATATGTTCCACCTTCTTGGTTTATTCAGTCTACTGATTGAATAAATATTGTCAAAGGACACTCCCTGACACATAGCCTTCCTGCTTTTAAACCAATACCTTCTTTTTTGGTTTGAATGACTGTTTCTTGATCTATGAAAAAGTCTTAGAATTACCAATCTGCAGAAGGTTATCTATAATGTGCTGATCCACACTTTAGTGCACAGAGTATGTCTTCACAAATTCAAGAACGCACAGGTAAACTAATGTCTGGTACTGGCTGCTCTCAGTCAACATTCATCTGACATTAGCAATCATCTCCCTCTTCTGAATCCATCTTGAATTCCTGGCAGTTACCTGTTAATGCACTGCTGAAACTCATTTGGGATTCTCCTAATGAAACTTTACTTCAGTGATGTTAATAACATAGGCCAATGAATTCCATGTTCTTTAGGGTCATCTGTTTGTGGAATAGGGACAAAGACCAATCTCTTCCCGACAGTTGAAAAGGTAATCCAAATTCCTTGGCATACCCAAGGGAGCACTTCCAGCGCCACATCAATTCGCTGAAATATCTCAGTTGGTATTGTCAATTTGGAAGTCCTTGATCTTTGCCAGAAGCTGCTGACAGGTTGGACTTCTTCCCTCACTGCCACTGTTATTTGATTATGCGTTGCCTTCTGAATGGACTTATTCTTTTTGGTGCAAGGACTCTGTATTCCTTCCATTTCCCCTCGATGTTTTCTTGAGTCACTGACTATTCTGACCACATTATCCCTCAGTATTACGAGTCAAAGCTGGGATTTTTTTCCTTAAAATTTTTTTTCCCGCTTGAGAACTGCTAAGTGTATACATGCATTTGGTTTTCTAACTCCAGGTCTTTGTATATTACATTACAATAATATACAGTATGTCCTTCTGGAATTTTCTGTTGAGGTACTTTATGTCATTCAAGGACTGTGCATTGAAGAATAAGTTTCAGACTCTCTTCTGAACATTTTTTTCTTCTTGTTTTCTTCCCTTTTAAATGTTCCTTTGTTTTATTGAAATATGGTGTCCTTCGTGGCATACCACAACCTGTCTGGTCCTCAGTCACCAGTGTTCAGTGCTTCACATTTAGTCTTGAGATGCTCTCTGAATTAAGCACAAATCTGTACTTAGGCTCAGGAGGGCCTATTTTGATTTTCATCCACTTAAACTTGTATATGAACAATTGAAGGTTGGTTCAATGTTCAGTCGGCCCTTGACTTTATTCTGATTATGTTTTTGAGCTTCTCCATTCTCTCTTGCCATTGATGCAGTCCATTTGATTTCTGTGCATTCCGTCTAGTGGGGTCAACATGAACAGTCATCATTTATGTTGTTGAAAAGGATATTTGCATGGAAGAAGCAGTGGGTCTTGCAAAGTTCTAGCATGTGATCTCTACCTTCATCTTCGTGACTAAGGTTATAGTTTTCAAATATCAATCATTCCTTACATATTGTGCTGGCCACTCAGAGCTCAGCAGTTCAAACCCACCAGTTGCTCCTTGGGAGAAAGACAAGCCTTTCTATTCCTGCAAAGATTGACACTTTAGGAAACCCACAGGGGGCATTCTACACTGTCATATAGGGTGCTATGAGCCAAAATTTATTCAATGGCAGCGATTTGGAATTTGAAATCCTTCCTCATTTTGAACGTGTGCATTCTAATCACTAGTAGTTATCAATGCATATTGGTTTCTTGTTTGATCAATTTCAGACTGCGGAAGTTTGTAAAAATCTTCAATTGATTAATTTTGCCATTAGGGGTTGGCATGTCAGTTGAATAATGGTCTCCTTCAATGGTCTTCCTTATAGGCATATGGATATTATCCAAACACAAACAACCCTTAAATGTTCTTGAAATGTTTCTTTCACAAGGAAAATTTGACTTTCTCTCTTCAATTTGGCATTCTTTGTATAGGAGACCATATGATGCCTAATTTACAATGACAGTGTCAGCTCGCTAAATGCCTAAGGTATCCATCTTTATGTTTTACATTTAATTTTTCATGTATAACAATAGGGTTTCTAGACCCCTACATTGTATATTCCACATTCAGATTATTAATAGATGTTCTCCGCTGTTTCTACTCATTTTAGCTTGTGTTATATCTACAAATGAAGGTCTTTGAAACTGTACTCCAGCAAGACCGTTTAGGCTGACTCAACTTTGAGGAAATAGCTCTTCCCAGGTGTATTTTGTTGCCTTCAAGTCTGTCTGCACTGCGTCAATGTCCTGCGGCTAACTCATAAGATTTTCCCACTGGCCTCTTTGCCTGTTGGCTTTTAAGTAGGTCACCAGGTCTTAGTCTGGAAGCTCCACAGAGTCCTACTCACCACGGGTGACCCTGCTGGCATTTAAAATGCTGGCAGTGTAGCTTCCACCATCACAGTAACACACCACCCAAAAAGTATGGCAGATTGACAGGTGAGTGATCATGTTATAGTGGACACGGCTGAACATTTTGATTAGAGGAAAGCTGTAAATACGTTTTTGCTGGTAAGGAGGGTCAGTTTTTCTTAGATCAATTATGAATTACAGAAAGCTTTAACACATGCAATAAAATTAAGATAT